>NC_083338.1:47336171-47655171 GCF_019175385.1 Lycium barbarum | reverse complement strand
AGCTATCCTTACAGCTAATCGAATACTCAATAGGGTGCCCCACAGCAAAACACAATCTATTCCATATGAACTACGGAAAGGAAGAAAACCCAACTTGAAATATTTCAAAGTGTGGGAGTGTTTAGCAAAGGTCCAAGTTCCTTTACCCAAAAGGGTAAAAATCGGATAAAAAACTGTGGATTGTATTTTTATTGGCTATGCTACAAACAGCAAAGCTTGTCGGTTTTTAGTTCATAAATCGGACAATCCCGAAATTCATGTTAATATGATAACTGAATCAGATAATGCTGAATTCTTTGAAAACATTTATACGTATAAAACTAAATATGAGTCGTTAAGTGAAAGATCTAAGCGACCGCGGGAAGAACCAAAGGAAAGTACACCAAGTGAAGAGGATCCAAGGCGTAGCAAACTTCAAAGGACATCTACTTCCTTTGGACCAAATTTTGTGACATTCTGGCTTGAAAATGAGCCTCAAACATTTAAAGCAGCGATGTCTTCTTCTGATTCATCATTTTGGAAAGAGGCAGTCAATAGTGAGATTGAATCAATTTTGAGCAACCATACATGGGAATTGGTTGATCTTCCTCCAGGAAATAAACCTTCAGGATCAAAATGGATCTTTAAAAGGAAAATGAAAGCTGATGGCACTATTGACAAATATAAGGCAAGACTTGTGGTCAAAGGTTATAGACAAAAAGAAGGCCTTGATTATTTTGACACATACTCGCTGGTAACAAGAATAATATCTATTCGGGTGTTAGTGGCACTGGCGGTCGTATATGGTCATGAAATCTATCAAATGGATGTCAAGACAGCTTTCTTAAATGGAGAATTGGAGAAAGAAATTTACATGGAACAACCTAAGGGTTTTGTGGTTCCTAGTAAAGAAAGGAAAGTGTGCAAACTTATTAAGTCACTTTATGGACTTAACCAAGCACCCAAACAATAGCATGCGAAATTTGACCAAACAATGTTGGCAAATGGATTTAAGATTAATGAGTGTGACAAATGTGTTTAGATTAAAAATACTCCAAATCATGAAGTCATTGTTTGTTTTTATGTTGATGATATGTTGATAATGAGTAGAGATATTGCCGATGTAAATGCTACGAAGCGTATGCTTGCTAGAAAATTTGACATGAAAGACTTAGGAGTTGCTGATTTGATCTTAGGAATTAGGATCCATAAAACTCCACAAGGTCTAGCATTAACACAGTCACATTATATTGAAAGGGTACTTGACAAGTTCAAATATTTAAATTTCAATGTTGCAAAGACTCCAATTGATGTAAGTTTTGCATTTCAAAAGAATGAAGGTGAAAGTGACTCACAATTGGACTATGCACAAGTTTTGGGAAGTTTGATGTATATTATGAATTGTACACGACCAGATATAGCATGTGCTATTAGCAAGCTGAGTCGATTCACGAGTAATCCCAATCAAACTCATTGGATGGCAATGAAACGAGTCTTGGGGTATTTGAAACACACCCAAAACTATTCTTTGCATTATAATAAATATCCCACAGTAATTGAGGGATATAGTGATGCAAACTGGATCACCAGATCATCTGAAGTTAAATCCACGAATGGATATGTTTTCACCGTTGGTGGAGGAGCAGTGTCTTGGAAATCATCAAAGCAGTCATGCATCGCCCGCTCTACAATGGAATATGAATTTATAGCTTTAGACAAGGCCGGTGAAGAAGCTGAATGGCTCTGAAATTTCTTGGAAGATATTCCATTTTGGCCCAAACCTTTGGCACTTATATGTATACATTGTGATAGCCAAGCGACAATAGGTAGGGCAGGGAGCATTATGTATAACAAAAAATCGCGTCACATTTGACGGCGACACAATACCGTTAGACAACTACTCGTGTTATCACTATTGACTACGTAAAGTCAAAGGATAACGTGTCAGATCCGCTAACAAAAGGCCTATCTAGAGAGGTTGTTGAAAGATCATCAAGGGGAATGGGGTTAAGGCCTAGGACAAGTCATCATGGCGGTAACTCTACCTAGTAGATTGGAGATCCCAAGAGCTAGGTTCAAAGAGATCAAACAAAGTTATGAATGACGGTTCAACATTGTCAAATAACTCAACCCATTCTCCGATGAAGACAATGTTCAGAAACAAGGATAAAACCTTAAGGCTTTTTAATGAGTTAATAAAGCATTAACAGTTTTTTAATGATTGTCTAAGTCTGGCAGAACATGACCAGATAGTGTGTCTATAGAACTACACGTTTAGAAATCACCTATGTGAGTGTGAAGTATAAGTTGCTTCAAGGGGAATGATGGTATAGGCCCATTCTCTATGCATTCAAGAAACCAGGCAGTGTTCATGGTTGAAACAAACACAATCGTGAGAACCATAGCCGGTTGAGGGTTAATTGTGTGACTTATGTTGTCTAGGTATACAACAAAGTTCGACGGTTCAAAGATATCACATCTACCTATTGATCGAGTATATTCGATATAAGTTCACTATGGAAAGTTCAAAGGGAAACCTACTTATCCAGATGCAATTAATCATCGCTTTTATATCACACACTTGTCCGTGCATTCCTTTATCTTATATCCATTCCCCATTCATGTAGGGAATTGTTGGGTTTAATTGATAGGTTGAATGGGAAATGGAGGGAAAAGAAGTGGAGAGAAAATGAGTTGTTTCCTCTTGCTTTATGAAATAAGCATTTGTCCCTCATAGGTGGTGGAAAGAAAAGTTCTCTTACTTAAAATTAGAAGCACTCCTTCTTGTTGCTAAAGGGTCTAGAAGAGGGTCTCCTCTCGCGTCGTCGCTCGGCTTGGTTTCGGCTTCGGATTTGGATTTGGATTTGAATTTTGATATGATCTAATTGATTGATAATATTTTTGGACCAAATTTCCTTTAATTTTAATTATTTAAATATTTAAAATTTCCATATCCTGACCCGTTAGTGACCCGGATCCGCGTGTCTAACCCGTGACCCGTTTCTTTCCGGATTAATTTAAAATTTCCCTCCGTTTTTAAACGGAATTTTTCTAAAAGGTTGCAAACCTTTTCTGAAAAGTTGCAAACCTTTTCTGAAAAGTTGCAAACCTTTTCCCAAACAGTGTTTCAATAGGCTATATATTTTCATTGATCCTCAGAATTTTTACTTACGAAATTTTCTGATAGTCTTCTTCTTCTTTCTCTGCACTTCTTAAAAACTCTCGTGTGATATACTACCTTCTAGTGGTTTGTAGTCATCAGAATTTGCTGTACCACTATTTTGTTGAGTAAATCGTTCTATCCCGGGAGGAAAGATTCCAATACCTCGGGTACATTGAGGGAAATAATTTTCTTAAGGACATACTGTGAATTCAGTGGGCTCAATTTGATTTTCCATATAATTTAACATACTGCTCATATTATTTTTTAGTCTCTGTTAATTTTGTTTTCTACAGTTTTGCAGAAACTGGACAGATTTTGTTTTCTGTTTCAGAAATTATTCTAAGTTACTGGTTCAAAGGTTTTTTTTTTTTTTTTTTTTTTGCAATACAAAATTAATAGCAATATATACTTCTTGATCATCATGCAAGGTTTACAAGTCAACTCAATCAAACAACAAACTTCTAACCTCCTAACCTCATAAACGGGCTCTAACTCATCAAACTTAAGCTCGCTCACCTACTCTGCCAAAGAAATCTAATACATCACCTATCTATCATGAAAAAAGTGTCCTCACAAGAATAAATAGTCCACACACTTAATTCAAAGAATCGAATGTAATTTAAGGACTTCGTATCAAAGCACAATTCTCACGCTCACAAAGAAATTCACATGTATGCACAAAGAACCATAGGCTTGCCCATTATATATGTACATCTCTACTAATCAAGTGTGCTCGAATGGAATCAAATAGGACTTTAACGAGTTGGAATGTTGTCTAGGGATGGGTAGGAAAACTATATAATAATGACTTACACTTCCCTAAACACTTTGCACTTTTAGACTTCATCACCCATTATTTTCACCACTTCACTTTATTTTTCAGCCGTCTCTTCATCAATTATTTCACAAGTATTTCCCTCATATCAAGAACGATTCAGTTTTGTTTTTTTTCTCATTTTTTTCATATCACATTATTTCTAAGAGGGCCTTTTCATCACTTTGCAGCTTATCATTGGTCACCATTTTTTCACTTGAACATCCCTTTTTTTTTAGATTTCACAATTATAACACAGTCTAAGCTACAGTGCTCAAGGAAGCAGGATGCAAAAACTAGGGATTCAAACAAAAGGATCAAGGCAAAACTACGGTTAACAAATAAAAGGCTACAGGCTCAAAGGGCTAACTAGTGGTCAATATCAGAACAGGCTAAAAATTCACAAGACATATCAAAGAAAGCCTATAATCATCTTCCAAACATAGCAACACTTTTATTTCGCTTCAATAACATGCAGGGCAAGTTCTAGACTAAGATGCAAAACATGGAATACATGCAAGAAATCCTCACCACACATGGCACAAGTATCAATCAAGATGGATCAATTCTATTCTAAGACAGATAGAATCATGACGAATTATAAAATAAGAATAAGCTATACACCGAGTCACAACCATGAGTGTAGGTGTTAGATAGTCTGTTATCTTTTCGTTACCCAAGCACTCACAGGAAAATATTACCCAAGCTAAGGCCTAAATATGCTAGTACCAAACAAGTCAAAAGGTCATTCTTCTCCCTGTTTTACTACTCTTAAAAAAATTAATCCTAAAAAAATAAAAAAATAACCCAGTTCAAAGGCCCCCCTTGGGAAAGAACTGAGCCCATAAGAAAACCCAAGGGGTGGATGCTTAATGCCACTAAAAGAGAAAAAGAAGCTATAAAAGAAATATGAAAGAAACGAACAAAGTAAAACTCTTTTTGATTTTTATTAGTTTTGTTTTTCAAATATATATATATATATATATATAAGGCTAAGAAAAAAAAATCCTATGGCATAATCATCCTTGACCTCAAAAATCGGAAGTACCCACTCCACACTTAAAAATATGCATTGTCCTCGATGCATGTATAGTAGAGAAATATTAAAACAAGGGTGAGAAATACTCCCTGAGACCCTCTAGGGCCTAGCTAGCAGCATAATCCTCAACATCAAGGGTCAGGACGACCCCACACTTAATTCCAAACATGCGTCTCAGCTATTAACTTCGAGTACTCAGACTTCCCCTAATCTGCAAAATAAAAACAAAACGAAACAAAAAGTGACACTATATAAATAAAAATCTAAAACTATTACACATTGGGTTGCCTCCCAATAAGTGCCTTAGTTAACGTCGCGGCACGACGTGAATCAATTTTTTCCTCCACCTTGAACTTATGAATTGTACTCCCAATTTTGCATCAAATTTTCTATCACGCTTCTGGGGCAGTGGTGTGAAAATAAAGGAACCAAGTAATAGGTGTCGCATCTTGCACTTCTTGGCCCTTAAGTGAGGAATGTTGTTTTGTCTTTTTGGCGTGGAAAATTTCAGGATGTAAGACTCTTGTTCCTCATCTATACACTTCTCCAAAGGCTTGGAAGGCTCGATTTCCATGTCGCCAACCAAACATAATGTAGAAAAATGTTTAGAATGAGGACCAACACTCCCCAACACTAAAACTGCATTATTTCTGACATCCTCACTTTTGAACACCTCCTCAACAAGGACATCATCAACATAGATCTGATCGAATGGTTGAAATTCCTCTATTTGCTCCACAAGTTGACCAGTATCCACAACAATTGGTGGTTGGGCATCAGATGCCTCAACCTTTTTATTTACTTGAGCATGCAAGTCATAGATTTCTGAGAAAAATTGGTCTATCTCTTGTTTGGGCTCAGTTCTTCCCTCTATCAGTTGTGTAGCCATGCTTGTAAGACCATCACGGAGAAACTCATGAAATTTCATTTGTTGAGCTTGTTCCGTTAGCCAAGATTGGCTCATTATCTCTGCTTTTCCAAAGCTATCTACTTGCGGGAACTCGCTTTCTTCTTCTGTTTGAGGTTCGTCTTGAGTAATGGCTAAGCCTGTAACTTGTAGATCATTACAAGTTTCAGCCTCGGCCTGCATATCTGAGAGTTTGGCACGAATCCTCTCTATGGCTTTCCACATTTCTGCGTTTTGCTCACTCATTAATGCATCATGCTCCATCATTTTCTCCCCTATTTGTTTCATCATATCGCTAATCCGAGAAAGACTTTCCGCATCCTCCACTTCATTTCTCCTGTCAACATCACAAATAACAGGAGAATCATAATAGGGGCACGGGGATGGGGAGTAAGAGATCGGACAACCATTCAAATGACCGTCTTGACCACCACATATATTACGAATATTCCACTCAAAAGATTGGGAAGGTGCACACAACCCATTCCCGAAAATATTTTGACAGTGTTGCCACAAGTGGGGTCCTCCACAAATCAGACAAGGATCACCAAAATAGGAACAACCAATATTCGACCAATTTTTACTCCAAGATGCCATGTTAAGAAAGCTAACCAAAATATTAAATTAAAAATAAAATAAAATAATAATAATTAAAAAAAAACTTGAATAGACAAAAAGAAAAGTCTAATCTAGAAAAATAGTTAATCTATAAAAATAGTTTTTAGAAGCATATGATGGAATACTTGCGGTGTTGGATTGCAGTAGGTGTTGCACGTGGCTACATTTTCTTCTTAAAATACAGATTCACATCACACATAATTCACAGGGGGCATCAAGCCAAATGTTACAGATCTCAAGTTGGTATGCAAGGTTGATCAGCTTTTATTAGATACTGTACTTATACTTTTAGTAAATTTGAAACGTTTCTCCTGGGCAGATATGGTGGTTAACAACAAGCCATACATGTATGAAATATGCTTGAGTTGGTAAGAGAGAAGGAGCCAGCATGACCTAAAGTTACTTCGCAATATGAAAGGTTCTTGCAAAATTGTTTTAAATTTAATTAAGTAATTAAACTTCCTAAGTAACAAGAAAAAGGGAAAAGGGCTCAAATTTACAGCTCTACTATGCGAAAAGGATCTATTTTATCCTCCGTTATACTTTCCGTGTAAAAACACCTCATTGTTACATAAATGGTTCAAATACATCCCTTCTCCATTAGGGTTGTCCAATGTGGACACCCAATCTCACGTGGCATTGACTCAGACATCACTGTTACAAGAAAACAAAATAACTGGAAAAACAACACGAAACAGGCAAAAGCATGTGACTTGCACGATGAGATTCATGTTCACAAATCGTTACAGATTGGGTATGTAATTTTTCACCAAAAAGCATGTGTTGTGCGCAATCCTTGTTTAATTATATTACCTTAATAAGAGAACAAAATATTAGAAGGGTAAACAACGTGGATAGTGTAATTTGTAAAATAGTCGAAATGCGCATAAAAACTGAATCAAACATCACTGTTATGAAAGAAGGAATAATTTTTGGGGGGGGGGGGGGGGGGGGGGCAAACTCTAAAAAGGCAAAGGCAAAACACATGACTTAGGAAGAGGAGATGACTATATGACTAGGTTCCGAAGTGGCTTCATGCTACCAGTATGCCTAGTACATAATCACTGATAGGATCATTCCTGAAATTAACAAATAATTAATGGGCACTTTGAAGCAAGTTGACCCTAGAAGACTAACCTCGTAGCTCACTTAGACCAATCAGTTCAAGCATTGACAAACCCGCCTTCCTTCTATGTTCAGGACGGAGACTCTTTCTTCCTTTGTTGAACTGCCTTGACACCTTGACAGGCTTTGACCGGGGCGTACTAAACCCACTACGTACCACACCACCGGGTGGCTCGCCTGAATGCCGAGTCTTTCTCTGCCGTCAACTCGACGTCGTCGTCACCTGCAAGACAAGGCCAAAAACTTGACTTTACTAACCAATTTAGCAAAAAAGCCCTCAAAGAATGTCTAATTTGGTAGTGTTGTTGGCGTGGACTCTAATGGATTAGCCCTAAAAATATTCCTATTTACACAGAATTGGATGACGATAACGGAGAGTTCTATGAAACAAGTTCCGGGGAGAGGAATAGATATTCAGCTCATGAAGAAGGTGAAATTAGGGAATTTGAAGATGATGAATTTACTGGTGCAGTTGGTTTACTATTAACAAACACTAATCAGAAGAAGTTGGTCCAAGTTTTGCTCATAGATATGAATACCACAATGAAATTCATGTTCATAAATCGTAATCGATTGGGTATGTAATTTTTTCACCTTAAAACGCACACGTGTTTTGTACCTAAATCCTCGTATAATTAATCCATAAGAGAATAAATTATTAGAAGGGTAAACAATGTGCGCGGTGTTACTCGAGAATATAGCTAAAGTGTGTAAAAACTAAATCAGGCATCTTTGCTACGAAAAACAATTAACTAAATAAAAAACTCCAAAAAATCAAAGGCAAAACACGTGACTCGCACGAACAAGATTTATGTTCATAAATTGTAACAGATTGGGTATGCAATTTTTCACCATAAAACATGTATTGTGGGCATAAATCCTGATCTTTAATTAAATTACAGGAGAACAAAATATGAGAAGGGTAAACAATGTGGGCAATGTCACTCGACAAATCAGGGCAAATAATGTTGGCAATGTCATCTGTAAATCTTTGAAGTGTGCAAAAACTGTGTCGAGCATCGCTATCATCAAAAAAGAATAAATGAAGAAAAACTTCAAAAAAATGCACGGGCAAACACGCGACTTGCAGGAACATATTCATGTTCAGTAACAGATTGAGTATGTACTTTTTCACCCCAAAGCACGTGTTGTGCAGATAAATCCTCGTCATTAATTAAACCATTAGTTAACAAAATATAAGAAGCCTAAACAACATGAGCAGTGTTACTTGGTCAAATAGTAAAAAACTAATTAGGCGTCACTGCTGAAAATTGGATTATGAAATTGCGAAACATAGTTGAAATATTGACTCATCATCCCGACCGGAAACAGCGCCACATTTTTTGTGAAGTTGAGGACTTGAAAGGCCTTTTGGTACTGTCATCATGATTAAGATAATATGCAGTTGGATACCTTAGGTTCCGTGTGATTCTCCTTAGTATTGGTGTGGAAACATGATATAAAAAGGTCCTCACTTGTTGCGTCTCCACTTTCTAATGTAATTTTCTTGGTAAATAAACATATTATATATGTCATCAAATACCATATAATAAAAAAGGAACAATTTAAAGGCATGCATGACTAATGCTAGTACGCAAGTAAAAGATATTCCACATTTATTGGTACTCTTGCAAACAAGCCACGCTTTGGCTTCTTTTGTCCCTTGAGGTTTCTTTGACTAGTATATACTAGCTGGAAAATCGAACTCGGAACGACCCCATTTTTTTTCCATGAAGATGAACTCCTTTGTCGACCTTCTAGCTAGGGATGTTCAAATGAAACCGACAAATGGCACCAAATCGGTAAATCAAGAAAAAATTAGCTAGTGGTTTCGTTTGATTTTGTCACGACCTAACTAGCATAGACGTGATAGCACCCACTTTATCCCCCTGGTGGGTGTACCATCCCCTCATTTCACTACTTATCCAATTTTACACAATAAATGAACAACAATATCAATCATAAAGAGTCTAAGTCATAGCATAAAGAAGAAGTGCGGAAATACTAAGTCAAATACAACCCAAGGACGTGAAGTCACTAGTACAAGAACAATTGTAATGACCCGTTTGGTCGTTATTGCATTTCCGACCCTTTTGATCCTTTTGCGAGTTTTATTAGCTCATATTTGACCCATGGGAACCATTGGCACGCTTCCCGAGGTCATCGGAGTTGATTTGGGCAAGTTTTGGGAAAATTGGGCTTTCAGCCGAAAAGAATTGACTCAAAGTTGACTTTTGGGTAAACGGACCTTTTTCAAAAATTCATCGATTCCGAGAGGTCCGGATGGTCTTTTAGAACTTGTGTGCATATCTAGATCGGTTCCCAATGCACTCGGGTGCATTTTGGGACTTGGGTTGGGAAGTTGGATTTGAGGTATAGGGGGTTGACTCGGTCAACGAGACCTCTATTGGAAATTCCGAAGCCACGAGTGCGTTCGTAGCGTGCTTTTATGTACGTCTGCATATTGGCTATGTGAGCAGATAGCCTCGGGAGATAGTCAGAAATTCAGGTTGAGAATGTGAACTCTTGGGATTTTCTGGTGTCTAACCGCAGCAGCGGTACCGCTATAGCGGTCACCCTGCTGCTGAAGCGGCCAGTGGGATTTTGGACATGACCGCTGTAGTGGTCATGGGACCGCCATAGCGGTACCGCTGAAGCGGTATGCTGGTCGCGGAAGCTGGTGTCGAGCAGTAACTGAATGGTTTAAGTGATAAAAACCCCTAAGTTTCTAACATTTCCCTATTTCATCTAAAGGCTATTGGAGAGGATTTTGGAGTTCTTGAAGACGATAAGCTTTGTGGTGAGTTTCCCCAACCTTATACTTCATTCCTTGATCATTAAATCACCATATAAATTCATGGTTCATGCTTAGTTCATCAATAAGTTGGGTATTAATAGTGGGTTTTAATGGGTTTCTTGCTAAATGATTCCTTGGCTATAAATTTGAAATTAGTGGTTTGATTAGCTTTATTTAGCATGGATTTGATGAATATAAGCTATAGTAGCATGTTACTTCTTGATTAAGGTCTAATTGTTGAATTGGGAGTTAGGGTTTATACCCAAAATTGGGGATTTTGCCTAGAATCCGAATTTCAATAAATTGTTAGTTCTTCTAGCTTGATATTGATGGGAATTGATCTCCTAGAGATTTAATTTCTTGTTGATACCCATAGATTCCTAATTTCCCATTTTTAGTTCATAAACCCTATTCCATAGGTTGGGAATTTGGGTCTTGAATAGCAATAGAGTTTGATTGACGTTCTTCCTGATTCTAATTTCATGTTTCGAATGTACTTAAGACTTTATTTATCTCGAGGCTTAAAGGAAAGGAATGACTAAGGTGTGATTGTGGAGACTTTGCTGTTCGGCCTTCCAGGTAGGTTATGGTTTACCCTATGGTGATACTTAGTTTTAGCAAAGCATATATTTAGACGATACTGTCAGAGAATGCATGTAAACCTTCGGGTATGAAGTGGGGTTGGATATTGTCTTAGGTTGGGCCTTGTTGTGTGATCCACCCCGTTGTGTTGTGACTTATCTTGTTCTATTGTTGTTGGCTCGTTGCCACATAGATATTGGTGACTAGTGATATATCTTAATGATGCTATTGTAGCACCTTACTTGTTGTTGCTTTGAGACGAGGATTGTGACTTTATTGTGGCTTATTGTGTAGCCTTATCATTGATATTACTTGTGTGCCCTGGGAGGTACTGTTGAGAATTATGATTCCATTGTGGCTTATTGTGTAACCTTATCATTAATATTACTTGTGTGCCATGGGAGGTACTGTTGAGAATTGTGATTCCATTGTGGCTTATTGTGTAGCCTTATCATTGATATTACTTGTGTGCCCTGGGAGGTACTGTTGAGAATTATGATTCCATTGTGGCTTATTGTGTAACCTTATCATTAATATTACTTGTGTGCCATGGGAGGTACTGTTGAGAATTGTGATTCCATTGTGGCTTATTGTGTAGCCTTATTATTGATATTACTTGGGTGCCGTGAGAAGTACTGTTGAGAATTGTGATTCCATTGTGGCTTATTGTGTAGCCTTATCATTGATATTGTGTGCCCTGGGAGGTACTGTTGAGAATTGTGATTCCCTTGTGGCTTATTGTGTAGCCTTATCATTGGTATTACTTGTGTGCCATGTGTGGCACTGTTGAGATTGATTTGATTATTGACATTGAACTCATACATTGCACGCATTCTCATCCTTCATGATATATTGTTGACACATTAATGGTACTTGAGGAAATACTGTTACGAGCTGAGCTCAGTTGGATGAGAGTGACATGAGGACCGATATCTGATGTTTATCCCCGGATCGAGGTATGAGTGTAGCGGTTGCCGAGGTTGTTGCCAGAACCGTGAGGTAGCGATTGCCGAGGTTGTTGCCGGAATCGTGAGATACATGGACTTCGCGGGTCCCCCATGGGTTGTGCTGCCGAGATGTGATGTTCCATTATCGAAGTACATGTGTACACTGCATATGCATTGCATTCACACATCATACATTGCTGCATTGTATTGGATCATTTGGCTTCCTGTGATGGTTGTGATACCTTGTGATACATAGATTCGGTGTTAATTATAATGAGACTTGGCACAGTTGGGCTTAGATGCTATGACATAGGCGATAACTTATTGTGATGCTATTGTGATGTACTTGTTCAGATTGACTATACTGAGACTGGGCACAATTGGGTTTAGATACTATAACATAGGTGATGACTTGTACTTGGTCACTGGCTCGCGTTGACTTATACTTTGTTGATTTACCTATTTATCTTACTTTATTGTCTTAGTATATATTAGCTAATCTTAGTCGGCCGATGATACCTACCAGTAAGTGTTGTTTGTACTGACCTGCACTTGCTGCATTCTTTTATTAATGCAGAGTATCAGGTGGGATTGACATTTACCCCTCGTGGTTGGGAGTTCGAGGCTGCTGATTCGAGTCTGTTGGAGTGAGCACGTGGAAGTTTCGCTACCCAAAGACTCTTCTTTTATTATGTCTTACTTTGCTATTCTGAGACATATTTGAGACTATTGATGTATTATTACTGCTTCCAGACTTATAGATTTTAGTTAGATTCTCTTGTATGACCAGACCAGCTACTGGGGCGGATTTCATTTACTTCCGCATTTTCTTATTTATATTATATTTGTGAGACTTCCGCTATTTTAATTCTTCTGCTATTTTCTATTATTTGTGAATGTTGAGTTAAGGGTTCGCCTACTGAGGTGGGAAAGGTAGGTGCCCGCATGACTTAGTGAAATTGGGTCGTGACAACAACTAATCATAACCAAGTCTAGGAATAGTACATCAGTCTGAAACATAATGAAATACTGTCTAATGGATAGAGTAGTAGACAACAGGAGATAAGAGTCCAGGGCTGCAGGCTGGAAGGTGACTCACCCTCGGAATCTTGGTCAAATAGCCTCAAGGCTAGAAACGGGTCCTCGATGAAGGTCTTGCCTCAAACTTTGCACTCAGAAAAAGTGCAGCAAGAGTAGTATCAGTACACACATGTATTGGTAAGCCTCGTAGCCCAACTAAGATTAGTTTACACATATAAAGCACAAAATCAACAAAATAAATAGTTAGGCACGTAATAACCACTCAAGTCACAGAATATCAAACAACCGAATCATCGCCTAAGGTGAAGCGCCTAACCACAAGTCTGGCAAGTTCCCAATATTTCCTCAAAATAACTACAACACGAATGCAACCAACAATCTAGCGAACCGATGTATAATGTGATGATGACATATGCAATGCAATGAAATGGACGTCATGCAATGCAACGGCCAATACTCACTCTGTATACACATGCTCTGGGCTGAATATTGACGTCTCGACAGTCATGACTCGCAGGAGACCCATGGCGTCCATGTACCGTTGCAGCATGCAAACCGATCCCATAAATACACATATATCCATTGCGGCGCGCAATCCAATCCCATATTTCATCAAATTGATTTCACCTTTCTTTTATCAAATTAATTTCACATTTCATCTCAAATCACTTCCATACCATTTCCATCATGTATGAGTGCTGAATGCAAGAATGCTAAAACAAATGCAATCAATGCAAATGAACATGCTATGGAGGTCACAACACCATAAGCAACATCAAGACTTGCATAAGTCACATCAATCATGGAAATGGAATTAACATCGAGTTTCAATCACCATAATGAATCCATCACAACACACCACAACAATCACATAAAAAAATACACCACATGTCAACAATCATAAAATAACGGTAACAAGCCCACATAATCAGAACTGGTGCCTCAAATTACTCCACCTGGGCCTTCCCTTTCTGAAATGCCTCAGAACGATCGAATCTAACAATTACCAAATTCTAAGTAAGTATACGACCACGAAATAATTAATTATTCGGAAAAGAATCGGGGGAGAAAGTTACTCAAAATTCCCAAAATACCCCTAACGAATCTCAATGGGAAAACTGGGAATTAAGGGCGAAATTACATTACTTAAAAGTCTAGATAGTCATATTCCTTAATTTCATGGGACTCTAACCACAATTGGTCCTTCAATTTCATTAATTACACCAAAACCCCCAATTTAGAAAGGAACCCTAATTTCCTGATTTGAATTCTTGAAGCAAGGGAAGATTTTAGCCTAGAATCTAATTACCCCGTGATTAGATAGTGCAAAACAGTAATTAAATCAATAATACTTAATTAGATCAAAAGGGGTTTTAAAATCAATATTCCAGGTTTCCATAAACCCATCTTCCCCATAGTTCATTAATCTTCATGGATACTAATTAAGCATGATAAATATTAGAATAAGGCATAAGGACTTACCCCAAGATGATAGCACCAACACTCCTTTGGATTAAGTTTTCGGTGAATGGAATAATGATTCGAAGTTGGGAAATGAAATAAGGTTTCTGATCAGTGATCTTTGCTGTGGCGAATGAAGTCTCGCTTCCGCGATCCTGCCTTGGTAGATACTCGTCTACTGAGGTGGATCAGAAAATTCTGGTTTCACCAAGTTCAACCCAAAATCCCGACATCTATCTGAAACATGCAAACACAAACCAAACATGCAGACACAAGTAAAAAATGCTACGAACCCATCCTTGACCTCACAATTCCCAACGGAGGTCACCTTGACTCGGTCAACCGCCAAACGGCTAAAGTCAAGTTTCCAACCAAGTATCCAAAATGCCCCCGAAAGCCTCGGGAACTGAACAAACCACCCTACCAAGTCATAAACTACCCTCTGGACCTCACAAAATCGACGGAATTCCAAAAAAAAAGTCCATTTACCGAAAAGTCAACCATTGGTCAAATCCTTTCACTTCAGGGTCTAATTCTTTCAATTTTCACTAGAATCGTCCGAGTACCTCGGAAACTAGGTCAACGAGGGTAAAATGGTCAATATGCACATAACGACTGAACAGGTTGTTATAGATGAGGTTTTGATAGTGAAAAAAAAAATCGACCATATGTAATTGGTTTGAGGTTTCAATTAAAAATAAATTCAAACCGAAACCAAACCAAACCGACATTACATTTGTACATATTTTATAAACATTATACACTTTAAAATATTTATTATAATATTTTTTGTAAGTATTTCTGAAACGTTTTTATAATTCATGTTTCTTAACATCTCTTAACATATCATATCACGTTTGAATTTTTAATTTTTTCTGGTACAATAAGTCTTTATAGAATTTTAGCCCATAAACATCTAGTAATTCAATAAAGCACAAATCAAATCTTGTTCATTTTTATTATCATTTATTAATAGTATTTTGTTTTATGAATTTTCATTATCTTTATTGTTGCTGACAGTATATTTCTGCATAATAGCATCACTTATTTCACATTTTTTTTTAATTTTTTCGGTAACGCCACATAATTATTGTATCTTATTAGGACAATAAATATGTTTAGAAGCATTAGTTACATGTTTTATGTTGTAGAGACTTTACCGGAAGAAATTCTGAAAAACCAAACCAAACAAAAAATTTGAAAAATCCGAGATAAAAAATCTGACTCTCATTGGTTTGATTTGGTTTACAGATTTAAAAAACCGACATAATTGGTTTGATTAAACCATAAGAGAATAAAATATAAGAAGAGTATGTATGCACTTTGCTAAAGTGGTCCGTAAGACAAGGACCTACTCACTATTCTAAAGGTTAGTAACTCCTCCATGTTGTAAAAACTTCCCATCGTGCAACTGCTGTCCATCACAGCAACTGCTAAAAACCATCCTTGATGGAAGCACGATTATATATTCTGCACTTTCGTTCAAGGGTGTAACACCTCGTGCATTCGGGCTAAGATTCAACTCGTAAGACGGGGCTATAATGAACCCAATTTGAGTAGTGTAGAAATGGTGTTTCAAACCCAATCAAGACATGAGAAAAGTATTTTAGCAAAGGAAAGTCGGAAGCTACCCTACGGAGCGTGTTTTCAAGTGAGTTTGCACCATGTCTCACTTAAAATGAGTATGCGGAAATATCAGTAAGGAATTTGGGAAAGCTCAAATCACTGTAATTGATTTGTGGTGGGATCTAAGGACCGTAAATCTTTTACAGTCCGTAAAATAGGGCGTAAAACAGCCCCGACAACAATTCTAAAACTTCGTTTTAAGGCTTTTTCACTTCATTTTTCACATCCCCAAGCCCTAGAATGACCTCCTATCCTCTCCCATCATCAATAAAACCAAGGCAAGCCTATTCTAATCAATAAAAGTCAATTATAATATATATCCTCGTAATCTAAACAAGAAATCATCATTCCTAACCTAGGGTTTTCAAGAAAACCATCTCAAGGTTCAAGATTCAAGATTTTGGAAATCTTCTTCAAAGCTCAAGTCTTTAATTCAATTTTTGGAGAATTACCAGGTATGTTGGGTTTCTATCCACGTGTGGGAACGTCTTTGTTCTTCCCTACGCCACTTCTTCCATAAAGTACGAGATTATAGGAAAACTAGGGTTTTTAACCATGTTCATGATAACCCTAGGTCCATGTCCCGTGATTATATTATGTATTGAATTAATATTAATTCTTCATTGAGTTCTTGATATTTCATTATGAATATTGAGAATCTGTCCATAATCCATGAAAAACCCATACTTTGCATTCCATGGGTTCTTACATGCAAGTTATAAATCATCATGTTATTTTCAAGAAAACACTCTACATGCTTTACACATTTTCATGCAAGTATATTATGTAGCTATATTGTTCAAATCCATGTTTTGACAAGCTATTTTATATGAAACCATGTTTATGTTATATCATTTCAGAACATGCCTACAAGTTATTTCATGAAACCATGTTACAAGTTATTTCGTGAAATCATGATTTCAAGTTATTTATAAGTTATTTCACGAAAATCATGGGCTACTTAGCCAACTATATCATGTTCACGTTTTTGGGAGTTGCACAGATTACCGAGAAGGCTCAGACAGCCTGAAACTACGTTTGCCACCGTAGAATAAGGATCGCTCCGCCCAGTTAGGACAATTCCTTCATATATTCCCCATTGAGGGATTTGGATCCATTCATGTCATGTTCATGTCTTGTACCCCGACAAGGTACAAGATGGCTTAGCTGATCGGGCAGAGATCAGACTCTACGTGAAATCGTGGTGGTTATATGTCGGTTATGTTAATGCTCTCCTACAGATATTTGATCATGTTATATATATGTATATGTATCCATGTACATGATCATGTTGCAGTTTCAGATCCTATTATGTTATTTCATGTCCCATGTTATTTCCTTCAGTTGCTTTACATACCAATACATTCAATTTGCTGACGTCCCTTTTTATTTCCCGGGGGCCTGCATTTCATGATGCAGGCACAGATTTACAGGACGACGCATCTTCTTAGTAGGACTCTACACGTATCAGCTTATTGGTGAGCCCCATCTCTTTCAGGGTGTTAGTTAGTTATCGTTATTTAGTAGTCATACATTCAAAGGCATGCTGGCGGCCTTGTCCCAGCGAGTACATTTTCCAGTCAAGACTCATGATTAGAGGTTTTATAGACTACTCAGTCAGTTATGTCAGATGTTTAGAGTCATATAGCCATATTTGGCTCATTATCTATGACAATCCATATTCATGTTTTCTTAAAACAAGTATTTTATTTGATATTTATGATATGCCATGTTTAGGCTCATCATGTTTATGTCATATTCCGCTCATGTATGTCTCATGATGATTCAGCAAGCCATGTGGTTCGCTCGGTCACATGTAGTAAGGCACCGAGTGCCGTGTTATGTCCAGGCCATGGTCCGAGGCGTGACAAAGCTTGGTATCAGAGCCCTAGGTTCAAGTGTCGTAGGGAGTCTATGAAACCGTGTCCAATGGGGTCAGTTTTATATGTGTGTGGTGCCCACACATATAAACAGTCTACCACTAAGACATTTAAGATTTTCTCACTTCTTTCAACTCTCGATCGTGCAATAGAGCTATGTTCTCAGAAATCACTCGGACTCTTGTGTTGTTTCCGGTTCTACCGAATACGCCTCATCTCAATGGATGAGAAGATGTAAATGTAATCATTATCGATGTGTTGCTTTCAGATGGAGTCATCAGGAATTATTCTAACTCGTGCCATGACGCTTAGAGAAATAAGTAACATTCTTTTTCCATCGAATTCTAAACGTATCGGATGCGTAAGCAGAGAGAAGGAAATCCGAGACCCAAGACTTGCCAAATACTGCATGGTGTGTTTATTGGGTCATAGTACTATTTGAAAGACAAGTTGTACGCGTAGGTTATTTAGCCTTTAGAATAAGCTTATTTGGACTCTTTGACCATGGAGTTATAGTATAAGGGTGATGGTTCAGATTTAAGATCCCACGAGGTAGCATGTTATGAAGTTAACCGCGGCAGGCGTAAATTGTTCAAGGTAGTTTTGAGCAGGAAACAACCTAAGAGTCAACCACCTGTAATACTAGAAAGTCTCGACTTTTTCAAGGATATATATTTTTGCCATATGATCTATGCACATGACTAAGAAGGGACTGAGTGCGATAAGAAAACTATGAGTAGACAATATTGAATTTTTAGGGATATTTTTAAATTATTTAAGCTTATGCAGATCCGACCTAGAGAGTATGACGTTAGTAAGCTACCACAAGAAGCAGATAGTACTATGAGATAAAAGATATGACAATTCCCTCTTAGGTTATGTGATTAAGTATTCATCCCCAATGTGTATAGTATGATATAATTTTGAAAGTGTATAGGGAGTTTGGGGTTAGTTTTTCCAATTTCTCATTTGAAACAGATGAAATTTTCCTAAGTGTGATTCATGTCCATAGTTCAGAAAGATAGAATACAACCCCATAATAGAGTCAGATGAGGAGTAAAGTTATAAATAATCTTATGCTTCACTTTAGTAGTCAGGGAAGAATTAGAGAATATGATACTAGCAAGTGGTTAACAGAAGCATAGTAAGTACGTTTGAGTAGATACAGTGAATTAAAAATTTTCAGCAGAGTTATTAGAAGTATGATTTGAGTTACTTAGTCAAGTTAACACTAGTGAGTGGATAACCGTCTGAATACCCTGAAGGCATGTTAGAACCTAAAGGGTTTAAGTTAAATTCGAGGTATAGAAATTGGTGAAAGAAGAAAACCATCTAAGCAGTAAGAGAGAAAGCTACAGAACAAGAGCCTTTAAGAGTTATCAGAAAAGAGTTTCCCCCAAGACTGAAAAAGCTAGTATGCCAGTTATGTACATTAGAAACCCGTTCATTTAATTAATTCAGTTTTCCCAGTAAGTAAGACTTGCTTGAAGTAAGTCGCAGAAATGAGTTGTCAGTGTTTTAGAGGAAATTAGCGGAACCAATAGATGATCACTCATCACTAACTCGAGGGATCCACAGGCTTTAAACGTTAGCTTTTGAACTAAGGGGGAGATCGTGCGATAAGGTGCCGATATAGATTATGTGTTTCGTAAGTTAATAGGTGTTAAGGAGATTATGTCAGAGGATCACAGTTTCATGTATCCAAGATAAGGTGCGTAGAATGTGATTTTAGTCATTCCGTTGAGATCAAGTACTAGGTAATTATGTTATGAGATAAAGTTGTAGATCGAATAGCGGGTTTTAAGGGTGTAACGGTTCTAATTCCAGAGTAATTGATGCACTATGTGGTACTAATACCCAGATGTACTTTAGTCGTGCCTTTCGTACCTATATCATACCCATTTTAGAGCTTTACACTCCACGTTTAAGACACAAGAATTAAGACTACATACGATAGTAAGCTATACAAGGGGATGTCCTTTGATGTTTCGCACATCAGGTTGTGCTCATGTCTAAAGTTAAAATCCGCATTCATGTCCCACGTATTTATCTTGCTTTTATACCCATGTCCACGTTCTAGCTTCTAAGTGGTTTCCTATTATGATGTTGATGTTGATAAGGATCGAAGGGAAGGTAACATAATAGTTTAAAGACTAAGAATCCTGTGGAACACACACCTATTCCTTGGACAAGAGGAGAATGTCTTGGGTAAATGACTTATTTCGATATTAATGGTATACTACCTACGTTTTCATGTACTCATGTCCACGATAGATTTATTCGAGCATCCACCTATAGAAATAGCATAAAAATGATGTTGGTAGGCAATAATGAGAGTAAGTCAAGATGGATGTCCTATCCACGATTCTATGTAACTCATGCTTATGTTCCTTTAAATAATGTTTTGCGACCATGATGAAATGATTCCCTTTTCTTTCGCTAAGTATCTATGCCTTGTTATGTTCAAGGTGACTTTCTACCCATGTCTTAGATGCTCGAGTAACGAATTATTAATACCTATAATCCATTCTTTGATGAACCTTATTTATAACAAGTGCGTTTACTCATAGTGATAAGAGTAAGCTATGTTGAAACATGTCCTGTTCTTTCGGTATATCTAAATCCTAAAGGTAACGTTTTATCTATGCCCTATGTCTCTGACTCAACAGTGAGCCCACTATTGTACTCCACGCATGTCACACTTATGCCTTATTATCAGCTCAGTACTCATGAAATCAGGTCTAGACGCCACGATATGCATCTATGAAATACTCATGTAAATGTCAGGTTGCTTATAGTCCCATGCCCCATGTCATGCTATTCACGTATTCACGTTTCATACCATATGAATCACCTTCAATTGTACGCATGTTCCACATTATGTACTCCATGTCCAATGCACCATGTCATGTCTGTGCTCTAAAGCGAAGTATCTCATGTGATTAATACCTATAATTCCTCTTCTCTCAATCCTTTATGATCCGCTCATGATAATAAGCAAGATATGCCAAGGTATTCCTATCTATGCTTCAGAGCAAACAAGAGTTCCTTTCTTGCACCCTGTGGTGCTTAGCTCAGGAGTATTCTACTAAGATTCGACGTATTCATGTCATGCCAATGCTAGAGATTTATGAATACCTATGTTAGTATCATATTCTTGTTATATGACTCAAGTCTATCGCATTCACACCGAGTTGCGCTTACATTCAAAGCCTAAGTCATACTTCTATCTCATATTATCGTGGTGACATACGAACGTCTATGATCAAGTCCCTAAGTGCCCAAATCCTACCCGCGCTTAGTATTCAACCCTCCTGTTGTGACAATCATGTTTTTGACATTCAGATCCCACGTTATGATATCCATGTTTACACGTATACGTATTCATGACAGTTTAGCACTCATGTATTTATGTCAGCCAGTCTTCATGTATTTATGTCCCATGTCATGTGCCTCACGGCTAGGTAATCAAGTCATGTTCGTTACTATTTCCAGTACTCATGTCATTCGTGCTTACGAAGTCTCTTCCAAACTCTATGTATAGTAATCATGTAATCATTCAGCCCATATCCGTGTGTTCAGGCGAGCTCAGTATTCATGTTAGCCACATTCAAGATTCAGTAATCATGTTATGTCATATCATGCGTATTAAGATACCCTATGAGTTGTGTGTTGGTACTTTAGTTAGCTGGCAGGCGTTTGAGAAATATCATGAGGGTCTGAATTATGAAGGAAGTCCTGCAATAAATTTTGTAGATTTTAGAGTTAGTAGCGATTCTTAACCACTAGTCATAAATCGAAGACAAATGTTTCACGATTCTCATTCATGTATGTACTACTTAGTTTCATGTTCCCGTGTACATGTTTCTATGTAATCACGTGTTCCGTTCTCATGATCCATGACCCTGTTCCCATGTAACCATGTCAAGCTCTTATGTTTTATGTCATGTTTCTTTCATATTCATGTATTCAAGCCATGACCAGTCCCAATCTTAACCACGACCCATCATTCAATGACGAATGATCCCAAGGGGGAGATATTGTAACACCTCGTGCATTCGGGCTAAGATTCGACTCGTAAGACGGGGCTATAATGAACCTAATTTGAGTAGTGTAGAAATGGTGTTTCAAACCCAATCAAGACATGAGAAAAGTCTTTTAGCAAAGGAAAGTCGGAAGCTACCCTACGGAGCGTGTTTTCAAGTGAGTTTGCACCATGTCTCACTTAAAATGAGTATACGGAAATATCAGTAAGGAATTTGGGAAAATTTCCTTCTTCCAAGTTGTAGATCATTGAAATCTATACAAAAGGTTATGCCCGTTTTACTAAAACAGTGTTCTGCCGATGTACGGTGGAATCTACGGGCCGTAAAAATTATACGGGCCGCAGATTTGGGGCGTAAAATTGATCCAGAAAGCTCAAATCACTGTAATTGATTTGCGGTGGGATCTAAGGACCGTAAATCTTTTACAGTCCGTAAAATAGGGCGTAAAACAACCCCGACAACAATTCTAAAATTTCGTTTTAAGGCTTTTTCACTTTATTCTTCACATCCCCAAGCCCTAGAATGACTTCCTATCCTCTCCCATCATCAATAACACCAAGGTAAGCCTATTCTAATCAATCCAAGTCAATTCTAATATATATCCTCGTAATCTAAACAAGAAATCATCATTCCTAACCTAGGGTTTTCAAGAAAACCATCTCAAGGTTCAAAATTCAAGATTTTGGAAATCTTCTTCAAAGTTCAAGTCTTTAATTCAAGTTTTGGAGAATTACCAGGTATGTTGGGTTTCTATCCACGTGTGGGAACGTCTTTGTTCTTCCCTACGCCACTTCTTCCATAAAGTATGAGATTATACGAAAACTAGGGTTTTTAACCATGTTCATGATAACCCTAGGTCCATGTCCCGTGATTATATTATGTATTGAATTAATATTAATTCTTCATTGAGTTCTTGATATTTCATTATGATTATTGAGAATGTGTCCGTAATCCATGAAAAACCCATACTTTGCATTCCATGGGTTCTTACATGCAAGTTATAAATCATCATGTTATTTTCAAGAAAACACTCTACATGCTTTACACATTTTCATGCAAGTATATTATGTAGCTATATTGTTCAAATCCATGTTTTGACAAGCTATTTGATGTGAAACCATGTTTATGTTATATCATTTCAGAATATGCCTACAAGTTATTTCATGAAACCATGTTACAAGTTATTTCGTGAAATCATGATTTCAAGTTATTTATAAGTTATTTCACGAAAATCATGGGCTTCTTAGCCAACTATATCATGTTTATGTTTGTGGGAGTTGCACAGATTATCGAGAAGGCTCAGACAACCTGAAACTACGTTTGCCACCGTAGGATAAGGATCGCTCCGCCCAGTTAGGACGATTCCTTCTATATTCCCCATAGGGATTTGGATCCATTCATGTCATGTTCATGTCTTGTACCCCGGCAAGGTACAAGATGGCTTAGCTGATCAGGCAGAGATCAGACTCCACGTGAAATCGTGGTGGTTATATGTCGGTTATGTTAATGCTCTCCTACAGATATTTGATCATGTTATATATATGTATATGTATCCATGTCCATGATCATGTTGCAGTTTCAGTTCCTATTATGTTATTTCATATCCCATGTTATTTCCTTCAGTTGCTTTACACACCAATACATTCAATGTGCTGACGTCCCCTTTTATTACCCGGGGGCCTGCATTTCATGATGCAGGCACAGATTTACAGGACGACGCATCTGCTTAGCAGGACTCTACACGTATCAGCTTATTGGTGAGCCCCATCTCTTTCAGGGTGTTAGTCAGTTATCGTTATTTATTAGTCATACATTCAATGGCATGCTGGCGGCCTTGTCCCAGCGAGTACATTTTCCAGTCAAGACTCATGATTAGAGGTTTTATAGACTACTCAGTCAGTTATGTCAGATGTTTAGAGTCATATAGCCATATTTGGCTCATTATCTATGACAATCCATATTCATGTTTTCTTAAAACAAGTATTTTATTTGATATTTATGATATCCCATGTTTAGACTCATCATGTTTATGTCATATTCCGCTCATGTACGTCTCATGATGATTCAACAAGCCATGTGGTTCGCTCGGTCACATGCAGTAAGGCACCGAGTGCCGTGTTACGTCCAGGCCATGGTCCGGGGCGTAACAAAGGGTCCCTAAGCACATTAATTCTTTTAATTCCATACCATCTAAGAGTGAGGTTTTGAGTGCTTAGAGGATCCTTAAAGTAGAAAGGACTCACAGGAAGAAGGAAACGCCGCCGACGCAAACGACGACTTCGCAGCAATGGTTGGAGGTATGTCGATCTATTATTTCCACCGCGTTTTGCTTTGAATCATGTAAATAACTTACATTTGGTATTTGAGCACTCGAACTGTTTGAGTGTTATGTTCATTATGGCCAAAATCTCTACTGGTATTCGTGGTTCTGTCGAACAGTATAACAATGTCAAGGCATTATTGATGGCTATTGATGAACAGTTTGAGACTTTAGATAAGGCATTTGCTAGCACCCTGATTATGAAATTCTCATCAATGAGGCTCATCGGTGTGAGAGGTGTGTGTGAGCACATAATGAAATGCGAGACTTAGCAGCTCAGCTAAAGACTCTTGATGTTGAAATATCTGAAACTTTCCTTGTACACTTTATTTTGAACTCTCTTCTTTTACAGTACGACCTCTTTAAGACCTCCTATAACACACATAAAGATAAATGGTCTATTAATGAACTTATGGTCATGTGTGTTCAAGAAGAAGGTCAATTGCTGATGGAACTAGGAGAAATTGCATTCATGGCTACTCAAGGAAAAAAGACCTATCAAGCCAATAAAAAGTGGAAAAGAAAATAACCACTTGAACCTGAACCTGATATCAAGAAAGAATCCAAGTCTTGCTTGTGTAGAAAGAAGGGGCACATAAAGAAGGATTGTATCAAGTAGCAGAAATGGCTTGAGAAGAAAGGTACTTCAATCTCTCTTGTATGTTATGAAGCTAATATGACTAATTTTAATCATAACACGTGATGGATTGATTCTGCTTCTACAATCCATATTACGAATTCATTTCACGGATTAAAAACCTGCGGAAGCCAGTGGGAGCTGAGCGAAGCATCTATTCTAGAATCAAGATGCAGCCGCGTGTGGAAGCTATTGGGACATGCACTTTAGTTCTTAGCAGTTGTTTCATTTTAGAGTTAGAAAATACCTTTTATGTACCTAACTTTTCTAGGAATTTAATTTCAGTTTCAAGATTTGTACCATCGGGATATTCCTTCTTTCTAGAAGGTTATTCCAGTCTATTTTATAAATCTAAACTTGTTGGAAATGGCACATTATTTGATGGTCTTTTCTCTCTTAACTTACAAAATGATTCCACACATAATGTTATGCATGCCCAAACTGGTACTAAACATTGTGTTATGAATGAAGATTCCTCTATTTTATGGCATCGGAGATTAGGACATATCTCCATAGATAGAATCAAGAGATTAATAAATGATTGGGTACTTAGTACTTTAGATTTTACTGATTTCGATACTTGTGTGGACTATATTAAAGGCAAGGAGACCAAATACTCCAAGAAAGGTGCCAAGAGGAGTTCAACCATATTAGAAATCATACATTCAAATATATGTTGTCCAGACATGGACGCATATGGTCAGAAATGCTTTATCACCTTTATAGATGATTACTCACGATACATGTATCTCTAAAGGTTATTAACTCCTCGATGTTGTAAAAACATCCCATAACCTCTTGCAACTGTTGTCCATCAATTGCTGAAAATTGTCCTTGATGGAAGCACAGTTATATATTCTGCACTTTGGTTCAAGGGTCCCTAAGCTCATTACTTCTTTTAACTCCATACCATCTAAGAGTGAGGTTTTGAGTGCTTAGAAGATCCTTGGAGTAGAAAGGACTCACCAGATGCGGGGGACGCTGACGCGAATGATAACTTTGCAACAATGGCTGGAGGTATGTCGATCTATTATTTCCATTGCGTGTTGTTCTGAATCATGTAAATAACTTACAGGGTAAACAATGTGGGCGATCTTACTCAGGAAAATAGTCGAAGTGTGCAAAAACTGAATCAGACATCACTCTTACAAAAAAAAGAAAAAAAAAAACTGAAAAACTCCAAAATCAAAGGCAAAACACATGACTTGCACGAACAAGATTTATGTTCATATAATTGTAACAGATTGGGTACGCAATTTTTCACTTTAAAACATGTGTTGTGCACATAAGTCCCAGTCTTTAATTAAAGTTGATGAATATGAAATCAAGATTGAGCATGACCGACTTCAAGATGAAGTCAAGAGGATCAAGATTATGGTAGACAAACTTTTGGGGCCTTTCCTTTGAAGGATCAACGGCTTCCATGATGGCAAATTCGGATTTGGGATTTGGGGTTTGTTGCGGGAAGAAATGCCATTGGTGGTATAAATGTTGTGGACACGGCGTCTCCAATGGGGCTTAATTTCGGATTGATCTATCAAGTTCTCTGCCAGTAATTTCTCCAAGGCTCACCACAAGCTTGGTTAATGAAGATGTAATATATGATAAGTAAATGTTAATGGATCTTGCTTTTGCTGCCATAAATGAGCCGCTTAAGCTGGGTGAGATTGGTGAACCTCTTTGGTTCAGAAGCTTGGTTGGAGGTGGAGAAACACTGAACCTTGAAGAATATGCCAGATCATTTACCCGATTTACTTTCATGAAATCTGGACATTTCACGACAGAAGCCACAAGGGCATTTGGTACAGTAGTTAACAACAGTCAGGTGTTGGTGGAGACATTGATGAACAGGGTATGTTCTTCATCCTTAATTCAGTGCTTTTCTGCCCCTCATAAATCTATTAAGAACTTTCATTTGTTTACAACTTACCCCAGTTGGCGTGCATAATTGTTGCTTTTACATTTTGTTCTACTCTTACTTTTACTATCTTTGACATATTTCTTTACTTTTTGCTTTAGTGGTTGTCCTATTAATTTGTTGCTGCATGTTTTTGCATCAATTATGTTTGACTTTTAAGTCAAGAAAACAAGTATGTTTTGGCTAGTTATTTTCTATTTCTTCCCATGTACGGTGCTTTTCTGTATGCAGAGCCAATGGGTGGAATTGTTTCCATGCATTGTGGGAAAAACCATTACAATTGACATGATTTCCAGTGGCATAGGTGCACGCAGGAGTGGTACTCTTCAATTGGTATTTCTTTTACTCATTATTTTTTTGAAGTCACATATGTTGCTCAGGTGGTAAGAACCCTCCACCTTCAATCCGAAGGTTGTGGGTTCGTGTCTCCTCTAGAGTCAAAAGGGGGAGCTCCTGGGGGAGGGGTAAAAGAAAATCTATTTACAAAAAATTCTAGTATTTCCTCCACTAAGAGCTTGAAAGTATTGATTTACAGATTCAAACGGAATTTCAAATTATTTCTAATTTGATCTCTGTCCGTAAAATAAAATTTCTCCGCTTCTATCAGAAAGTTGGTGAAGGTTCTTGGGTTGTCGTGGAAGTGTCTGTTGACATAATCCAAGCAGGTTTTTTTAAAAGAAAATTCTTTTTTTTTTTCAAATACTGGACTACTCAGCTATTCACCTTGAGTGACTTTTTTTTTATTAATAATAAATGTAATAACCCGTTTGGTCATTATTGTAGTACTTCTGATCCATTTTCCCCGTTGACCCTTCGCCGAGCCCTATAGTATGATTTTGACCCGCGGGGATGGGCGACACGATTCCCGAGATAATCCAGTGTGTTTTATGGTGACTTATGAGAATTAGAACCTTAAAGTGAAAAACCTTTGAACGATAGTTGACTTTTGGGTAAATGGACCTTTAATTTTTAAAAAATCCATCGATTCCGTGAGGTCCGGAGGGTCGATTATGAATTGGTGGGTATTCAATTTGGTTATCGAGGCCCTCGGGAGCATTTTGTGCTAATGGTTGGAAAGTTGGTTTTTGACCGTTGGGGGTTGACCCAGTCAAATATACCTCTGATGGGAATTCCGAGACCGTGAGTGAGTTCGTAGCCTATTTTTACATACGTGTGCATATCTATTTTGTGTCTGGGAGGTCTCGAGTGGATGTCTGAATTTGGGGTGAACTTGGTGAAAACCAGAATTTCACTAGTTTCGGGTGTCTCGCCCCAGCGAGAATGGGTGCGCCCCAGTGGACCTGCCTCAGTTAGCCTTGGTCCGCAGGCACGGAAGTTCTTTCATTTTATTGGAATCCGCCCCAGCGGATGGTCCTTCTCCGAGGAAAATCCGCAGAAGCGGAACCACTTTCGTTGGAGCGGAAAACGTTGATTCAGATTCATTAAATGC
Source organism: Lycium barbarum (assembly GCF_019175385.1). Taxonomy (NCBI): domain Eukaryota; kingdom Viridiplantae; phylum Streptophyta; class Magnoliopsida; order Solanales; family Solanaceae; genus Lycium; species Lycium barbarum. The sequence continues at coordinate 47,626,821 of NC_083338.1, read as the reverse complement.
CTACTTCGAACCATTTATTTCCCATTCCCAAAATTAATTCTCCTAGTGACTCAAGGGCGATTTGAAGGGTTTTCTGAGTGGATTCATCTTGGGGTAAGTCTCATCCACCTTGTTCTTAATTATTTACCTTCTAAGCATGAAATAAATGGTGAAATCTAGAAAGCTAGTTGGAGAAGATGAGTTTCAACCTTAATTTTATTATTTGGATTTTAAAATAGGAATGTGAGATTAATAGATGGATTTGGCTAATCTAAGCATGAAATTTCATTAATTAGTACTAATAAGCTTGAATCTCCAATTAGAGTTGAGGAATTGATTATGGAAAACTAGGGTTTATGCCTGATTTAGGGGTTTTGCTGATGAAATTGATCAATAATTGAGCTAATTTAGCAATTGAAGAGTATAATTGAACTTCTAGACTGTTGGGTTACCATTTCCACTTTGGAAATACTCGTTTTACACTTGTAGGCCCAATTTCCTTCTTTTCCTTAGTTGATTTTTGATTCGAACGAATGTATAACAATATGGGTATCGTTATTCCTCTTTTCTAACATAGATTCCAATAATGGTTAGAGTTTGAGTATTCGGGGCCTCTTCGGAAGGGCAAGGCTCACATTTGATGATTCGTGGCACCAGCTCAGTAACGAGGTACTTTACGACATACCTTTCATTTAGACTTCAGTTAGCGAAGCATATGTAGAAATTAGTTATTGATGGAGAAAGAATGTTAAGCCCTCAGGTATGAAGTTGGGATGGATATTCTTGGGTTGGTATTGTTGATTACTTTGTGGCATGTTAACTCATTTATTGTGATATGGCTTGTTACCATGTATGTGGTTTTGGGCTTGTTGCTCATTTGCTCTGTTGTGGTTGTGATACATTTGTCTCTCACTTATCTTGTCATTTATCATTGACAAAGGAAATAACTTGATTTGGTATCATTTATTTTGATGTATGCTCATGTAGAGGCACGAATAAGACTTGATATGATTACACTTGATATTGATATCCTGCACAATATTCATACCCATTTTACATGATATATGAATTATGAATTGTGATTGTTACTGGTGATGATAAGTGAGACAGGAACATCTAAGATTATAGACAAACTTGATATTGGAGCCATCTCTGGGCTGTGTGCGGAATGACTAGTGTTGTGGAAGTCACCTCTGGGCTGCGCGCGGAGTGGCTTGTGTTGTGGCAGTCACCTCTGGGCTGAGTGCGGAGTGACGGGTTATGTGTACGAAGACAGACAGTTGACCAACATATATATATATATATATATATATATATATAATTCTGCCTTGGTATTTATTTTACATTGTTGTTCTGATCTTAGATTGTGTTGTGATTGTACTTGACTGATCGCATGCCTATCTTTCAGTTTCTTTCCAATATATATGTTTATAACTGTTGGCGGCCTATGATACTTACCGGTACTGCTATTTGTACTGATACTACCTTGGTGTACTCTTTTTCTGAGTGCAAAGTTCGTAGCAGGTTCCTCCTTCGCTCATCGAGAGTGATCCCGAGGTTCAACTGTGGATTGTCCAGGGTGAGCATCTGATGAATCCCTCTTCCCAGAGACTCCTATATCCTTCTGTATATATTTCCTATTCTGAAACAGATTTATTGTTATTGTCAGACTTTTATTTCTAGACTTATGTATTTAGTTGCTCTTGTACTATTCAGACCAGATTCTGGGGATTATGTTGTAGTATTCGGCATGTTTAGCTGTTTATGATTTGAGATCATTTTATCTTCTTATTTAATTATTTATGTTTGTGTTGGACGTTGATTAAGGGAAGGGTTCGCCCACCAAGAGGGTTAGTGTGGGTGCTCGCTCGATCCCACGAGTTGAGCCGTGACAATAAAAGAACCTCAAAAGAGAATAATTACAAATAACACTAGTCAGAAGAAGATGGTCCAAGTTCTGTCGATAGATATGAGTACCACCAACGAGATTCATGTTCAAAAATTGTAATAGATCGGGTGTTTATTTTTTCATTTTAAAGAATGTGTTTTGTACGTAAATCCTCATTTGATTAAACCATAAGAGAATAAAATATAAGAAGGGTAAACAACATCGGCGGTGTTACTCGGGAAAATTGTTGGGAGTGTGCCAAAACCGAATCAGACATCACAGTTAAAATAATTAACTGAAAAAACTCTAAAAAAATCAAAGGCAAAACCCGGGACTTGCACGAAAAAGATTTATATCCATAAAATCGTAACAGATTGGGTGTAATTTTCACCATAAAGCATGTGTTGTGAGCATAAATCCCAGTCTTTAATTAAACTAGAAGAGAAAAAATTTAAGAAGGGTAAACAATATGGGCAGTGTTGATTGTAAAATTATCGGGTAAGCAATATGGGCAGTGTTGATTGTAAAATTATCGATGTACGCAAAAACTGAATCAAACATCACTGCTATAAATAAAGGAAATTATTTACGAAAATTCAAAAAGGCAAAAGGCAAAAGGCAAAACACATGACTTATGGACAGGACGACAAGATATGACCTGATTCCGAAGTGGCTTCATGCTATCAGTACTTTATTGGTCGGATGTTATGGCCATTGCCAATTTAGCAAAAAACGCCCTCAAAGAATGTCTTATTCAGTAGTGGTGTTAGCCCAAAAAAATGTTCCTATTTACAAAGAATTGACGAAGACAACAGAGAGTTCTCTAAAGCAAGTTCTGGGGAGAGGAATGGATATTCCACCCACGAATTGAAATTGGAGAATTCGGAGATGATGAATTTAGTGGTGCATTTTGGCATTACAACACTTAACAAAGACCATTTAGAAGAAGACTGCTGATAGAAGATTCATGTTCATAAAATTGTAATAGATTGGGTGTGTATTTTTTCACCTTAAAGGATGTGTTTTGTATGTAACTTCTCCTTTGATTAAACCATAAGAGAATAAAATATATGAAGCATAAACAACGTGGGCAGTGTTAACTGTAAAATAGTCGAAATATGCAAAAAATGCATCAAAAATCACTGTTATAAAAAGGAATAATTGGAAAAAAGTTTGTAAAAAGGCAAAGGAAAAAACACGTGACTTGCACGATAAGATTCATGTTCATAAATCGTAGAAACGGATTGGGGATGTAATTTTTCACCATGGAATATGTGTTATACGCCCAAATCCTTTTCTAATTAAACAATAAGAGCATAACATATAATTGGATAAACAGCGTGGGCAGTGTTATTTGTAAAATAGTCGAAGTGCGCAAAAATATCAAACATATCACTATTATATAAAATAAATAAATAAATAAAAAATAGCCAAAAAGGCAAAACACGTGACTTGGGAAGAGGAGGTGACTAGATATGACCTAGTTCCGAAGTGGCTTTGTGAAACCAATAAGAAAGTTAGTACGGCCATTACCAATTTATCCAAAAAGCCCTCAAAGAATTTCTTATTTTGTAGTGGTGTTAGCATGGACTCCAATGGATTAGCCCAAAAACATGTTCCTATTAACACAGAATATGATGACAACAACAGAGAGTTCAATGAAGAAGTTCTGGGGAGAGGAATGGATATTCAACCCAAGGAGAAGGTGTTATTGGGGAATTCGAAGATGATGAATTTAATGGTGCAGTTGGCGGCGTTACATCAGTTAACAAGGACCAATCAAAAAAAGATGGTCCAATGAGATTCATGTTTGTAAAACATAATAGATCGTGTATGTATTTTTTTAACCTTAAAGCACATGTATTTTACCTAGATCCGCGTTAATTAAATTGTAAGAGAATAAAATATAAGCAGGGTAAACTACGTGGGCGGTGTTATACACTCGGTAAAATAATCAAAGTGCGCAAAAACTGAATCAGACATCACTGTTACAAAAAAAATAAAATGCAAGAAGGGTAATACAATAGCATGGGACTTGCATGATGAGATTCATGTTCATAAGTCGTAACAGATTAGGAATGTAATTATTCATGATATAGAATGTGTTTTGCACTTAAATCCTAGTTTAATTAAACCATAAGGGAATAACATATAATAGGGTAACCGTGGGCAGAGTTATTTGTAAACTATTCGAAGTGCACAATCAAACATCACTGTTATGAAAAGGAATAATTGAAAAAGAATTTCAAAAAGGCAAAGGCAAAGGCAAAACTCAAGACTTGTGAAGAATGAGATGACTAGATATGACCAGGTTCTGAAAGTGTCTTCGTGCAACAAGTAAGGAAGTTAATATGGTCATTGTCAATTTAGCTAAAAAGCCCTGAAGGAATGTCTTATGTAGTACCGTTGTTCGCGAGGGCTCTAGGTGATTAGCCCAAAAAAAAATCCTATTTACACAGAATTGGATGACGACAATGTAGAGTTCTCTGAAACAAGTTCTGGGGAGAGAATTGATATTCAACCCATGAAAAAGTCAAATTGTGAAGTTTGAAGATGATGAATTTACTGGTGCAGTTGGCGTTACACCAGTTAAGAAAGACCGACTGCTTCGCCTATAAGTACGACGCTTGTATTGCTCTTTCACAACCCCATTTTCACGGTTCACAAGAAGATGGTCCACATTTTGCCAATAGATATGAATACCACCAATGAGATTCACATTCATAAATAATAATAGCATGGGTATGTAATTTTTCACCCTAAAGCACGTTTTTTGTACCAAAATCCTCATTTAGTTAAACGTAAGAGAATAAAATATAAGAAGGGTAAACAACATGGACGGTGTTGCTCGGTAATATAGTTGAAGTTTGCAAAAACTTAATCAGACATCATTGTTACAAAAAAAAAAAACTCAGAAAAACTCCAAAAAGTCAAAGGAAAAACACGTGACTTGCCAAGATTTATGTTCCTAAATCGCAACAGATTGGGTAGGTACTTTTTCACCTTAAAGCACTTGTTCTGCACATAAATCTTGGTCTTTTATTAAACCACCAGAGACGAAAATATTAGATGGGTAAACAATATGTGCAATGTTACTTAGTAAACCGTTGAAGTGCGCAAAGCCTGAGTGGGGCATTGCTATTTTAAAAAAAAGGAATAACTGATGGAAAACTTCAAAAAAGGGCAGCCACGTGACTTGCACTGTAACACCTCGTACCTTTAAACTAACCTGCGTCTATGACTCAGGGACCCGGGAAACCAAAAGGGAGAGTTAAGTCGAAAACCAAACTCAATGCTACAGTTAAAATTTGACGGTTAGAAAGACGGACCGTCGATGTGCATCGAAGGCCCGTCGAAGTGCACCGTCGAGTTGCACTGCAATTGTTAACTCTCTAAACTACTCTCAGACTGTAGCAGTACGGTTCAATCGACGGACCGTCGACATGTCGACACACCGTCAATATGCACCGACGCTATGCACTGCTCAGACCGTCGAGCTGCACCGTCGATTTACCCCGATACAAAACAACATAAGTACAACACTTTGTCCTAGAAAATCAGTTTTTTTAATTTCGAGAACCCTAGAACGCAGTCCCTCTATCCCAAACAATGCAAGGCTTCATGGTAGGCATTCCAAACACTTCCATGTCAATTCTACCATAGAGTGCATAATCTAATTACACTTCCAAGTCAATTCTAACATATAGCTACGTAATCTAATTAGTTAATCATAATTCTTAACCTATGGTTTTCAAGAAAACCCTGTTTAAGGTTTAAGACACAGGTTTTGGGGTTCTTCTTGAAGTGCAAATGTTACACCTCAAAAAGTTTTCCGTTGGTACGCAAGTAAACGAACTAGTGAGGAATGGAATTTGATGACCCTAGTTGAGATTCTAAAGATGTTAGAGATGAGGGAAGAGGATTGCCAAGAGAAGGCAAAAGTATTTGATAAGTATCGGAAAGGAATTACGAGCAACGAGTTAGCCAGGACTTAGTGATGTCTTGGAGAAGAGTTATAACGTCCCTTAGATTGATATTGAAGTGTTGAACAAGTGTTAAGAAGGTTCCACAAGGATCGGAGATCAAACGAAGTGATGAGAATAAGTTCAGTGAACTGATGAGTTTTACGGCTCATTATACGGACCGTATAATGTTTTACGGACCGTATAATGGACCGTAAAACCATCACAGTGGAGGTTGGTTGCTGGTGGAATTTTACGGTCAGTTATACGGACCTTATAAATTTATACGGACAGTATAACAAACCGTCAAATGGTCACAGTGAAGGGGTGCAGGCAGACCCATTTCACGGTCTATTATACGGACCGTATAACCATTATACGGACCGTATAACGGAACCCGAAAGATCAGTGGAATGTTATTAAATAAAGGACCAAGTTCATGAAATCATTTCAACATTTCCTTCCTCTCTCTAAAATATCTCTCTACATTTATTATACAAGTTTTCAAGGATTATAAGCCATTAACAACATTAAGTAAGTGAATCAAGAGTAAGAACCCATCAAGGATCATCTAAAGTCAAGAAATCAAAATGGAGAAAAGCTAGGGTTTTACTCAAAGTGGAATATTATCAGCTAAAGCTCGTCCCTACAATATCTAAGGTAAGATTCATGCTATTTATATGTTGTTTAAGGTATTTGAGAGTTGAAATGCTTGGTCACTAGGAGAGTATAGCAAAATGGGTCATGAATGATGAATAGTGACGTTTTGAGAAATAGTTTGAGTTGAATCATGAATGTTGTTGCATTGTGATATGAATATGTTATAAATGGTGTTAAGATCATGATCTAGACATTTCGACGAATGGACGAAGTGGGGTATTATGACTACGAAAATGGGTGAATAAGAAGCAAATTGAGGAATCTAGATAATGTGAATAATATGGATGATTAATGACTATTGTTACGATATTGTGAATGTAATATTGACGTTTGGGAGTTGAATCACGATATGGGCAAATGTTGTATAAATAAAGGAGATGTTGTCCGATTTTCTCCAGCTTTAGTCATATATGCTAGTTGTCGATTCTAATGATGGTATGCCCTTAATGAAGGAAGAAACGTGAACATCGGAGGAGTACGCGCGAGTGTAGAATAGTGCGACGAAAGGTATGTAAGGTTAACCCTTCTTTCATAAGGCATGGTTCCTTGGCCAAAATCTTAAATCCTCTATATGAGTATGTTGTATTCAAATGGTTGACATTCCGAGCTCATAAGCTCACGATCCTTGATATGTGCTACGATTGTACTACGCACCTCGTATGACGAGTAAGCCTATGATATAGATGTAGTAGTAATGATGATGATAGTGACGACGATGATAATAATAATGATGTTAAAGGTACCTACGGGCTATTATACTTATATGTGCCTATGAAGGGCTATAATGAAACCCCGAGCTTATAATGCCTGGTAGAATATATGCATATGAATATGTATTAAGTATGTATACGATTACGAAACGCGCGCACACCTCTGCAGATGGTACGGATAACCCTGAAGCCTTGGTAGGGCCAGGTATGAGTAACCTTGAGCCTTGGCTGGCCAAGTATGTATGAAACACCGATTCTATGAGGTCAAGTATGTTATGTAAATGCTATGTATATGAAATGACTATGTGTATAAAAATGAATATGAATGTGATAAGACTATGTATACGAATACGAATAAGGACATGTATACGAATATGAGCACAAGTATGGTACGAGTACTATTATGAAATACGGATGATGACGTAGGTGTACAAATACGTATGAAAAATGGAAAATCCCTAGGAAAGGTAGGTAAGTGCTATGACGATGATATTATTGTCTCCCCTCCTATGATATTTCATATGTTGTTCATTATGCTTATATATCGATGTTGATCACGCTTTACATACTCAGTACATTCTTCGTACTGACGTCCTTTTGTTTGTGGACGCTGCGTCATGCCCGCAGGTGCACAGGGAGACAGACTTGATCCATAGCTGCCTATTCAGAGATTACATAGAGAGCTCCATTTCCTTCGGAGCCATATCTTTGGGTACTTACTCTTTTGTGTATATAATTATGGGCATAGCGGGGTCCTGTCCCGCTCATGTGATATGTCATACTAGTCTTAGAGGCTCGTAGTCACGTGTATATGATTAGATATGTCTGGCCTTGTCGGCCTATATTCTTTATATCATTTTGTCGGCCACGTCGGCCCATGTACATTAATGCGGCATAAATGCCAATTGTGATATAATGGTAATGTCGTCCAATGGGACTAGTTTGATAATATGAAAAGGAAATGTATATCTAATTATATGGCTCACCTAGATGTAAGTATAAGAGTAAGCTAAGAGGGTGCCCGGGTGGGCTAGCACCGGGTGCTCATCGTGGCCCCCTAGTCGGGTCGTGACAGCAAACTTATAGATACAAGTTTTGGAGCGTATACAGGTATGTGAGGCCAACTATCTAAGTTAGGGAATGTTCCTGATTCTGCCTACGCCTCATTCTACATGCTTATTAGTAATTTGACTAAGAATACAATTTAGCCCTAGTTTCTTGAATAGTTGTAGAACTGCTATCTTCTAGGGTTATAGTTTCATACTTCGTTCATGGTGATCATTTTGAATATCAAGAACTCAGTACGTAATCGTTATAGACTTGTGTATTGACATCGCATGAGTCTCAGTTAGTGTATAATCAGATATTGGCTTAAGTGCTATAATCAAAATCAGTTATCATGTTATCAGCTATAGCCAGTCTCAGTCTTGTAAATTGTTTAATGTTGAACACATGTATCTGTATTTTTGGGCCCTAGGCCACAGATTATGCATACGTATTGCTTGGGCTTGAAGCCACAGTTTTGTGCATAATTATTTGGGCCCTAGGCCGCAGTTAATATTTACAGTTATACAGGTGACTCTTCATTCAGAACAGGGAATACTTCAGATCCTAACCTTCCTGTTTAGTTCAGTTTATAATTATCAGTTTCAGTTGCAGTTTCAGTGCGTACAGTTCTTTCCAGTTTCAGAGCGTACAGTTCTGTCTTTCAGTTTGTTTTACATACCAGTACAATTCAAATGTGCTAATGTCCCTTTTCTTATTGCTTGGGGGCCTGCATCGCAAGATGCAGGCAACGATCTATAGGTTGATGATCCAGCTAGCTAGGACGTGCCCATATCAGCTATTGGTGAGTCCCAGTTCCTTCGGGTCATTATCATACATTTTTAGTCTTTTCAGCATAATAGTTAGTTGGGTACGCCGGGGCCTTGTCTCGGCAGACAAGTATCATTCAATATTCTTTAGAGGCTTCATAGACATAGTCCCGTCAGTCAGATATTAACAACTTTGATGTGTTGGCATTGATTTCGGATGTTTTAGAATTATACAATGATTCCACATTTTATATATTACAGTCAGACTTGCTAGTAGATTAGCATATGTTAGTTTATTTCCAAAATTTAGTATGTTTTGATATCACATGTTGATTCAATCAGCCTATGGGTTCGCTCGGTCACATACAGTTAGGCATCGAGTGTCGTATTATTTTTAGGCCATGGTTTAAGTCGTGATAAAGCTTGGTATCATTCCACTAGGTTCAAGTGTCTCAGGGAGTCTATGGAGCCGTGTCCAGTGGGGCCTCTTTTATATATGCGTGGGGCCCACACATATAAATAGTTGACCACCAAGACATTTGGGATTTGTTTCACCTGTTTCATCGTCTAGTTCATGCAGTTAGAGCAGTACTTTTAGGAAATCTTCTAACTCGTACGAATCACGTATTTCAGAAATGGCTCCGAAAAGAAAGTACAACAAGAGGAATACGGCTACTAGCTAGAGAGCTACCACTTTTGCAACTACAGAAAAGAACACTCAGGCTCAGACGGTCGCCTTAGCTAATTCTACAGTTACACGTCCCAATGCTTTGGAAGCGGATGTTAGAGGATCTATTCAGTTTCTCACTCAGATTTTGGCTAACCAGGTCTAACGACAAGAAACGGCCTCTAGCTCAGGTGCTAGTGGTGGGTCGAACAAGTCTAGGACTTAGGAGTTTCTGCAGATGAAGTCGCCAGTGTTCACAGGGTCTAAGAAGGATGAGGACCCGCAGAATTTCATTGATGGACTCTAGAAATTATTCCGTGTGATGCGTGCTACTTATACAGAGGCAGCAGAATTTGGAGTTTTCCAGCTGCAAGATGTGGCCCATATTTGGTATGAGACATGGGAACAATCTGGAGGGGAGGATGCACTTCTTGCTACTTGGGATGAATTCTCAGATGCTTTCATTGAGCACTTCATGCCAATTGAAGTCAGGAAATCCAAGGTTGTTGAGTTTGAGAACCTAAGGCAAAACGACATGACCGTCCAGGATTACTATCTCAAGTTCATGTCTTTGTCCAGACATGCTCCTCACATGGTTCCTGATATGAGGGTCGTGGTTAGAAGGTTTGTACTAGGGCTTAAACTCGAATTGCACAAGGATGCCAATACGGCTGCTCAGAATGACAAGATGACTATTTCTAAGATACTAGTTGAAAGAAGAAGAAGCCCTGTAGAAGCAGAAAGATAGAGAATTCAACAAGAGGGCTAAGTCTGCTGGTAATTTCAGTCTGGGAGGATCTCAAGGAGATGGGAATCGTCAGTTATTTAAGAATAGGTCATCATGACCTGCTCCCTCTACAACTATTGCTCCATCTCAGAGGTCCAAGTTTAATCAGAAAGCCTGAAACTTCGGAATAGCATGCTCAAAGTCACAGGCCAGCGTGACCGACCGTGGTATCCAACACCTTACTTGCAACACTTGTGGTAAGAAGCACTCAGGAGTATGTCGTTCGGGCATTGATGGTTGTTTTGGGTGTGGTTACCCAGGTCATTTTCTATGGGATTGTCTGTCAGCAAGACAGAATACTGGAGGTAACGATAACGTAGCTTAGTCCACTAATTCAGCAGCTCCTCGAAATTCTCAAGCACAGTAGGGGCGTGGGGCAGTAAAGTCTGAAAATATGAGCGGTGGTCAAAACCATCTGTATGCACTATCAGGACGCCAGGATACAGATACTCGTGACGATATTGTCACAGATAAGCTAACAGTCTTCACCTTCGATGCTTTTGCTCTTATGGACCCAGGATCTACTCTATCTTATGTAACCCCTTATATTGCTAAGAAATTTGTGATAGAACCCAAAAAGTTGCATAAACCCTTTGAAGTAGCCACACCAGTTGGGGAATTAGTTATAACTAGATGTATTTGTAGGGGTTGTCTAGTGTTAATCTATCATCGCAAAACCATAGCAGACTTAGGAGAATTAGAAATGGTAAATTTCGATGTGATCATGAGTATGGATTGGTTAGAGTCCTGTTATGCCTAAGTGGGGTGTAGAACAAAAACAGTAACCTTCGATTTTCCCAACGGACTTATAGAATGGAAGGGTAATTTAGCAGTATCTAGGGGTAGATTTATTTCCTATCTTAGAGCCAGAAAGATGATTTCCAAGGTGTAGATTTACCACTGAGTTCGAGTCAGGAATACAGATGCCCAGCCTCTAGCTCTCCAGTCAGTACCAGTTGTTAGTGAATTTCCAGAAGTGTTTCCAGAGGATCTACCCGGAGTCCCTCCCGATATGGAGATTGACTTTGGGATTGATCTACTTCCCGGCACTAAGTTGATATCCATTCCTCCGTACAAAATGGCCCCAGCAGAGTTAAAAGAGTAGAAAGTTCAGTTGCAAGATCTCCTTGACAAAGGATTTATAAGGCCAAGTGTCTCACCTTGGGGCGCGGCAGTCTTATTTATCCAAAAGAAAGATGGATCCTTGCGTATGTGTATATAATATCACTAGTTGAACAAGGTCACCATTAAGAACAAGTATCCTCTTCCCAGAATCGATGACTTATTTGATCAACTTCAGAGTGCTCAGTGTTATTCTAAGATTAACCTCAGATCAGGCTACCATCAGTTAAAGGTTAAGGAAGTTGATATTCCTAAGACCACTTTTAGAACCTATTATGTCCATTTTGAATTTCTTGTCATGTCCTTCGGATTGATGAATGCACCAGTAGCTTTCATGGATCTTATGAACAGGGTCTTCAAGCTCTATCTCGATTTATTCGTCATTGTGTTTATTGATGACATAATGGTGTATTTACACAGTGAGGTTGATCATGCAGAGCATCTCAGAATAGTATTGCAGACACTCAAGGATCGCGAGCTTTATGCAAAATTCTCAAAATGCGAGTTTTGGCTAAAGTCAGTGGTATTCTTAGGCCATGTGATTTCAGGCGAAGGCGTTCAAGTTGATTTTCAGAAGATTGATACTGTTAAGAATTGGCCCAGAACAACCTCAGCATCAAATATCAGAAGTTTCTTGGGTTTGGCAGGTTATTACAGGCGGTTCATGGAGGGATTTTCCTCTATCTTAGCTCCGTTGACTAAGTTGACTCAGAAGAAAGCCAAATTTCAATGGTTAGATGCATGTGAATAGAGTTTCGAAGAGTTAAAGGAGAGATTAACTTCTGCTCCAGTTTTGACGCTACCAGAAGGAACCGATGGGTTCGTAGTTTATTGTGATGCTTCGGGAATTGGTCTCGGATGTGTTTTAATGCAGCATGGTAAAGTTGTGGCTTATGCATCTAGATAGCTTAAGGCTCATGAAAATAATTATCCAACTCATGATCTAGAATTGGCAGTTGTGGTTTTTGGACTTAAGATATGGCGTCACTACTTGTAGGGGTGTACATGGACCGGGTTGGTTCGGATTTCTTAAACATCAAACCAAACCAATTGCGTCGGGTTTTTAAATTTATACACCAAACCAAACCAATAAAATTCTGGTTTTTCAACCTCGGGTTTTCTCCGGTTATTCGGTTTTCTCGGGTTATTCGGGTTTTTTTTCGGAATAATCTTGATACAAAACATATAACTTTTACGTCAAATATTTCTTTAGTCCTAGTAAGATACAACTATGTAATTTAGGTGTTTCATAAGAAAATAACACAAAATGTGAGAAAAGTGATGACATTGAATTAAAATATTTAACAAAAGATAATAAAATCGGTTAAAATAAATATTGCTAATTAATAAGCCATAAAGGAAATGACCATAATCTAAAAATACTAAGTCATGCTAAAATAAGTACGGCTAATAAGTATTAATTACATGACAAGAAAAAAAAACTTAAGTTCTGTATTTTCACTCTCTAAACCAATTATGCAAAACTAAAGAATAGATATCCAACATTATTGTCGTTTCTATGGGTAAATTGAAATTCTTTTGTTAGTATTAGTGTTGAGTTGGTTTTGGTTTGGCCTTTATATGAGTTACTAACATCCATAGGATATAAAACTTATTCACATTCAAAACCCTAAATTCAAGCTTGAATAATATGATAATAGATGAAAAACTATGAAAAAAATTAAGAAATATTTATAAATTACATTACAAATAAATATTTTTATGTATAAAATATTTTAAAAATTAAATACATGTAATGTCGGGTTGGTTTGGTTCGGTTTGACTTTTTTTAGCTAAAACCAAACCAAACCAATTATGGTCGGGTTTTTTCTTCCAACACCAAACCAAGTCAAACCAAACCACTAGTTGGGTTTTTTTCTCGGTTTGACTCGGTTTGGTGCGGTTTATCAGTTTACTTTGTACACCCCTATCTACTTGTATGGAGTGCATGTCGATATTTTCAGCAATCATAAAAGCTTGCAGTATATTTTCAAGAAAAGAGAGTTGAATCTTAGGCTTAGAAGATGGCTCGTATTGTTTAAAGACTATGATGTGAATATTCTCTATCATCCAGGGAAGGTGAATGTAGTAGCTGATGCTTTTAGTCGGCGTTCAGGCAGTTTTAGCTCTTGTTGATACAGATAAGAGAGTTATAACCAAGGAAGTTCACTGTTTGGCCAGTCTTGGAGTTCAACTTTTGGACTCCGAGGATGGCGGTGTGGTTGTTCAGAATAAAGCTCTTTCCTCCTTAGTCGTTGAAGTTAAGGAGAAGGAGTATAAGGATCCCCACTTATTACAGCTGAAAGGGGGGATTCACAAGCATAAGACGATTACTTTCGAACAAGGTGGAGATGACGGTACCTTGAGATACCGAGGCATATTATGCGTTCCAGATATAGATGGGCTGAGAGAGTGAATTATGTCAGAAGCCCACTATTATAGGCATTCCATTCATCCAGGTTCCACGAAAATGTATCATGATCTTAAGGAGATTTATTGGTAAAACGATATGAAAAAGAATGTAGCGGATTTTGTGGCTAAGTGTCCAAATTGTATTCAAGTGAAAGTCGAACACCAGAGGCCTGGTGGCTTGGCTCAGAGTATTGATATTCCCATTTGGAAGTGGGAGATGATAAACATGGATTTCATGATAGGTCTACCTCATTCAGCTAGGAGGCATGATTCGATTTGGGTGATTGTGGACAGACTTACGAAGTCAGTGCACTTCTTGCCAGTTAAGACAACAGATTTAGCGAAGGACTATGCCAAGTTGTATATTCGTGAAATTGTCAGACTTTATGGGACTTCAGTGTCTATTATTTCAGATCGGGGTGCCCAGTTCATAAGAAAATTTCTGGAAATCCTTTCAGAAAGGATTGGGTACAAAAGTTAATCTCAGTACAACTTTTCACCCTCAGACAGATGGCCAGGCAGAGCGCACCATTCTGACTTTTGAGGACATGTTGAGGGAATGTGTCCTTGATTTCAAAGGTAATTGGGATGATCACTTACCTCTCATTGAGTTTGCTTACAATAGCAGTTACCATGCTAGTATTGGGATGGCACCGTACGAAGATTTGTATGGGCACAGATGTAGATCACCAATCGGTTGGTTTGAAGTTGGTGAAGCAGAGTTGTTGGGACCAGACTTGGTCTATCAGGCTATGAAAAAGGTCAAGTTGATTCAAGAGAAGTTGAAAACGGCTCAGAGCCGCCAGAAGTCTTACACGGATGTGAGACGAAGGGACTTAGAGTTTCAAGTTAATGATTGGGTGTTTCTTAAAGTTTCGCCTATGAAAGGAGTTATGAGGTTTGGTAAGAAGGGGAAGCTTAGTCCTCGCTATATTGGACTATACAGAATCCTGCGAAGGGTTGGTCAAGTGGCTTATAAGCTTGAGTTGCCACAAGACTTGATTGTTGTGCACCCAGTGTTTTATGTGTCCATGTTGAGAAAGTGTGTTGGAGACCCGTCGTTGGTTGTCCAAACTGATAGCATAACGATCAATGGTAGTTTAACTTATGAATAGATCCCAGTGGCAATTCTAGATCGATCGATTCATAAGTTAAGAACGAAAGAAGTTGGCTCAGTAAAGGTACTATGGAGAAGTCAGAAAGTTGAAGAAGCTATATGGGAAGCCGAAGAGGACATGAAGTACAGATATCCCCATCTCTTTAAAGAGCCAACAGGAAACGTTGAAGGTAATTTACCTTCCCCTTTCAGATCTTCCGACAATAGTTTTTACGTTTTCAGTATTCAGCCAATTTAGTAGTCAGCTAATTTAGTAGTTTTTTTTAATTCAGCATTCAGGTGTTAATGTCAGTTAGTGTGTACATGTCTCAGCCGTCACTCTTTACCATAACCCATCATTCGAGGATGAATGATTCCAAATGGGACATATTGTAACACCTCGTACCTTTAAACCAAGCCGCTTCTATGACTTAGGGACCCCGAAAACCAAAAGGAAGAGTTAAGTCAAAAAACCAGACTCAATGCTACAGTTGAAATTTGACGGTTAGAAAGAAGGATTGTCGACGTGCATCGGCGGCCCGTCAAAGTGCACCGTCGAGTTGCACTACAATTTTTAACTCTCTAAACTCCTTTTAGATTACAACAGTACGGTCCAATCAATGGTTAGAAAGATAGACCGTCGATATGCACCGTCGTTGTGCACTGCTCAGACCGTCAAGCAACTCGATAGAACCGTCGACATGTCAACGAACTGCCGAGTTGCACCGTCGATTTACCCTGACACCAAACAATATAAATACAACACTTTGTCCTAGAAAATCAGTTTTTATAATTTCAAGAACCCTAGAACGCGATCCCTCTCTCCCAAACAGTGCAAGGCTTCAAGGTAAGCATTCCAAACACTTCCAAGTCAATTCTAACATATAGCTACGTAATCTAATTAGTTAATACTTGTTCTTAACCTAGGGTTTTCAAGAAATCCTCTGTTTAAGGTTTAAGACACAGGTTTTGGGGTTCGTCTCGAAGTTCAGACTTATAGATACAAGTTTTGGAGCGTATACAGGTATGTGAGGCCAACTATCTACATTAGAAAATGTTCATGATGCTCCCTACGCCTCATTCTTCATGCTTATCTGTAATTTGATTCAGAATACAGTTTAGCCCAAGTTTCTTAAATAGTTGTAGAACTGCTATCTTCTAGGTTTATAGTTTCATAATTCGTTAATGGTGATCATTTTCAATATAATGAAATCAGTACGAAATCTTTATAGACTTGTGTATTGACATCACATGAGTCTCAGTCAGTGTATAATCACATATTGGCTTAAGTTCCATAATAAAAAACAGTTATCGTGCAATTACTTATAGCCAGTCTCAGTCTCGTAAATTGTTTAATGCTGAACACCTGTATCTGTATTTTTGGGCCTTAGGCCATAGTTTATGCATACATATTGCTTGGGCCTGAGGCCAGAGTTTTGTGCACATTTAATTGGGCCCTAAGCCACAGTTTATATTTATAGTTATACAGGTGATTCTTCATTCAGAACAGGGAGTACTTCAGATCCTTACCTTCCTGTTTAGTTCAGTTTACAGTTATCAGTTTTAGATGCAGTTTCAATGCATATAGTTCTTTCTTTCAGTTTTCTTTACATACTGCAGTTTCAATGCGTATAGTTCTTTCTTTTAGTTTGCTTTACATACCAGTACAATTCAAATCTGCTGATGTTCCTTTTATTATTGCTTGGGGGCCTGCATCTCGCGATGCAAGAAACTATCTACAAGTTCACGATCTAGCTAGCTAGGATGTGACCTTATCAGCTATTGGTGAGCCCCAATTCCTTCGGGGCATTATCATACATCTAGTCTTTTCAGCAAGTCAGTTGGGTATGCCGGGGCCTTGTCCCGGCATACAGTTATCATTACAGTATTCTTTAGAGGCTTCATAGACATAGTCCTGCCAGTCAGATATTAACAACTTTGATGTGTTGGTATTGATTTCAGATGTTTTAGACTTATACAATGATTCCGCATTTTATATATTACAGTCAGACTTGTTAGTAGATCAGCATGTGTTAGTTTATTTCCGAAATTTAGTATGTTTTGATATCACATGTATTCAGCCAGCCTATGGGTTCACTCAGTCACATATAGTTAGGCACTGAGTGCCGTGTTATGCTCAGGTCATGGTTCGGGGGATGACATGCATGAACATATTTATGTTCATAAATCTTACCCGATTGAGTATGTTATTTTTCACCTCAAAGCACGTGTTGTGCACATAAATCCTCTTCTTTAATTAAACCATCGGAGAACAAAATATAAGAAGGCTAAACAACATGAGCAGTGTTACTGTGTAAAATATGCAAAAACTAATTTGGAATTAATGTTATAAACAAAATATTAGTTATAAACAATTGAGAAGATATCAGATTTACATTTCAATTTCTAGTGGACACATATAACCAACATTTGCCATAGGATTTTCATTATCTACGAATAAGACAATTATTTGTTTTGTCGTCTAAAATATAAATTATTTTCTATCTTTGACTTAAAAAATTCACATTTCTTCTTGGCATCTTGAATACTTTTTTTTTGGGTAACCAAGTAGGAAACCACTTAACGTGGGCTCGTTGTTCCCTCCGGTCTATGCAAAAGCTGTAGTATATGTATAGCTATCACTAATCACATTTTTTTTGGTTACCATTTTAAAGTTTCTTCACTAATTAATGTATTTGTTGTATTGTTGAGTTTGCTGTTCAATTTTTCTTTTTGGTTTCTTGAACTATTGAGTGAGATGTGGTGTCGTGTCACTGTAAGTAATCAATATTAATCTGCTAATTAATTCCCATTACTTTTTTATTTGTTCCTATTTTGTTCGTGGTATTTATGAACTCATTAAATTAATTGCTCTCTGTATACTTTGTTAAGAATCCCAAACATTAGCATCTGGTGGGAGAAAGGGGGTATGTTTGTCCAGGAAGTCTTAAGGCATGTTATTCCAGTGAGATATTTGCTACTTCTTAATTAATAGATATCACTTGGTTGAAGTGAAGTTCAATGAGGAATATCTCACTTTCTGTTCAACTTTTGTGTTCTATTGTGTGACAAATTAAGTCAATGGATTTACATGAAGGAAACCCCTTGTGCTAACAGCAAAGCGATCCTTAACAAAGTTCAAGGTCATTCATATGTAGTTAAACCACAAACCACAGAAAGATCAAAAACTTAAGAAGGTTACGGAGAAAGGACCATCAGATTATGTACCAACGATGGATACTATAGAGCTGTTGGCCGAGAATCAGTATGCAAGGAGTTATCCCCAGACCCAAAGTAATTTGATGATTGAAAGAAATGGAAAAGGTGGAATTAGATGGTTAAATCCTGGAACAGCCAGCTTCCATCCAGTTCATGCAAATGTAAATGCTGATGATATATTAAAAGTCCTTTTTCTACTATAGTTATGGGACTTATTAACTTGAGAAGGTGAAATACTTTTTATGTGCACATAATTTTGGAAGGCAACGGAAGAATGGAAACTCCAATTCATACTCCAAATACTGGTAAGGGGGCGTTTTAACTCACTACCGAATTAGACATCACTGTTTAAAAAAATGAAATGCAAAAAGGCAAAGGCAAAAGCACGTGACTTGCACGATGAGATTCATGTCGTATCAGATTGGGTATGTAATTTTTCACCATAAAGCATGTGTTTTGCGCCTAAATCCTTGTTTAATTAAACCGTAAGAGAATAAATTATACGAAGGTTAAACAACGTGGACAGTGTTAATTGTAAAAGAATCAAAGTGCGCAAAAACTGCATCAAACTTCGCTTTTATAAAAAGGAATAAGTGGAGAAAAAGTTTGTAAAAAGGCAAAGGAAAAAACACGTGACTTGCACGATATGTTCATGTTCATAAATCATAGAAACGGATTGGGGATGTAATTTTTCACCATAAAATATGTGTTGTACGCCTAAATCCTTTTCTAATTAAACAATAGTCGAAGTGTGCAAAAATATCCTTGTTATATAAAATAAAAACAAAAAAAATTGGAAAAATCACCAAAAAGGCAAAACACATGACTTGGGAAGAGGAGATGACTAGATATGACCAGGTGACGAAGTGGCTTTGTGCTACCAGTAAGGAAGTTAGTGCAACCATTACCAATTTATCCCAAAAGCCCTCAAAGAATTTCTTATTTAGTTGTGTGTGTTAGCATGGACTCCAATGGATTAGCCCCAAAAACATGTTACTATTAACACAGAATATGATGACAACAACATAGAGTTCAATGAAGCACGTTCTGGGGAGAGGAATGGATATTCAGCCCACGGAGAAAGTGAAATTGGGAAATTTGAAGATGATGAATTTAATGGTGCAGTTGGCGGCGTTACATAAGTTAACAAAGACCAGTCAAAAGAAGATGGTCTAATGAGATTCATGTTCATAAATCGTAATAGATCATGTATGTATTTTTTTTAACCTTAAAGCACATGTATTTTGCCTAGATCCGCGTTTAATTAAACTATAAGAGAAAAAAATATAAGAAGGGTAAACTACGTGGGCGGTGTTATACACTCGGTAAAATAGTCAAAGTGCGCAAAAACAGAATCAAACATCATTGTTACAAAAAAAAAAAAAAAAAAAAAAACAAACTGCACAAAGGCAAATGCAACAGCATGGGACTTGCACGATGAGATTCATGTTCATAAGTCGTAATAGATTGGGTATGTAATTATTCACGATATAGAATGTGTTTTGCACCTAAATCCTAGTTTAATTAAACCATAAGGGAATAACATCTAATAGAGTAAACGTGGGCAGTGTTATTTGTAAAATATTCGAAGTGCGCAATCAAACATCACTATTATGAAATGGAATAACTGAAAAAGAACTCCAAAAAGGCAAAGGCAAACGCAAAAGAAAATACTTGCAAAAAAGAGATAGTCAGATATGACCAGGTTATGAAAGTGTCTTCGTGCGACAAGTAAGGAAGTTAATACTATCATTTTAAATTTAGCTAAAAATCCCTCAAGGAATGTCTTATGTAGTAGTGTTGTTCGCGAAGACTCTAGTGGATTAGCCCAAAAAAATATTCCTATTTACACAGAATTGGATGACGATAACGGAGAGTTCTCTGATACAAGTTGTGGGGAGAGGAATTGATATTCATCCCATGAAGAAGGTCAAATTGCAGAGCTTCAAGATGATGAATTTACTGGTGTAGTTGGTGTTACACCAGTAAACAAAGACCGACTGCTTCGCCTAGCAGTACGACACTTGTATTGCTTTCCCACAACCCGGTTTTCATGGTTCACAAGAAGACGGTCCATGTTTTTCCAATAGATATGAATACCACCAATGAGATTCACATTCATAAATACTAATATCTTGGGTATGCAAATTTTCACCTTAAAGCTCGTTTAGTTAAACGTAAGAGAATAAAATATAAGAAGGGTCAACAACATGGGCGATGTTACTCGGCAATATAGGCGAAGTTAACTTAATCAGACATCATTGTTACGGAAAAAAAGGAGAAAAACTCCAAAAAAGTCAAAGGAAAAACACATGACTTGCCAAGATTTATGTTCCTAAACCGCAACAGATGGGGTACGTACTTTTTCATCTTAAAGCACATGTTGTGCGCATAAATCCTGGTCTTTAATTAAACCATCAGAGAACAAAATATTAGAAGGGTAAATAATATGGGCAACGTTACTTGGTAAACCGTTGAAGTGCGCAAAACCTGAGTGGCGGCATTGCTATTATAAAAAAAGGAATAACTGATGAAAAACTTCAAAAAAGGGCAACCACGTGACTTGCATGAACATATTTGTGTACATAAATCTTAACGGATTGAGTATGTTCTTTTTCACCTCAGAGCACGTGTTGTGCATATAAATCCTCTTGTTTAATTAAACCATCGCAGAAAAAAAATAAGATGGCTAAACAGCATGAGCAGTGTTACTCCGTAAAATAGGCAAAAGCTAATTAGGAATTAATATTATAAACAAAATACTAGTTATAAACAACCGAGAAGATATCAGATTCACATTTCAATTTCAAATGGACACATATAACCAACATTTGCCATAGGATTTTCATTATTTACACACAAAAAGACAATGCTAGTCCAAAATTTAAATTTAAAAGC
The DNA here is from genome assembly GCF_019175385.1 of Lycium barbarum. Taxonomy (NCBI): domain Eukaryota; kingdom Viridiplantae; phylum Streptophyta; class Magnoliopsida; order Solanales; family Solanaceae; genus Lycium; species Lycium barbarum. The sequence continues at coordinate 47,605,607 of NC_083338.1, read as the reverse complement.
TTGACGATACAAAACTTTATTAATATCTACTAATAAAACAATTATTTGTTTTGTCGTCTAAAATATAAATTATTTTCTATCTTTGACATCAAAACTTCACATTTCTTCTTGGCATTTTGAATGCTTTTTTTTTTTTTTGGTAACCAAGTAGGAAACCACTTAACGTGGGCTCGTTATTCTCTCCGGTCTATGCAAAAGGTGTAGTATATGTATAGCTATCACTAATCATATTTTTTTTGGTTACCATTTTAAAGTTTCTTCACTAATTAATCTATTTGTTGTATTGTTGAGTTTGTTGTTCGATTTTGCTTTTTGGTTTATCGAACTATTCGGTGAGACGTGGTGTCGTGTCACTGTAAGTAATCAATATTAATCGTCTAATTAATTCTCATTTCTTTTTTCCTTGTTCCTATTTTGTTCATGGTATTTATGAACTCATTAAATTAATTACTCTTTGTATACCATTTTAAGAATCCCACACATCAACATCTGGTGGGAGAAAAGGGATATGTTTGTATAGGAAGTCTTGTAAAGACCCGTTTGATCGTTATAGTTTTTCGGCGTTTTTGCTATTTCCGAGCATTGACTAGCGCATTTGACCCGAAGTTGACTTTTGGGTAAACGGACCTTTTTTGGAAATCTGTCAATTCCAAGAGGTCCAGATGGTTGCTTATAACTTGTGTGTATATTTTGTTCGGTTTCCAATGCCCTTGAATGCATTTGGGACTTGGGGTCGAAATTGAAACTAAGGTATCGGGGGTTGAATCGGTCAGCGAGACCTCCGTTGGAAATTCCGAGACCACGAGCGCGTTCGTAGTGTATTTTTGTGTCGGTCTGTGTATGCGGTTTTTGGAGCAGATGGCCTTGGGAATGGCACGGGAGCTCGATTTGGAATTTGAAAAAAATGGGGGGAATTCTGGTACCTGGTGCCCGAAATGGCGGCACCAGTGTCGTCCCAGCGGCACCGCTGTTGCGGTATGTTTGCCGCCGGGGCGGCTATGTGAATTGTTGGATAGACCGCTATGGTGGCCTTATGGGCGTTGTAGCTGCCCCGCTGTAGCGGCCCAGTTACCGTCGTGGAGGAAACAGGCCAGGTATTTTCATTAAGTGTGATTTAAATAAGCCCTTAGACCCTCATTATTTCCCATTTCGAAATTAGAGCTTTGGGGAACAGTTCTTGGAGATATTTTGGAGACATTCTTGGAGGTAAATCTTGCCTATTCCTTTACTATTCTTTAACCACAATCATCCTAGATTTCCCCTTCCCTTTAATAATCCTTTAGTGATGGTAGTTGAAAGAAGGTTTTGATGAATTTTTCCTTAGGCTCATTAATGAGGAAATTGATGACGTTTATGTTAAATTTTGATGGATCTAAGCTTATTAATCATATATCTTCCATTTCTAGTGTTGAATTTCGGAATCGAAGACTTAGGGTTTATACCCAAATTGGGGGTTTTGCTTGAAATAAGAAATTAGTCTAATCCTTGAGTTAAATAAGAAATTAGTGGTTGGGTTATGATCACCTAGTGCTTAATTTGATATTTTGTTTCCGAATTTCCCATTTTGCTCTTGTGGGCCCGTTTTCCCAATTTCTAGGGCTAGTATTAACCTAATTTGAATAATATCAATATTAGTATCATTCTTCATGATTTCTAATCTAGAATTCAATTATGCTTAGACTACATTGGCTTTGAGGTTCAGCGGAAAGGCAAGGCAAAGGAGTGAGTTGTTGGTGTTGCGGTTCGGCCATCCAGGTAAGTTAAGTCTCACCTTTCGTATAGCGAAGCACATATTTTGATTTTATTATGGGAGACAATAGATGAACCTTCGAGTATGAAGTCGGGTTGGATATTTCCTTAGGTTGGGCCCTGTTGTGTATTGGGTCTAGCCACCCCGTTATGTGTGATTTGATCGTTCTATTGTGCTGGCTTGATGTCATGAGTCGTTGGTAGATATTGGATTCTGTTTTATCATCTTGATTATGATATAGTTGGCATACCCATTGTCGATATTTGTACTTGGATATATTATTGGCATACCCACTGCTGGTACTTGTTATTCGGTTATATTACTGGCATACCCACTGTTGGTACTTGTGATTAAGTGGTATTATTGGCATACCCACTGTTGGTATTTGTGATTTGGATATATTGTTAGCGTACCCATTATTGGTACTTGTGATATTGAGCATGATTGTTGATGTGGTTTATGCATTGCACGCATTCTCATTTTCATGATACATTGTTTAGATATAGATGATATTTGATGAAACGCTTGATGAGCTGGGCTCAGTTTTACTTGAGTGAAGTGAGATGGCCGATGTCCGATGTTCATCTCGGAATCGTTGATTGAGTGAAATTGATACTTGATAAAAATCTTTTTCTTGAGTGACGTGAGATGGCCGATGTTCGATGATCAATTCCGAATTCGTTGTTGCATGGTCGATATCCAATGTTAGTTCCGAAATCATTGTTAGTGCATGGACTCCGCGGGTCCCCCAGGGTGGTGCCGGTGAGAACTCCCCCGTGGGCAAAGATCCAAGGTCCCGTCTGTTTGTTGGGAAAAGATTCAGGATGGGCGGCACTTATACTTCGCGAGTTACGCTGGGTTGTGCTACCGAGACGTCGATATTTCTGTCCGGAGTACATGTGTACACCGCTTTTGCATGGCATTGCATTGCATTCATACCATTATTGTATTGCATTGCATTATGACTTGATTGAGATGCAAATTGATTGTATTGTGATGTTGGATTGGATTAGATATATTCAGACTTGGCATATTTGGGATTAGATGCTTTACATAGGCGATGACAGATACTTGGAATTGATTACATTGTCTTATACTTGTTGGTTATTTGCTTATCTGCTTTATTATCTGAATTGTGTTAGATATGCTTTGTCGGCCGATGATGCCCGCCAGTACCGTTGTTTGTACTGACCTGCAGTTGTTGCATTCTTTTATGAATGCAGAGTATCAGGTTGGATCCACTTCTGTGACACGTGGCTGATAATCGCTTCAGCTCTATTCTCGAGTTTCCAGGGTGACACGCCCGTCCGCCGCCTTGAAGACTTTCCTATATTATGTCCTATTTTATTCAGAGACATAGACACTTTATGTATTAGTATTCCAGATTGTATTATTTCCCTTTAGATGCTCTTGTGTTAACTAGACCCTGGTGGTGTTTATCGTCATTCCACACTTTTCTACTACTTATATATATATATATATATATTATGGAGAGTTACGTATTTATTCTTTTCCGTTGCTTAATTTCATTCTTTGTGTATTTATTCATGTGTTGGGTTGAGGGTTTGCTTACCGAGGTGGGAAGGTAAGTGCCCACACGACTTAGGCAAAATAGGTCGTGACAGGTCTAAGGCTTGTTATTCCAGTGAGATATTTGCTACTTCTTAATTAATAGATATCATTTGGCTGAAGTGAAGTTCAATGAGGAATACCTCACTTTCTGTTCAACTTTTGTGTTCTATTGTGTGCCAAATTAAGTCAATGGATTTACTTGCAGGAAAAGCCTCGTGCTAATAGCAAAGCAAACCTGAACAAAGTTCAACATCATTCATATGTAGTTAAACCGCAGAAATATCAACAGCTTAAGAAGGTTATGGAAAAAGGACCATAAGATTATGTACCACCGATGGATACTATAGAGATGTTGGCCTAGAATCAGTATGCAAGGAGTCATTCCCAGACCCAAAGTAATTTGATGATTGAAAGAAATGGAAAAGATGAGTTAGATGGATAAATCCTGGATCAACCATGTCACGACTCAAATTAGGATCGCGTGGTCACCTACCATTCCCACCTCAGTAGACGAACCCTCAACCAAAACAAACCATTGAAAGTAAAGAACGAGGTTCATTTTCCTTCAAGAAATAGTATAATCAACAGTGGAAATCAACCAATATATTAATCAAAATAGCAGAAGTATTTAGAACAATCTTTAAATAATACACTGACTCAGTTTTTTCCATGACCTAGTCTAGACTAGTACAAGAGTGACTAATATTGAGCCGGAATACAATAATAAATCTAGGACCCAACCTCCATCTTGGAATGAAAAGGATGGAGGCCTTCAAGATAGGCACCATGCATCTTACGAAAACTCCAACGATCAATTTCCTAAAAAACTCTACACCCCAAAGGGATGTAGCAAGAGTAGCATTAGTACAACACTAGTAGTGGTAAGCATCATAGGCCGGCAATGGTTAGAAGAACATATCAGTAAAAGAGTTCACAAATAAGCATGGTAGGTAACACTAGGTCAACAGTACACATTACCTACCGCTCGTCACAACAACAGAGACTCATATTCTCCTTAACTCTCTCTTAGTGATCCGATTGCCTAACTTATGTTATACATTCTTTTGTCTCACCTAACATACAATAAACAATCTCGCTCAAGTATCAAAACTCAACAACCATAACACTATTCATTCCTAGTATCAGAAAGTCATTCCATCATTCTGATCTTCGTTATTCGCCTAAATTTTAGGAAGCCAAAATATACCACTAAGCCAACGTAAATCAACAAAAGTAGTTCAAGATCATGCCCTATGGTTATAGGAACTAAGCCCAACTGTGTCAAGTCTCAAATACTCAGTCCGAATCCGTATACCACAAATACATCACAAGTATATCACAATAGAAGCCAAAGTGTAATGCAATGCAATAATGTATGGCATGTGAATGCAATGCATTGTCGTGTATACATGTACTCCAATGATGGAACATCACATCTCGGTAGCACAACTCATGGGGGACCCGCGAAGTCCATATACCTCACGGCTCCGACAATAACCTCATATACCTGCTATCTCACTATTTCTACAAAAACCTCAGCAATGCTACGCACAACCTCGATTCCGGGACAACCATTAGATATCGGTCCTCACTTCACTCTCATCCAACTAAGCCAATCTCGTCACAATGTTTCCTCAAGTATCATCAGTGTCAACAATATATCATGAAAGATGAGAATATGTGCAATGTATTAGTTCAATGCCAGTAATAAAATCAATATCACAAGTACCATACATGGACACACCAATAATATCATGAAAAAGGCTACACAATTACCCATAATAGAACACTATCCTCGTTTTCAACCTCAACAAGTAAGATACTACAATATTATAATCAGGATATATCAATAGTCTTCAATAACCAACACAGACAAGTCACATAAAAATATCACCTCATTCCTTTGTGGCCTAATGACATCAATACATGATAAATACGCTTTCTACTTATAAAGTCACTACTAAAAACCCGATCTAGAATCATTTCACGTTCTTTGGCACATTTTATCCATTTCAATACCAAATAAGATTCACTATTAAATAGCACAAGACATGTTATGCATATCATACAGGAACTCCTTATCAGGGGACATAGTAAACTATGTACCAAACAACTAATCTTCCAAGTCATATAAAGTCCACCAATGCTTAAAGGAAAACTAACACATGAACCTAGGGGATCTACATGCCACAAGCCCGAACACACAATCGCATAACAATACCATCCTTAGAATCCATCCCAATCTCCAAATTCCTATACATGCATTCTCCGTTTCTTCTAATACATAAATATGTAAATCTAACCGGAGTCTACCAAGAAAGGAAGCCGTAACCTACCTCGAGGACGAGCGGGTGCCACAAACATCCGTTGATCTTCAATTCGTTCATCACATCGTAACCCGCACGAAGGAACTTGTGACAATCATGAGACCCAAGAATAGGAATTACCATTAGAGGAATTATACAAGATTCAGATTGATAAAGAAAATTGGGAATTTAGACTACCTCTAGATTTTCTAGGCCTTGATTACTAAATGAACTCTTTTTAATTACCAAACATAATAAATGCTAAATGGTTACTTTCCTTAACACCATAATTAATACTAACCACAAGGAGTTATTGCAAGATCAAATTACTATTTTTAGATCTTTCCTAGAGAAAACCCATTTTCAAATCAATGGAAGAACCCACTTACTAGTTGGGAAGGTAAGAGAAATCTAAGTTAATAACCATGCTAGTCTTATCAACAAGAGTTAGTAGATCTATGCAATCCATGTTAAAACATACTAACCATTTTTCCACCTAAGTTCATGAATTTGGTGACATCTATTTTTGTAGTTTCTAGATGAGGGACTTTAAGAAGAATCACTAATGTGAAGAAATGAATGGAGGAGTTAAAAGGATTACCTTTCCCAAGGAGATATCATTTTTGGCGCCACAAAGAATCCAAGGGCAGCTGAACTTTTAGGGTTTTGAGAAATGGGGTATAATCCCGAAATGACACTTAAATAGGGGAAATCACTGCTCGTCACCACTGTTGCGGTCTGAAATGCCGCTTCAGCTGTACCACTTCTACTCCCAAGGCATTGCTGGGGCGGTCCTTGAGGAAATCAACTTCACCGTTTTTGCGGTGTACATACCACTACTGCGCCACCACTGGGGCGACATCAAGGGCGATGTAGAGGTACCACTGGGCCCGGGTGGCCCAGATCCGATGTTTATACGCAACTCGTACGATTGCCTAATCAAGTTAACATTTTTTTAAAGTGTAAGAGGAACAATGATGTTTCAAGGAGTCAACGTCGCGAATTTTTTGAAAATCACGGTAACGAAGAAATGGGTCATTACATCAGATACCAATTAAACAACCGTTCATCCCCGAACAACAAAGAGACGAACAAGCGTGGATGGGGTAGTATAACATAGGGAGACGATAGTAATACCACACCTAGACCCTCACATACAAGAGATTTCATGAAAAAAAGAGTGATCGCTTAGTCGGGGAGCCTTCCTTAATTTAGTTCAAACAAAACCTCAGCACAGAAAGGGTAAATTTTTAAACAGGTTCACAAAAGGACCAATTAGAATTTACGTGCTCTAATTTAAACTAGAGATTACTAAATAAAAATTTCTAACCTAAATCGTTTTCGCGAACGGATGGAAGCCGTTGGTTTATACATGTCTCATGGAATAATCTAGTAATTAAAACTCGAGGATGATCAGCACAACAATCAAGGTTCTACTGCTCAGGTGTAACGCTCGGTGTATCTTGAAATGCTCCCTAAAATTTTGAACGAAACGGATAGATTAGGGACGCTTTAGCAGGTTAGCAGAGCGCTGGAGTGGCAATGTTAGTGCTGCAAAGGTCACGCTACGACGGAAGAACAATTTTCACAAAGAGACCGTCACAGCGGTGTGGGGGGCTGTTGTGACGTTGACGCCGGGGCGGCCTGGCTACCGCTGTAGCGGGTAATTGCTGGGTCAGAAAAATAATTAAAGGGGTAACAACCTCTTCACTTCCCACTTCTCCCAAAATCTACAAATGACCACCTCTCTGAATTCTCACCAAAATCACTCCCCCACTCTAAATCTAACTCAAAACAACTCCCTCAATACTTCTCCATTGTCACGACCCAATTTAGGCTCGTGCGAGCACCTACCTTCCCACCTTGGTAGGCGAACACTCTCATTTATATAACGTTTCAATCACACAATATTTCTTTCAAAAACATTAGGAAATTAAGAAAATATAGCGGAATTTCATTTATAAATACTAACTCGAATGATTCATAATCCAACAATACATTTTTAAGGACCCGATACAATTTTCCCATGATCTGGTCTAGACTAATACAAGAGAGACTAAGTAAATTTCAGAATGACATCATATCCTAAGACTCAACCTCCAATCCAGGAATGAAATGAGAGGAGGCCTTCCAGATAGGCACCGCATAACTTCCGCTGCGTATACTCCTATCAATCACCTGAAACAATCTATACCCAAAATGGGTGTAGCAAGTGCAATATCAATACAACCACACGTACTAAGTAAGTATCATAGGCCGACAATGGTTAGTAACACCTATTAGTAAAGAATTCGCGAATAATAATGATAATTACTAAATCAAGTCACATATCCCGAAACAGTAGATCACAACTTCAATATAACTTAAGTCACAACTAATCTGCCATAAACTATAAGTTGGCTAAACACCTATACAGATTGTCAACATCTTTACCATTCCCAAGTCGCTTGTTCGTTTTTTAGGGAGCGAACTCATTGTTACTACACCTTCATGTCCAACCTCATTTAACACGATACACTACTAGTTTTAGATTTACTTAACAGGCACAAGTCAATAATATAAGTCACAAGAATCGAGTTCAAATATTCGTCATTGCCTATGTATGTATCTGAACTCCATATGATAAGTCTGAGTATATCCGATCCAACCAATAGCTCCGATGGAATCATTTCATTACGATCATTACAACGGATTCATCACAATCCAATCAACACAACAGAATCATCACAATACAACTGTCACATACATCTTGACCAAGTCATAATGCCATGCAATGCGATAATGGTACGAATGTGATGCATGCCACGCAAATGAGGTATACACATGTACTCCGGACGAAAATATCGACGTCTCGGTAGCAAAACCCAGTGTGACTCATGAAGTCTAAGTGTCACCAGTCTCGGATCTTTGCCGAACAGACAGACAGGACCCTGGCTAATTGCTTACAGAGGGAGTCTCATCAGCACCACTCTGGGGGGACCCGCGGAGCCCATGCACTAAAAACGATTCCAAAATAACATCAGAATCGGCCATGCAACAACAATGCCAGAATAGATTGTCGGTCATCGGCCTCTCACAATCACTCAAGTAGAAGGGTCGCTCAATCAACGATACCGGATACTTACTAGCTATCGGCCATGCATCGTGAATATGAGGGAATGTATGCAATACGCTTATCAAAGATTCCGAAATTGAGCCTCGGACATCGGCTTTCTCACAATCACTCAAGTAAAAGAGTTTATGAACCATCAGTTCACAAAACCAACGGCTCTGGAATGGATCTTCGGACATCGACCCTTACAATCACTCAAATAAGGAGTTTTTCAAATATCAATTTTACTCAATCAATGATACCGGATCATCACTGGGTATCTGCCATGCATCATGGACGTGTGAGAATAAGTGCAATCGTACATCAAGTATTCAACAATCAAGTTCAATATCATAAGTACCACAAATGGGTACGCCATCAATGTATCATATTACAATACCATCAAGGGTATGCCAACAATATATCACAATGCAAATACCAACAACGGTATGTCAACCATATCTCAAACAAGATAGTAACATAGATTCTGATATTCATTACTACTCGTAGCATCACCCATCAAAATGGGACAATGCACACACATAACGGGGTGGCTAGTCCCAACACATACCAGGTCTCCCAATTTATATACATTATTCCCACCTTCCTAGCCCATCCTATTGTCTTAGAACATGTTTCTCATTCACGCCTTAGTTGTTTGCCATTACTGATTTGGGACTCGTTCATGACCACAACACAATTTATTCGTTCACTAAGCATGTCAGTTTCAGTACAAGTAGTCACCTGTTACGAGAAGTTTTCATCGTTAAACACAAATAAAATTCATCCGTTACTCCCAAGTCATATGAATCCACCGATAATCAAGAAATAAACCACATCATCACCTAAGGAGTCTACAGGCCACAAGCTCGAACAAACAAGTCACACACAATACCATCCAAGAATTTCATCCGAAATCTCCAAGTTCCTACGCATGCATTCTCCGTTTCTTCCATGCAACAATACGAGAAACTAACCGGAGTCTACTGGAAGGAAGCCGTGACCTACCTCATGGCCGAGCGGGTGCCATGAAAATCCGTTGATTCTTGAATTTGGCCGCCATAGCGCAACCACACAAGAAGTTTGGAGGTATCCATGAGACCCAAGAGTAAAATTCACCATTCGGGCCCCTTTCAAGGTCTTTGAAATTGCTAAGGTAGGATATGAAAATTTATTCTACCTAAAAATTCACTACCACAACGCTAGTTGATCAATCAACTTTTATTTAGGACATTCATGACCCTACTCAAGTCACTAGTTTGGTCAAATTGCTATTTTAGGATTATTTCAAGAAACCCATTTCCAAGATCTAAAATAGAGACCCATAGGTATTTTAATGGGATAGGTGAAGGATTAGGTTGGGAATCATGTTAGGATGATGAGCATAGGAAAACATTCCAATGACTTTTATATCAAGAAGGACAAGGGTTCATCCTTTTGGAACTTAAGAGATTTGAGTTACCCATTTGTGATTCTAGACAAGGATCCTTAATGAGAATCAAACTTGGGAGAATGGATGGAAGAGGTTAGGGGGATAATCTTTCCCAAGAAAGTATCATTTTTTCCTCCAAATTTACTCCAAAGATGGTTGGACCCTCTAGGGTTTTGAGAAATGAAGCCAATTCTGGAAATGTCACTTAAATAGGTGGAATCACTGCTCGTGACCACTGGGGAGGTCTCGTCACCACTTCGGCGGTACTGCTTCGGCGTCAAGGGTGACGCTGGGGCGGTCGAATGGGATTCTCTGCCCTGTCGCTTTTGCGGCAGACAAGCCGCTACTGCGGCACTGCTGGGGCGACGTGCATGACGCGGAAGTGGTCAACGCTGGACTCGAGGGCTCCGATCTAATTCTTTACGCGCAACTCATACAATTTCCCGATTAAGTTAACGGTTCCCAAGTTGCAATTGAAGGCTCAATCATGTCTTCGGGAGCCGGTGTCACGAATATTTTGAAAGTCACCATAACGACGGGATGGGTCGTTACATCCACCTCAACCCAACACTACACCATTTCATACTTCACACTATTTTCAAGGACAATAGGAAGAGGAAGAGTTTTTTATTTTAGAAGGGCAATCTCAACTTTCCATCAATTCGCTTGAATCTCCAAAATGAAGGTAAGAAATCGCCTCCCTCCACTTGTAGATAGATAGTAAAGCTTGAATTTTGAGAAATAATGCTTATGATATTTGAAATTTTTTACCCCAAAGTTGGGATTTTTTGGTTGTTGGATGATGAAATTCATAGGGGTAGAAGAAAAGAATTTACAACTGATTAAATGTTAGAATGCTCTTCCCATCGAACATAGCATTTTTTTAGCCTTGATTTAGGACACAAAACTTGGATATAGTAAAGGAATTCTTAGAATAAAGGGTTTGGGGTAAAGGAATTCTTGGAATGGAGGGTTTGGGGTAAAGGAATTCTTGGAATGGAGGGTTTGGGTTTTTATTTTTCTTCTTAAAATTCAGGTTTGTTTGTTATTAAAACCAACTTCCATTGCTTGTAATCATCATGCATAATGCTCAACATGCTCATAACACATGGATTTGGGTCAGAAATTTGTGCTTTGAAACTGAAAACTCTGGGTCTGGTTTTGTAAAGGCGACTGTGACGGTTCGCATTTTCATAGGCGGGGTTAGCGCTCGAAAAAAGCTACTTCAAAATTATTGGTGCTCTTTCGGACTTTGTATTAAAAGATTCGCCACCTAATTTTAGGAAATTAGGAAAGCCAGTTTCGAAGGATTTATTCATATATAGTGAAAAAGCCTTCATAATCCAAAGTTAAAGGTAAGGGTTCTGGTGATCCCCTAGGGAAGGTGTTAGGCACCTTAGTATTAAGGATCCGTACTATACAGTTGACCTTTGAATTTCAATGTGTGAGTATATGCATGAACTGTTTATTTTTGTGTTTATTTTCCGTAAAAGTTTGTCATTATGTATATCGTTTTGTTTTTTTAAAAAGAATTGAATGTATTCCATTTACATATAGGGTATTTAGGTTCGGATTTATAATATCCGGATTCAATTAGTTCCTTTCATATATAAGGATAGTGTAGTTTTCTGTAAGATAAAAAGGGTTCATTTTAAGTATGGGATAAATAATTCTGTTCATGCTTGACTCACACATGGTCCGGGTTAGTTCGTTTAATACGTTTTTTAGAACGTCCTTATCTAAAATGTTATGTTTACAAATGGTTTATACGGGTTTAATTTATAAGAAGTTTGATTATATAATCCAATTATCTTTCTTGGGCTTGGAATTTTAACTTAAAGCCCAATTGTTTGTAAAATAACAGTAACGTTTTTGACATGGGCTTTGGCCCAAATTTATGTTCTTTTTTATGAGAAAATTGGTTAAGGTCTGTTGGGTTTTTCGCCCAAAATCTAATTTCTTCCTTTAACTACTGGGCTCAACCCAAAACATGTTTTCTATCATCTTTTTCTAAAAAAATTTGGTTAAGTTGGGCCTTAAAAGTGTGATTTTAGGTTGGGCCTTAGCCCTCAAAATTCCTCAATCTAGTTCAGAAAATATTTGCGTTTTGGTACACTAATACACTACATATCTATGAACTTAAAGTCATTTTCCGATTGGTTTTTGGTCCAAAGTAAGAGCTCATTTCTGGCATTTAAAAACTACATTTACGCACAAGTTTGAAATTATTTTTTCTGCCTGGACTTAAAAAGAGCTTTTGGAAAACTGAATTTACAACTAGAAAAACGTTCTTCTGGTTTGAGGAAAAATGTAAAGTCTGGTTTTTCTTAGCTTAGGAAAATGATAACAATATTTCAGTAGATAGACTAGTCCTTTTCACTGGTTTACTAAGCCATTTTTATTCTATCAGAAAACGTTTATATTAAGCCGGGCTTTGAAAATCATGTTGGGGGGCCTAAGGTCGAACTAAACGGCATATATACCGTTTACCTAAGATGCCTAGTCCAAACCATAAATAATTCCAATAATAGTGTGAGTTTTTTTTACAACATACAAGTACAACACTTTAATCAATAAAGAAACCGACATGCTAAAATTTAAAGGAAGGGGGATAGACTAGGGGTGTACCAAACCCCTATTTAATCATTTTTACTCATGGTTGGGCCTTCATGTCATTCTCACCCATGACTGGGCCTTCAATAATATTAGCTTACCTTTTCTCTTCTTGGACTTAACAGTTTTTGAAAGAAAAATTCCTATTAGGTCTTTGGCCCAACAGGGTGGCTGGACTTCGGCCCAAATGGACATGCAGTAAGAGGAGGAAAAGAAAAAAGGAACAAAATTAGTCTATGTTTGCTGAACCTATCACTAGCATAATTATACACATAACCATATATATATATATATATATATATATATATATATATATATATATATATCTAGCAAATTTGGTTACAAAGTCCATGATTAAAGGACTTGATTGTATACTACTGGCCTCACTGAATTGTAACTCATACCATACAAAGGGAAAAGGTTGTCACCACTCTTATTCCCGACGCCGCACAAGTTCCACGGGGTTTTATGAACCCCAGGCATGGCTGGACATCAGGGAATGGCTAAGACCTGTTTCCCAAACCATCTCAAACTCCCCAAACTAGTGTTGCTATAGTATACAATCAGAGTCTCAAAGTTGTGCACAAGCATCACCACATAGGGAAATAATTTAAATACAAATAATACTAAAAGTAAACTCAAAGACATGACAAGGTGACTGAGGCAAATATTGTAATGCAATGATATATAAAAAAACAAAATAACAACTTCAAAATACTTAGTCCATGGGTGATACAAACAAACCATCCTCTTTTACTCATGTATATATGCATCCCATAACTGGCCCATTCTCTTACATACACATAGTGTACTTATGACATACACATGTGATGTGTATACCATATGTATATTCCTCTTCCTTTTCATTAGCCTATGCATATTCTATGTATATCCACGCTATATGTGTTTAACTTTTAGCTTCAAGATCATTTCATTCATCTAATTAATTCTTATTCCTCAGAACAGCGTTCAAAGATAAAACTAGAGCTAATTCAAATCTAACTTAACTCTTATACATATCAAATAAATGATTCACCAGCTTCACATGTTGGTAGACTTCATAGTAGTAAGCGTGAGAACTATTTAATGCAATTAACAGAAACACAGTAAAAAGATGCAGGTAAAGAGAAAAAATCCTATAACTTATGATCACCAAAATAGGGTTGGAACACCAAGAAGTCTGAACTAAAACAACATTAAATGAACTGAGACTGTGCAAATTTATGTTCCTAGGAAAACCCACAGAAATGAACCTTTGTTTTAGTCAAACAGTAGTAAGAGCATATACACAACAAGATCTCATGTAAATTTCCACTTGAATAAAAAAGAAATGAACAACTATGTATGTCACCAAGTCTCACAAAAAAAAAAAAGAAAAAAAAATGGCATAAAGCTTAAAACATCTCTTTGCAACTCAGGATTTTTTAAACTCCTAAAAGGACACTTGTTATCAACAGCCTTAAATTGGTCCATTTTTCTTAGAAAGAAAGCAAAATCACCCTATTGAAATAACCAGTTTCTTTTTCCTAATTTCCTAGGTTCCCTTAAGACATTTAAGCAAGTTAACTTTTCCCACCCTTTTCTATTTCCAGCCTTTGATAAAATGGTGAGATTTAAGGAAGACCAGTGCACCGACATGACAGGAATGCCCCCCCCCCCCTCCCGTCATGGTCCATAGGCGGTGTCACGACACCCCTCATTTGGAGGGTAGGTACTATGAGTCAAGCTAAGCTTGACTCTTCCCTGCCCCTTTTTGAGGTGTCTTGAAAATACCAACCTATGCCAAGTGGTTCAGACTGTTTTGAGAGTACACATAATATCCTCAAGCCATAGCATTAAACCAATTCAAACTTATCACTTATTCATTTTTTTAAACACAGACCCAAGTATTCAGTTATTTCATCCTACAATTCTAAACATGATGGGGATTTAAACGGACCAATAACATAGAGACAAACCTTATTAGACAAAGTACAACTTTACCTTTTCAATCCAAATTTACACTACAATGCACATTAAAGTCTAAATGCAACAGTTCAAGTTCAAGAGTAAGGATTCTCGCCATCCTTATGTTAACTAAAATGTCCTCTTCCCAAATTCAAACTAACTCTAGCACACAATACAGACAGGTCTAAACATAAATGTATCATACAGGTTTTTTGAACATAGTCATTCCTAAACAACACAAAGGAAACAAGTTGAACTCTGAAAACATGGATCCAAGCCCTGGTGAATAACTTACTCTCAGAACTTAGTCAATAGCAACTTTTCATCCTTTAATTATGGCAGAAAATGTGACAGACCCTCACACTTTGTTTTAACTTGGTTTTAAATAAAATAACTCTCAAAAGTTCCCTCCCAAGCAGGGTAAACTACTTATAACCAAATATAAGGTCCCTTGTGAATCCCACAGCCATGGGAATAAGGGTCAAGAGAAAAGGAAACCTCAGGGTCCTGAAAGAGAAACAAGGTAGGGTGAGGTCATCACCTCCCCATCCCTCTCATGAGTCTTACTTTCAGTAAAAAGGGAACAAAGGCCCTACTGTTCATCACCTCCAGTTCATGCCTAAGCTCACCCTTTACTCTCCCAAGGTAACCTCAACCCTTTACCTCATCCTCATACCTAATGGCAACCACCAATCCTTGTGGTTAAAACTAGTTTGACACTGCCTTTAAATTAAATCCCATCTAAACACCTAGTTGACCATACAAGTAAACAATTCTAATCAATTCAGTCTAGGGTCTAAACTATGCAGACTATTTTGAATTCCCTTTAGACATTACGACTTTGAAAAGGTTTGAACATCTTAATCATTTAAAAGCTTAAGTTTAGGCTGAGCAACAACCCTTAGACTCAAATAGCTCCTTTTCACTAGTTGATTAATCATTTTTAATAGTCAAAAGCATATAAGGACTCAGTTACCCTTTTTAACCCCACTAGACCTCTTTTGAAGACTCAAGCATGAATTAGACATGAAAAGGGGAGGGTCTGATAACATAAATAGTCAAGAATAGACTCTGCTTAAATGAACAACCATGACACACAATCATCCTAGTTGTATCTAGGTGTCCTGATTCATTTTAGATGATTTTACAACTTTATAAACCTACACTAGCTTCTAATGGATCATTTGGCAACCTATTACCAAATAAATGAACCTTAATCTCAACCTTCATTTTAAAACTTCTATATCATATTCTAGAGTGTTATTGCTTCAACTTACCTTTAATGTATAGCATACAACTACTCAAAGTTATTTTAGGCTAATCCAAACATATTCAAACAGACTTAGGTAGACTCAAACCCATTCAAATACAAACAGACCCCTTTTAATCTTACTCTAGTGCCTTAATCACATCATGAGACTCTTATAAGTATGCCTAGACTCTTTAAGCCTTATTTCAGTCTAATCATGATCCTTTATTTTATCCTAAACATAACTCAAGCTATCTAATTGACATAGGCAAAGTATATAGACTTATGAAAGTAGATTGAAGATTCAAATTTAAGATAGTCTCATCCAGGAAATAGCAACTCCTTAAATGATTCAAGATAGATCATCACAGTACCTTAACAATCTATTACATTCAAATAGGATTAGTATTGGTCTAAAAGTTCACTAAATTACTATTAGGAATCACGTAATCATATTTTTTGTCATGTTTAAGATTTGAGCAGCCAAACAGAAAACTTCAACATCTAACAAAGCACACAACAATCTGTTCATCGATATCTATAGAATAACATCAATACATTATATAATCTCATACATTCAATCCATATTAACAACCAATATTAAGGTTTAAGCAGGTATCTTTTAAAAATAAGGAAGTAATCTCCATTTCCAAACATCTAATGAACATTAAGCATCATTTAGAACAACACATTAGTAATTAATTGAATCGAAGATAATCCAACAACAAACTAACATTCAACAGACCACTATCACGTAACAAATTACTGAAAAGTAACAAAAATAAGCAAAAATGATAAAATGTTACCTTTTTAAAGTGCAGGCGTGGTCAAAATTGAACTTGAAATCCTTTTGTGCTTCCAAAACCATACTCAGCCACACCAGACTCAAAAACAAGAAAGAAACAAATTTTTTAGAACTAAGAAAACCTTAACTGAAGTCAAAGTCTGAAAATTATTATACTAAGAGGCTTGAATTCGAAATTTCTAGCCTCTTTAATTTTTCCCAATTTTTTTTCGACTTCTTCTTATGATGAGGGTGGGGTTCTATTTATAGAACCCCAGAAATTGTTCAAACCCTCAAAATAATGATGTGGGACAACCAATTCTTCCCAGGAAATAAACTTGTAAAGCAAATCTATCGCTTAAAACAATTTATCAACAAAAGAATGCCCAAATCTGAGTCTTATTCGACTCGATCCAAACCCTTCACCCCCAACCAATAGAAATGAAGCACAATACAACAAAATCAAACAACAATAATCAACTTTGACTAAATAATTTCAAAGAAAACAAAAGGAAAAGGGTCTATTACCGATTTTGGAAAGGTTTGGGTAAAAACAACCTTTCATTGCACGTAAATGATGCTATAAAGCTACGCATGTTACACTTACTCTGTGAATGTTCCATTTTTGGGATGAGAGAGAGAGAAATAGAGCAGGCGGCGACTTAGGGTTTTGTGAGAAAGAGGAAGAGAGAGAAGGGGGAAGGGGAAAGGGATCATTTGGAATGAAAATAAAATGGGATATACCCCCTTTATCTGTATTGACCGAGTTGGGCCGGGTCTTGGCCTGTTTTGGGCTGGACTCGGTCCAATTTTTTATGTAAGGCTGGCCTCTTTTGTAGCTTATACATGTGTATATATAGAGTAAAATAGATAATTTAATAACTAGGTAAAAATTAAAATTGATTATTGGTAATAATATTTTAATTATAGAAAAATTAGGACATAATTAACCTATTAAAATAAATTAAAAATGGGCAACTGTGTAAATGGGCTTAAAAATGCGAATATGGCCTTAATTGATTTTAATCCAACTGATTATTTCAATTATGGCAACATTTGGCCTTAGTTGATTTTAATCTAACTGGTTATTTCAATTATGGCCATATTTGGCCTATTAGCAGATTTAAAAAAAAATAATGACCTTAATTAATTTGATCCAATCAATTTGGTTATTTCAATCAAGGCCATTAAGAGGCTAATTTTACAATAATGACCCCAATTTCCTTAAACCATGAATTAGTTAAAGTAATTGAGGCCATAACAAAACAATCAAATAATTTTAAAATCAATTTGCAATAATGACCACTTAATTGACTAATTAAAACATTTATAGATAATTATAAATAATTTTGAAAAATTACACAATTATGCAAAATTAAAGCTCAAAGGGTAAAATGGTTAATTTTTAAATTACTCAAACTCCTTGGATTGAAGGGAATAAAGTGTTTGCTAATTTTGATTTTTGACAATTTAAACAATTAAATAATGATTATTATTTTAAAACAAAATGCCCTTTTCTTTGATTAAATTTAACAAGCATCTCATAAATGTCATAAAAGTACCAATTAATTTCAAAATAAATTTATGATGTCATGAAAAACCTTTCACCAATTTAAAGGAGTAAAATATCGATCTGAACAATTTATAAAAATTTATTTAAACCCTTTAAGGTGCATAGCTCATTTTATTTATTTTCCAAGGACTCTAGTGATTAAAATAAATTACGGAAGGTCAATAATTAGGTGTCAACAATTACGAGACCACTACAGCGGCTGGCTGACCCTTTCAGCGGCTCCGGTATAGCGCTTAGGCGACTGCTAGGGCGGTCCAAGAAATTTCTTAAGGAAACACTGCGGTGGTAGAATACCCGCTATAGAGACACCGCTGTAGAAACACCACTATAGCTGTCTGATAAACCGCTAAAGCGGTGCCTACAGAATCAGGCACTGACTGCAGCTGTAAAGCTAGAGGTTTTGACAATTTTTCAACTGAACAAGCTAGAATGTTACAATCTAAGATGACAAGAATTTTCTTAATGCATTTCTAATTCTTTTACAAGCAAAATGTCACAGAACCAAGAAGACAATCAACAAGTCCAAGAAGAAGAGATCCCCTCATACGAGAAGCTTCCGACTCCTGAGAGCAAGCGATTACACTTACAGCAGCTGCCTATGACCTTGTTATTAGAGCGGGGCTTTGATATGATGAATGTGGACAAGCGGGCTCCAGATTTCTTTTCCAGACTAAATCGAATCAAATGAAACTACTTGGTTGAGGATCCCGGATTTTGCAATAAGACTTGGGTGAGGGAATTTTATG
Organism: Lycium barbarum; assembly: GCF_019175385.1. Taxonomy (NCBI): domain Eukaryota; kingdom Viridiplantae; phylum Streptophyta; class Magnoliopsida; order Solanales; family Solanaceae; genus Lycium; species Lycium barbarum. The sequence goes on along the minus strand of NC_083338.1, from coordinate 47,586,544 downwards.
TTGTGTTGCCTACAATCCACTGAAATTCTCCCAATCCAGAGGTCATCATTCGGGGAACTAGGGTGAGAGTGGGGCCAAAATCAATCAATAGGGTGTAAAAGCTTGAAAATCATTCGGAGGCGTCTTTAGTAGCTAAGGCAGCAGAGCAAGATTCGAGGTGGTCGGCTTTGGTGCTGGTTCATAAAAGCGAGATGAAACATGCTATTTGGGCTTATGGCAAGGTTGCGATTACCAGTGAGTACTTTACTACAGAGGCAAAGAGGTGGTTAAATATTGACTCCCGTAGGATTCAACCGTCTAAGAATGTTCGTGATGTGACCTTTTCTCGTGCCTTGGTTGCCACTTGTGTCCTTAATGACATTTCGGTGAATGTAGGCTCTTAGGTTGTTGACGAGTGGAAGGAGTTCTTGAAGGACGGGGGTGCAAGTTTGATATTTCCTTTACTAATCACTTCGCTATGCAAGAGGTTTAAGGTGCCAAGGGAGAACGAGACGGATGAGTGGGTCCCACTGATAATTCGTTTCACCCACTTCTGGTAAAAGGCTAAGGCAATGCTGTTGTTAGTAGAGAGAGTAGGAAGAAGAGGAAAGTTGGTGATACCCGAGAGGGAGGTAGTAGGGCCAGAGCTGATGATGAGGCTAGAGACGAGGGCAGTCAGGGGACTGGGGCTGGGTTCCCCGTCTTCAGAGGCCCTTTGAGCACATAGAGTCTCGCTTCGATGAGATGAAGGGTATGTTCTAGAAGTTGTCTATGTTCTCAGAGGGTTCTAGTTCATCGGGAGATGCTGTGACCTTTGTCACGAGGGAGGAGATGAGAGGTTACTTTGAGATCCAGAAGACCATAGGCGAGTCACTTTCTTCACTGTAGACAGCCTACACTACTTTGTCCACGGACCATAGGAAAATTCGGGAGGAGTTCGATGCTGAGGTGACAAGGAACAGATCTCGAGACAAGGTGCATATTCAGACTTGGAGAGGAGTCAAGGAAGTGTAGGGCACCATGCATCCCGATGTGCCGATCCCTGTAGGAGATAAGGATGACTCTGATAGGTATTCCTTTCTGAAGGTGGCCTGAGTGGTTGGTGGTACAGCTAGTTATGTGGAGGTAGCCAACAGCTCGGACGATGATAACGCCCTGAGCAAGATGGATGATTAAAGAGTCCTTTCCTCCCCCCCCCCTTATGATGGTGTTGTGGTTGCCCATGTCGGGCTTTGTTGTTTAACCAATTTCTATTTGGTTTGTTTGGTTTTTTTTGGATATCCTTATGATAATGTCGTTTTGGTCTTGGTTAGCTTAGTTTTGACTTAACGTTTGGATACTTTTGGTTTGAATGTTGGATTATCTAGTTTTTGTTTTGCTATTTGTAATTGAGTTTGTGGTATTGAATTGAATGATCTTTGCCCTTGTCGGGCTTGTCTTTATATCACTATTAGATTGAATTTGATGTTGTTTCATTTAGTTTTTGTTGAATGATACGAAAAGGGGAACAAGCTGGAAATAGGGGAGGAGTTCAGGTCTTTGAATTCTACACTTCCGCTTCTGCGGTCTCTCAGACCGTAATAGTGGTCCCGCTTTGGCGGAACAGGAACCACAACAATGGTCACGAGAGAAACTGAAGAAACCACTTCAACGGTGGAGAACCCATTATAGCGGTACCGTCACAGCGGCTGACTGACCGTTATGGTGGAACCATTAGACAGTCACACTTAACACATATTCCAACAACTTATACACTCACGGAACAAACCGAATAAAGTCGTCACAAGAACCATGTCGAATCAGCAACGTAACACACTTACATGTGTAGATAACAATTCGAATCATCCAAATACCTATTGAATCCACTGAGATACCAATTTGACCGAAGTCGCACGAATAGAAAGAAGGAGGGGAGTTTTCCTAAAATGACTTATAGCCTCTCGTGGATGGGTATGGACGTCTACGTACCATTCCACGAGACTCTACTAGATATTGCTCTTGTACTTCTGAGACCGGTAACATAGGCTCTGATACCAATTTGTCATGATCCAAATTAGGATCGCACAGGAACCTACCATTCCACCCTCGGTAGGCGAACCCTCAACCAAAACAAACCATTGTAAGTAAAGAACCAGATTTATTTTCCTTCAAGAAATATTATAATCAACAACGGAAATCAACCAATATATTAATCAAAATAGTGAAAGTATTTAGAACAATCTTTAAATAATACACTGACTCAGTTTTCCCCATGACCTGGTCTAGACTAGTACAATAACGACTAATATTGAACCGGAATACAATAATAAATATATGACCCAATCTCCATCTCGAAATGAAAAGGATGGCGGCCTTCAAGATAGGCACTGTGCATCTTTTGAAAACTCCAATGATCAATTTCCTGAAAAACTCTACACCCCAAAAGGATGTAGCAAGAGTCGTGTCAGTACAACACTAGTACTGGTAAGCATCATAGGCCGAAAATGGTTAGAAGAACATATCAGTAAAAGAGTTCATAAATAAGCATGGTAGGTAACATTAGGTCAACAGTACACATTACCTACCGCTCGGTGCAACAACAGAGACTCATATTCTCCTCAACTCTCTCTTTGTTATGACCCGTTTGGCCATTATAGTCTTTCTGGCACTTTTCCCTCTTTTCGAGCTTGGTGAGCTCACTTTTGACCTGAGGGAACCTTTGACACGTTCCCGAGGTGTCTAGATTTGATTCAGATGACTTTTTGTGAAAATTATGCTTAAAGCGAAAAAAAGTTAACTCAAAGTTGACTTTTGGGTAAATGGACCTTTTTGAAAATCCGTTGATTTTGAGAGATCCGGGTGGTCATTTAGAACTTGTGTGTATATCTGGTTCAGTTCCCAATGCACTCGAATGCATTTTGGTACTTGGGTTAGGAAGTTGGAATTGCGGTATCGGGGGTTCACTCGGTCAACGAGACCTCCGTTAGAAATTTTGAGGCCACGAGTGTGTTCGTAGCGTGTTTTTATACGGGTCTGTGTATGTGATTTATGAGCAGATAGCCTCGGGAATTGGTCGGGATTTTGGTTGAGACTTGAGAAATTTTGGGAAAATCTGGTATTGGTGCCGCCATGGAGGTTGCCCTGCCGCTGGGGCAGCCATGTGTTTTTGGTGATAACCGCCATAGCGGTTTGATTAGCCGCCGAGGTGGACCGCCGAGGCGGACCGCTGTAGCGGTATCGTGTCTGGTTATTTCATTGAGTGTGTATTAAAAACCCTTAGTCTATCATTTATTGTCATTCCGAAATTTGTGTTCTTGGGAACTATTCTAGAGGATTCTTGGAGAAGATTCTTAGTGGTAAGTCCCTCTAATCCCCTTGCTAATTCATTATTCCTAATCATCTTAGAATCCTTCTTTCCTTATTAGTTCCTTAGTAATGGAAGATAGAAAGTGGATTTAATGGATATTCTATATAGGATTTTTAATGACGAAATTGATTGGGTTTATGCTACAATATGATGTATCTAAGGTTGTTAATCATATATCTTCCATTATAAGTGTTGGATTCTTGAATCTAAGAGTTAGGGTTTATACCCAAAATTGGGGGTTTTGCTGGCATTTTGAAATTGGATGAATCCTTGAGTTAATTTAGCAATTAGTTGATGGGTTTTTATCACCTAGTGGTTAATTGGATACTTTACCCCTGAATTTCCAGTTTTGACCTTGTGGTCCCCGTTTCCCCAAATTCTAGGGTTGGTTTTTGACCCAATTTGAATGAGAGCAATATAGGTATCGATCTTCATGATTTCTAATCTAGATTTTTAATATGCCCAGACTTTCTTGATCTTGAGGCTCACCAGAAAGGCAAGGCTAAGGAGTGATTGTTGATATATTACTGTCCGGCCATCCAGGTAGGTTATGGCTTACCCTTGGTGAGACTTCGTGTAGCGAAGCATTTATTTAGATGATATTGTCAGAGAAAGCATGTAAACATTCGGGTATGAAGTTGGGTTGGATATTGTCTTAGGTTGGGCCCTGTTGCGTGATTGGGGCTAGCCACCCCGTTGTGTTGTGACTTGACTGCTCTATTATTATTGGCTTGATGCCGCGTGGTAATAGTAGATATTGGAGACTATAGATATATCTTGTTCATGATATTGTGGTACCTCACTTGTTGATATTGATACATGGATAGTATTCCATATAACTTGTGTAGTCTTTCATGATATGACTGGCGTACACATGCTTGGTACTTGTGATATTGACCTGATTATTGATGTTGATTCATACATTGATCGCATTTAAACCTCTCATGATATACTGTTCATACATTGTTGATTCTTGATGAAACACTGTGATGAGCTGTGATCAATTTGTATGAGAGTGATGTGAGAAGTCCGATATCCGATGTTTATCCTGAAATCGGGGATTGTGTGGAGTGATGTGAGAAGTCCGATATCCGATGATTATCCCGATATTGTGGATTGTGTAGAGTGACGTGAGAGTGCGATATCCGATGGTTGTCTTGGAAATGTGGATTGAGTGAGTACATGGACTTCGCGGGTCCGCCATAGGTTGTGCTACCGGGACGTCGATACTTCTGTCCGGAGTACATGTGTACACTGCGTTGCATTGCATTTTCATCCTTACATCATTGCATTGCATTATGACTTATATTGTGATAATATGGTGTTTTACTTGCGATGTTGGTTTTGGATTGGATACATTGAGACTTGGCACACTTGGGTTTAGATGCTTCCACCTAAGTGATGACCTGCACTTGGTTCTGATTATGTTTGACTTAAACTTGTTGATATATCTGCCTATCTTGCTTTATTGTCTGAATTATGTTAGCTATACTTAGTCGGCCTATGATACCCATCAGTACTGTGGTCTTGTACTGACCTGCACTTGCTACATTCTTTTCTGAATGTAGAGTTCCAGGTTGGATCTGCTTCCGTCTCCCATGGCTGATAGTCGCTATCAGTACAACTTAGATTTTACAAGATGAGCACGAGACGTTCGCTGCCTTAAAGACTCCTCTTATTTATGTCTTACTTTCCATTCCGAGACATATACATATATTGATGTATTATTATAATTCCATACTTGTATTTTTCTAGTTAGAGCTCTTGTATGGCTTAGACCAGACCCTGGGTGTATTTCCGGTTTCTATATTATCATCGTAAGACTTACGTGATTTATTCTCTTTCGCTTTATTGACTTGTTTATTTATGCCTCTATTATCGTTGGGTTGAGGGTTTGCTTACCGAGGTGGGAAAGGTACGTGCCTGCACGGCTTAGTCTAATTGGGTCATGACACCCTTAGTGATCCTATTACCTAACTTACATTGTACATTCTTTTATCTCACCTAACATACAATAAACAATCTCGCTCAAGTATCACAAGTCAACTACCATAACGCTATTCACTCCTAGTATCGGAAAGTCATTCCATCATTCTGATCTTCGTTATTCGCCTAAATTTTAGGAAGCCAAAATATACCACTAAGCCAATGTAAATCAACAAAAGTAGTTCAAGATCATGGCCTATGGTTATAGCAACTAAGCCCAACTGTGTCAAGTCTTAAATACTCAGTTTGAATCCGTATACTACAAATATATCACAATAGAAGCCCAAGTGCAATGCAATGCAATAATGTATGGAACGTGAATGCAATGCAATGCTGTGTACACATATACTCTGATGATGGGACATCACATCTCGGTAGCACAACCCATGAGGGACCCGCGAAGTCCATGTACCTCATGGCTCCGGCAAGAACCTCAGATACCCGCCACCTCACGATTCTGGCAAAAACTTCGACAATTGCTACGCACAACCTCAATTCCGGGACAACCATAAGATATCGGTCCTTACGTCACTCTCATCCAACTGAGCCCATCTCATCACAGTGTTTCCTCAAGTATCATCAGTGTGTCAACAACATATCATCAAGGATAAGAATGCGTACAATGTATGAGTTCAATGTCAATAATCAAATCAATATCACAAGTACCACACATGGGCACACCAATAATATTGTCACGACCCAACCAGAGGGCCATGACGGGCATCCGGAGCGAACACACCGAGCACCTCTAGACATACATCTAATAATCTTTTCTGGGTGGACCATAAAGATAGCTCATGGACATCATAATCTATAAAGACATATATCATAACATAATGACACATCTCCATATAATCTTAAACAATTATTCCCATCATCACCAGCCGACAAGGCTACTAAAATGTTATACAACGATATGAACCAGTAGGGTTATGAAATGTCTAACTGGACACACACATGTCTACGAGCCTCTACATAGAATACAAGTGACCATAAGGACCAATATCAAATAGACTGCAACTTCGAAGTAAGTGGAGTGCTCCTGAGAATCCGCTGATAAAGCTCTTACGGGTCAGATCCGTCTACCTGTCTACCTGTGAGCATAAACGCAGCGTCCACAAGAAAGGATGTCAGTACGAATGATGTACAGAGTATGTAAGGCATGAATAACAACATACAAGAGAGATAGAACATAACAAGAGATAAAGATAACTTGTACATCCGATTGCCTCATAAGAACTCTAAGAATCATGAACTTCTAGATTTTGGGACTAAGGATATTATGGAAAACATATATGGGTTCATAAGAAAAGAATTATGCCTTTAGAAAGAAAGGGACTAGCCTTAACTTACCTTTTCGGTCACCTTAACTTTAACTACTTAACGCTTGTCCTCCCAAGCTCGTAAATCTACATTCAAGAGAATTCATACCGTTGTTAGGATTATCTGCATATGCTTATCTTAAGCCTTCAAATTAAACCCCTTTAGAATCTGCCAAAATTCAGGCAACATCTCCCCTATGTCTTCTACTCCCTCCAATCTTCAAAACAACTTCCAAAACACAATAAAACATCAATCAATTCCATAATCAAAAGATTTATTTCAAACTATAATCAATTTAATCCCAAAACTTCTTTTCATAATCAATCCATAACAACTTCATACAACCCCTTATATACTCGTATACGACAATTCCTTAACATCATTATTATCCCTTATAACAAGATTATGCTCAAAACATACTAATAATTGTAACTCAAGTTAATTCACAACTCAAAACATCATCAATTGCATATTTGAACTTTTCCTCTAATTTCCTTCTCCTCAAATCTTAACATAATTACTAAACAAACTCATAAACATGAAACTAATATGAAATCTTACCTCAAAATTAAATAACACTTCAATTCCATGGTTTCTCCACCTTAAAAATACTCACCCCAACATCTTCAAGAAGAGGAGAAAAGTGTAGAACTCAGTTAGAAACCCTTAGCCACTTTAATCTTCACTTTGATCCTTGGTTTGGGCTTGGAAATATGTTGGAATATATTTGGAGAAGTTTCTAGGACTTCCTAGGACTTGAGGCTATGTTAAAAATGAAATAAAATGACCAAAATTGTCATATAGACTTGTAGGAATATATGTGCATGTTATAGAAGTTGGAAGAATATTCTAGAGGATTTGGGATATGTTTAGGGGGTTTGGAGAATGGATGAATATTGTGGGAGATTCTAGAGAGGTGTGGAGGTGAGACATGGTGATAAATTGATGAAAAATGATGAGTTAGATGACTTAAGGGGTATATATAATAGTCCAATTTGGTTTTGGGCTAATAGGCCGAAATTGTTGGGCCTTTTTAAGTGGCTTCTAGAATTTCCGCGTAGGTTCACAGGTTTCTAACAGTCCGTTTTAAAATTCTCATAACTCCCTACTCCGATGTCGTATTGATGAAAGGGTTGTTGCGTTGTAAACTAAACTCAACGAACTTCATTTTAGGCTCTTGAAACACCTCAAAACTCCTGATATACTAAGAGATATACCTCTCTGAAGTTGATCCAAAATTCTACCAATTTCTTTTTTTCCAAATTTTTGACAAGCTTATTTTCTTCGATTTGCTTGATCCCGGAATCTTCCGAAACTTTTCATATATGATATTTATCATTAATTATACTTGATAAGGGTCATGTCCTTTGGTTCCAAGGTTTTCCTTTCCGATTACGACTTACGAGATCATAATTCATCCTTTACTTCCTTGTTACGTACTTCCCATGGCTTGTTCCTTTCAAAACTTCACGACACGTTTCCGATACTCCATTAATACGGTGAAATACGTGGCATGCTCATGCTCTGAAAGTGAGAGGTGTAACAAATAGCATGAAAAAGGCTACACAATCAGCCATGATAGAACGCTATCCTCGTATCAAACTCAACAAGTAAGGTACTACAATATAATAATCAGGATATATCGATAGTCTCCAACAACCAACACGGACAAGTCACATAACAATATCACCTCATTCCTTTACTACCTAACGACATCAATAGATGATGAATACGCTTTCTACTTATAAAGTCACCACTAAACATCCGGTCTAGAATCATTTCACGTTCTTTGGCACATTTTATCCATTTCAATACCAAATAAGATTCACTATTAAATAGCACAGGACATGTTATGCACATCATACGGGAACTCCTCATCAAGGGACATAGTAAACTAAGTACCGAACAACTAATCTTCCAAATCACATAAAGTCCACCAATGCTCAAGGGAAAACCAACACATGAACCTAGGGGATCTACAGGCCACAAGCCCGAATACATAATTGCATAATAGTACCATTCTCAGAATCCATCCCAATCTCCAAATTCCTATATATGTATTCTCTGTTTATTCTAATACACAAATATGTAAATCTAACCGGAGTCTACCAAAAAAGGAAGTTGTAACCTACCTCGAGGCCGAGTAGGTGCCACGAACATCGGTTGATCTTTAATTCATACATAACGTCGTAACCCGCATGAAGGAACTTGAGACAATCATGAGACCCAAGAATAGGAATCACCATTAGAGCACTTATACGAGATTCAGATTGATAAAGAAAATTGGGAATTTAGACTAACTCTAGATTTTCTAGGCCTCTATTACTAAATGAACTCTTTTTCCCAAACATAATAAATGCTAAGTGGTTACTTTCCTTAACACCATAATTAACACTAACCACAAGGAGTTATTTCAAGATCAAATTACCATTTCTTAGCTCTTTCCTTGAGTAAGCCCATTTTCAAAATCAATGGAAGAACCCACTTACTAGTTGGGAAAGGTAAGAGAAATATATGTTAATAACCATGCTAGCCTTATCAACAGGAGAAATTAGATCTATGCAATCCATGTTAAAACATGCTAACTATTGTGCCACCTAAGTTCATGAATTTGGTGTCATCCATTTTTGTAGTTTCTAGATGAGGGACTTTAAGAAGAATCACTAATGCGAAGAAATGAATGGAGGAGTTAAAAGGATTACCTTTCCCAAGAAGAAATCATTTTTGGCTCCACAAAGACTCCAAGAGCGGTTGAACTTTTTAGGGTTTTGAGAAATGGGGTCTAATCCTAAAATGTCACTTAAATAGGGGAAATCACTGCTCGTCACCGCTGTTACGTCTGAAACGCCGCTTCAGTGGTACTGCTTCTATGCCCAAGGCACCGCTGGGGCGGTCCTTGAGGAAATCAACTTCACCGTTTCTGCGGTGTACACACCGCTACTGTGCCACCGCTGGGGAGACATCAAGGGCGTTGTAGCTGTACCACTAGGCCCGGGTGGCCTAGATTTGATATTTATACGCAACTCGCACGATTGTCTGATCAAGTTAACATGTTTTTCAAAAGTGTAAGAGGAACGAGGATGTTTCAAGGAGTCAACGTCGCGAATTTTTCGAAAATCACAGTAACGACGAAACGGGTCGTTATAAGGTAGTTTCTATGTCATGCCCCAACTCTGGGAACGTGCAGGCACCTACTATTTCCCACCTTAGTAGACGAACTCGTCCCTTATGCAACCAATCATCAGTTAATAAATAAATGAATAAATGAGTGAAAACCCCCAGAATAATACGATAAGTCTGACATAATATATAGATACTAAGTGCGGAAGATAAACACATCCCAAAAATCTAGTCTGATCAGTACAAAAGCTACTAAATACTACTAGAAGTCTAAATAGTCAATACATGATCTTAAATACATATTGTCTCGAAGTAAAAATGGGACAATAAAGAAAATAGATTCTCGGGCTGCATGGATCATCAGTAGCTCACCCTCAGAACTTTAGGAACGTCGCCTCGGGATCAGTCGTGAGGTGTGGAAGTCTCTCCATGTCATGACCCATTTTCACTAAGTTGTGCGACACCTACCTTTCCCACCTAGGTAGGCTAACCCTTAACCCAACATTCACAAATAATAGAGAATAGCAGAAGAAAGTAAAATAATGTAAGTCTCACAGATATAATATAAATAACTGCGGGAATAAATGAAATCCACCCTAGTATCTGGTTTGGTCATACAAGAGCATACAATACAAATACTACAAGTCTGAATAATACATAAGTCTCAAAATGATGTCTCGAAATGGCAATAAGACATAAATAGTAAGAAGAGTCTTTGGGCAGTAAAAGTCCTCATGCTCACCCTGAATAGACTTGGCAGCAACCTCAATAGTGAACCACGAAGGGTAGAAGTAGATCCAACCTGGTACTCTACATTCATGAAAGAATGCAGCAAGTGTAGTTCAGTACAAACAACACGTACTGGTAGGTATCATAGGCCGACTAAGACTAGCTAATGTATATAAAGACAACAAAGCAAGATAAACACGTAAAACAACAAGGTACAAGTCAACACGAATCAATAGCCACGGTACAAGTCATCACCTATGTTATTGCATCAAAACCCAACTGTGCCAAGTCTCAGTATGACCAATTCGAACCAGTATATCACAATCATATCACAACTATATCAAAGAAAACCAAGTGGTACAATCCAATGAAATAATGTATGAATGATGAATGCAATGCATATGCACCGTACACATGTACTCCGATGACAGAACATCACATCTCGGCAGCACAACCTATGGAGGACCCGCGAAGTCCATGTACTAGTCACTCCACACACAGCCCAGTGATGACTCCATATCCAACCAATACGCCTCATATTAGTCATTCTGCACACAACCCAAAGATGACTTGATAATACAATAAGTCTCAGAATAGTAACGATCACTCTGCACACAGCCCAGAGATGACTCGTATCAAATGTGTCCCAATGCATCTGTATTTCCTTCTCACTATCCATCATCAGTACCATAACAAGGCAATATTAATGTATCATGGAAATGAGTATGAATACGATGCAATCTAATATCAAATAAACAATTCAATCCCAAACAATACCACACAAGTAATATCAACAATAAGGCTACACAACAAGCCACAATGGAATCAGAATTCTCATCTCAATATCAAATCAAAGTAAGGCACAGCAATATCATAATCATGATATATCACTAATCATCAATATCCAATGTCTCAATGTGGAAACGGGTCAATAAGTAAATAGAACAAGATAAGTAAACAACGCAACGGGGTGGCCATGTTACATCTCGCCTTCGAGAACCAAGTACGTCATGTACCCCTCATCGTAAGCTCATAAATTGAGGGCATCCTTGAGTCCACAAGTGGTACAAACTATAAATAATACTTGTCGAGAAGTTAAATTAATATTCGATGAGTGATTAGTATGATGACAAGTTAAACGAATCGAAAAGTACAAGTCTCACCGATGTAATACACCGGGCTTTCTTATTATGGTTTGAAGCACTCGATATATGTAAGTAGAACTGAGTCACGAAGAACTTTGATCATATTCAAGGGTGCAAATAAAGAGCTCATTGTATAAGAAGATGAAATCCTAGAATAATTTCAGATTTAAAAGCGTGATGACGATGGTTGGAAATAATATTTTGTGTGTTGCAAAAGAGGCTATGGAGTAGTATTGTACCACATGATTATGATATTGACTATATAAAGTATATTAAAAAGATTGCTATTTAAGCAAATTGAGATTAAGAAATTAAATATGTGTGTGATTGGTTAAATGGGAGATTGTAGTGGAGGAGAGGAAATTATTTAATATTGTTGGATAAATATTATAAGACATAACCCATGTGGTCTTGACAAATGGAAATAGTGGGACAAAGGAGGGAAATAGGTGTAATTTAAAGAATTGGTGAGTCAATTCATAATTAATCATGTGTATGACACATGTAAAGGCAAATGTTGCGTAAAACATATATATGACTTTGTTGGCTTTTGGACTAAGGATGAAAGCATGCTGTAACGTCACTATATATATATATATATATACAGCAACATATACACTAAGCATATATACAGCTATGATATTCAATGAACATACATACATCAATGTTATTTAATTTTTTTCGGGTTATGCTCAGTGCTTCAATCTCGTTGTTTCGTTTTATCGTGTTGTTGATTTCGGGATTTTGTCGGAGTGAAGTAAGGTGGAAGAAGAGTAGCTCTCAGCATATGAGGTAAATTTTCTTCCCCTCTCCATGTTTATAAGTTTATGCGGGCTTTAGATACACTGTTTTAGTAAGAACTTACAAGACAGCGAATTGGGAATCCTAAAATAGTTGTTGGATGTGTTGTATTTTATTATTGGGATAGTTTTAGTATGATAATATTTGGGAGAGGTAGATTTGATGGTATAGGTATGTTATTTTTGTTGTTATGGACTTGGAGAAATAAGGATGGAAGAGATTGTCGTTTAGCAAGTTATGTAGCGAGCTTGTCACTCAATATGGTTGGTGCTGTGTTTCTGTAAGCTTGACACTAGTACTATTGTTGTTCCTTGTAGATTAAGGTGAAGTGGGAAAAAGGAGGGCAATAGGTGTAACTTAAAGAATTGGTGAGTCAATTCATAATTAATCATGTGTATGACACATGTAAAAGCAAAAGTTGCTTAAAACATATTTATGACATTGTTGGCTTTTGGACTAAGGATGAAAGCATGCTGTAACGTCACTATATATATATATATATATATATATATATATATATATATATATATAGCATAATATACACTAAGAATATATACAACTATGATATTCAATGAACATACATACATCAACGTTATTTAATTTTGTTCGGGTTGTGCTCAGTGCTTCAATCGCGTTGTTTCGTTTAATCGTGTTGTTGATTCTAGGCTTTTGTCGAAGTGAAGTAAGGCAGAAGAAGAGTAGCGCTCAGCATATAAGGTAAGGCTTCTTCCCCTCTCCATATTTATAATCTTATGTGGTCTTTAGTACGCTGTTTTAGTAAGAACTTACAAGACGGCCAATCGAGAATCCTAAAATAGTTGCTGGATATGTTGTATTATATTATTGGGATAGTTTTAGTATGTTAATATGCGGGAGAGGTAGATTTGATGGTATACATATGTTATTTTTGTTGTTATGGACTTGGAGAAATAAGGATGGAAGAGATTGTCATTTAGCTAGTTATGTAGAGAGCTTGTCGCTCGATATGGTTGATGTTGTGTTTCCGTAAGCTTGACGCTAGTACTGTTGTTGTTACTTGTAGATTATGGTGTAGAGAAGGTTATCTCCGACAGCGCTGGTGGGAGTTCTACGATAAGGTAGTAAGGTGTTCGTTTTCCTTCTATTCCTTGGCACAAATCCAACATAAGACGTCAATGAACGTTGCATAATGTACATACTCCACTCTAACGCTTCGTACTTCATTTGTGATGACTTAGCTATGTTCATATACTCTGGTCAAGATCATTTTACATTAATATATGTTGATTTGATTTCTATTATGATGACTTATCTCATGGAAATGTTCTTTGATGCCAATGCAAGTTTCCATAATGTTCTTCTGAGATTATCGACCTTACTTACCTCCGAAAGGCCCAGATATCATTTTATGAGTTCCTCATGCATTATATATATATATATATTGACGCTGGATGCCCCAGACGCGGGATGATGATTACATGATGATGATGCTACTATATGTAGATACTTGCATATGATTTTTAAACTCATGCATTGCATATTGCACTTCCTCATATGGCTCAGGTTACTTCAATTCTTTTATATCTATGTCTCACTTACGTTATTATTTCCTGCCTTACATACTCAGTACTTTTATCTGTACTGACTTCCCATTACACGGGACGCTGCATTTCGTGCTGCAGGTCCCGGCAGACAGATTAGGGGACCTTCTCAGTAGGAAGTACCAACTCAGCATATCTTCAGCAAGTTCCATTTGCTCCGGGCTTGCCTGTCTTGGGTATTTTGCTTTACTTATGTTATATATGCACCTTTTGGGTACGGCGGGGCCTGGTCCCGACCAATATGTTACGTATGTACTCTTAGAGGCACATAGACAGTTTTATTGTCACGACCAATTTTGCCTAAGCCGTACGGGCACTTACTTTTCCACCTAGGTAAGTGAACCCTTAACCAACAATAAATGAAGTCACAAATACATAACAAATCAAGCGGAAAGAATAGATAAGTAAGTCGCACTATATATATATATATAGTGCGGAATAATAATAATACCCGTAGGGTCTAGTCTGAATAATACAAGAGCATCTAAAAAGGGGAATAATACAAGAGCATCTAAAAAGGGGAATAATACAAGTATAGAACACTAAAACATAAGTGTCTATGTCACGGGAGACTCGAAGATGATGCTGAAGCGACTATCAGCCACGCGTCATAGAAGTGGATCCAACCTGGTACTCTGCATTCATAAAGGAATGCAGCAAGTGTAGGTCAATACAATCAACAGTGCTGATAGGCATCATCGGTTGGCTAAGCATAGCTAACACAACTTAGATAATAAGGCAGATAAGCAAATAAACCAACAAGTATAAGTCAATGTAGTCAATTCCAAGTATCCGTCATCGCCTATGTAAAGCATCTAATCCCAAATGTACCAAGTCTGAATATATCCAATCCAAGTCCAACATCACAAGTACAACACCAAACATCTCAAAATCAAGTCATAATGCAACGCAATGCAATAGTGTATGAACGCAATGCAATAGTGTATGAATGCAATGCAATGCAATGCCATGCAAATGTTGTGTACACATGTACTCTGGACGGAAATATCAACGTCTTGGTAGCACAACCTAGTGTGACTCGCGAAGTCTAAGTGCCACCCGTCTCGAATCTTTTCCCAACAAACAGATGGGACCCTCGGATATTTTCCCACAGCGGATTTCACCGGCAGCACTCTAGGGGACCTACGGAGTCCATGCACTTACTCAATCAACGATTCCGAAACTACCATCGGACATCGGCTATAATCAACGATTTCAAGATTAACATCAGACATCGGCCATCTCACATCACTCAAGTAAAGCCGAGCCCAACTCATTAAGTGTTTCATCAAACATCATTAGTATCTCAACAATGTGTCATAAAAATGGGAGTGCGTGCAATGCATGTATTAACATCAATAATCATGCTCAATATCACAAGTACTAATACTAGGCATGCCACCAATATATCTGAATCACAAATACCAACAGTGGGTATGCCAATAATATAATTGAATCACAATACCAACAGTGGGCATGCCAACAATATAATCGAATCACAAGTACCAACAGTGGGTACGCCAACAATATAATCGAATCACAATACAAACAGTGGGTATGCCAACAATATAATTGAATCACAAGTACCAACAATGCGTATGCCAACAATATCATAATCAAGATGATAAACTGAATCCAATATGTATCAACAACTCATGGGATCAAGCCAACACAATAGAATAATCAAATCACAACACGATGGGGTGGCTTGCCCCAACATACAACAGGGCCCAACTATAATGACCCGTTTGGTCATTATAGTCCTTTTGGCACTTTCGCCACTTCCGAGCAATTATTGACTCATTTTGACCCGAGGTTGACTTTTGGGCAAACAGACCTTTTTTGGAGTTTTGTCGACCCCGAAAGGTCCTGCTGATTGTTTAGAACCTGTATGTATGATTGGTTTGATTCCCAATGCATTTTGGTGCATTTCGGGACTTTGGATTGGAAATGGAAAGTATGCACCGGTAGTTGACTCGGTCAACGAGACCTCCGTTAGAAATTTTAAGACCATGAGTGCGTTCGTAGCATATTTTTGTATGGGTTTAGGTGGTCGAATTATGAGTAGATGGCCTCGGGAATAACCCGAAAATTTGATGGAAGACTTAGAGGATTTGGGGATTTCTAGTGTCTGGTGCCCGCAATGGCGACACCAGAGCCGTCCCGGCAGTACCGCCATGGCAGTGTAGTGATCGCTGGGCAGTCATGAGAAAAAAGGCACTCACCGCTGCAGCGGTGTCCCCGACATCGCAGCAGCGCCGCTATGGCGGCACTCCCTTCACTGTGGCGGTCACGAGCAGGGGAATTTCATTAAATGTGTCTTAAAATAAGACCTAGACACTCATTATGTCATAACTCAATATTGGAGCTTCAGAAGGTTGTTCTTGGGGATAAATTGAGGAAGTTCTTGGAGGTAAAATTTTATCTAATCACTTACTTCTCTTTAATCGTTATCATCTTAGAATCATCCCGTCCCTTTTCAATCCCTTAGAAGTAGAATTTGAAGAAGGGTTTTGGGAGACTTCTCCCTAGGGTTATAATTGATAAAATTGATAATGTTAGTACTAAAATTAGGATTCATACCCAATTTGGGAGTTTAACTAGAAATCAGATTTGGGGATAATCCTTGGGCTAAATCATCAATTAATGTTTGGGTTATGATTACCTAGGATTCAATTTGGTATTTTGCCCGTGAATTCTGTTTCGCCCTTGTGGGCTCGTTTCCCCAATTTTTAGGGTGAAATTGGACCTAATTGATATCATAGCAATATTAGTATCCTTATTCATGATTTCTAATTTAGAATTTGATTATGCTTAGACTACTTTGGTTCTGAGCTTCAGAGGAAGGGCAAGGCGATAGAGTGACTTGTTGGTGTTGCAGTTCGGCAGTCCAGGTAGGTTACGGTTTACCTTTGGTGAGACTTAGTATAGTGAATCACATATTTAGATTATGATGTTGGAGATATCATGTGAACCTTCGGGTGTGAAGTTGGGATGGATATCGCCTTAGGTTGGGCCCTGATGTTTGTTGGGACTAGCCACCCCGCTATATATGTTTGATTGTTTAATTGTGTTGGCTTGATGCCATGTGTAGTTGGTAGATAGCGAATGTCGCTTGTTGTCCTGATTTGGGATAGGATTGACATACCCGCTGTTGGTAATTGAGTTATTGATATATGTTGGCACTTGAGTTATTGATATATGTTGGCATACCTACTGTTGGTATTGTGATGTGATATATTATTGTCGTACCCCGTTGGGGTACTTGTGATATTGAGCTTACATGTTAATGATTGACATATGCATTGCAGGCATTCTCCCATATTATCAGGCATGGTCGATATTCGGTGATGTTCCGGTATCGTTGATTGAGCGAAACTAATATTTTACAAACTCTTTTACCTGAGTGATTGTGGAAAAGGCCGATGTCCGAAGATCCATTCCAGAATTGTTATTTATATGAAACTGATACTGAATAAACTCTTTTACTTGAGTGATTGTGAGGAGGCCGATGTCCGAGGTTCAATTCCGGAATCGTTGATTTATGAAACTGATATTTGACAACTCTTTTGAGTGATTATGAGGAGGTCGATGTCCGATGGTTATATTCGAGCATCGTTGTGCATGGCCATTTTCGATGTTGTCCCAGATTCGATTGTAGTGCATGGGCTCCGCGGGTTCCCCGGAGTGATACCGGTGAGACTCCCCCTGTGAGCAATTAGCTAGGGTCCCGTCTGTCTGTTTGGCAAAGATTCGGGACGGGTGACACACAGACTTCGCGAGTCACACTGGGTTGTGCTGCCGAAACGTCAATATTTTCGTCCGGAGTGCATGTGGACATCTCATTTTCATAGCATGGCATGGTATCACGTTCATACCATTATTGCATTGCATTTCATTGTGACTTGAGTGAGATGTCGTGAAGACTGTATTGTGGTGGATTGTTTTGTTGATTCTATGGTGTTGATTGTTCCAGGAATTGATATACTCAGACTTATTATATTGGGGTTAGATACTTACATAGGTGTTGATGGGTACTCGGTTATGATTATATTATTTCATGCTTGATTGTTCTACTTGTTTATCTACGTTATTTTCTGAATTGTGTTAACTATGCTTAGTCGGCCTATGATGCCTACCAGTACTGTTGTTTGTACTGACCTACATTTGTTGCATTCTTTTCTATATTATACTATATTGTGAGACTTACGTCATTTACTTCTTCTGCTATTTATTATATTTATTGATTGTGAACATTGAGTTAAGGGTTCGCCTATCGAGAGGGGAATGGTAGGTGTCTGCATGACCTAGGCTAAAATGGGTCATGACATCAACCTAAGGCAATATCCATCCCAACTTCATACCCGAAGGTTCACATGCTGTCTCCGACCATATGATCTAAATATTTGCTTCGCTATACGAAGTCTCACCAAAGGTAAGCCATAACCTACTTGGATGGCCGAACCGCAACACCAACAACTCACTCCTTTGCCTTGCCTTTCCGCTGAACCTCAGAACCAAAGTAGTCTAAGAATAATCGAAAGCTAGATTAGAAATCATGAAGAATGATGCTAATATTGCTACCATTCTAGTTAGGTCAATTCTAACCCTAGAAATTGGGGAACCGGGCCCACAAGGGCAAAATGAGAAATTCGAAAGCAAAATATCAAATTAAGTGCTAGGTGATCATAACCCAACCATTAATTGCTAATTTAAACTATAGATTTACCCAATTTCGAATTTGAAGTAGACCCCCAATTTGGATATAAACCCTAACTCTTTGATTTCGAAATTCAACACTAGAAAAGGAAGATATGGGATTAATAACATAAACACCACCTATTTCCTGATTAATAAGCCTAAGGAAATGTTCATCAAAACCCTCTTCCAACTTTCATTACTAAGGGATTATTAAAGGAAAGGGGGAATCTAAGATGATTTATGATTAAAGGAAGAGTAAAGGAATTAGCAAGATTTACCTCCAAGTATATTCCCAAAAAATCTCTCCAAGAACAGGTCCCCAAGGATCTAATTTCGAAATGGAAATAAATGAGGGCCTAAGGGCTTTTAACACTTCACTAATTAGACAAACAACCCGTCGCTTGCTTTTGCGGCACTGGGACCGCCCCAGCGGTGCCGTTTCAGCGGTAAAGGAAAAAATCACTTGAGCACTCCAGTGGCACAGCTGCCGCTCCAGCGGTACCGCTGCTGCGGTGCTAGTGCCGCCAAAGAGAACACCAGAAACTTACCTATGTTTCACCATTTGATCCGATTCTTCGACTAATTCCCAAGGATATCTGCTCACATACCATACATATAGACACACATAAAAACACGCTACGAACGTGCCCGCGGTCACTCCACCGCTTCAGCGGTAAAGGCAAAAATCACTTGACCGCTCCAGCGGCATGGCTATCGCTCAAGCGGTACCGCTGCCGCGGTGCTAGTGCCGCCAAAGCCGGTACAGACACCAGAAACTTACCTAAGTTTCACCATTTGATCCAATTTTCCTACTAATTCCCGAGGCCATCTGCTCACATACCATACACATAAACACACATAAAAATATGCTACGAACGTGCAGGAGATCTTAAAATTTCCAACGGAGGTCACGTTGATCGAGTTAACCCACGATGCCTTACTTCTAATTTCCAACCCAAGTCCCAAAATACATTCGAGTGCATTGGAAACCGAACCAAATACATACACAAGTTCTAAATGACCATCCAGACCTCTCAGAATTGACGGAGTTTCGAAAAAAAGTCCGTTTACCAAAATGTCAACTTTGGGTCAATTATATACCTTGGGAAGCATGACAATGATTCCCTCGGGTCAAAATGAGCTAATCAATGCTGGGGAAAGGGCGAAAATGTCGAAAAGACTATAACGACCAAATGGGTCGTTACATCAGATACCAATTGAACCGTCGCTCGTCTTTGAGCGAAGAAAAGAAAACGAGTGGGAAATACCTGAATTCGTAAACAACTGGGGATATCGGCTACGCATATCGAACTCGGCCTCCTAAGTATCCTCCTCAACAGGACGGTGCTTCCATTGCACCTTCACCGAAGCAATCTCTTTCGATTTCAACTTTCTAACCTGCCTATCCAAGATCGCAATAGGCTCCTCCTCATAAGTCAAATTCTCATCAAGAAATATAGAATCCTAACGGACAATGTAGGTACCGTCGGTATGGTATTTCTTCAGCATCGAAATATGAAAAATCGAATGAACTCCCACCAAGCTTGGCGGCAATGCCAACTCATAAGCTACGTCACCGATACAGTCCACAATCTCAAATGGACCAATATACCTGGGGCTCAACTCGCCTCCCTTACCAAACCTCATAGCAGCCTTCATGGGCGAAACTTTCAATAGAACCTGGTCACCAATAGCAAACTTCAAATCCTGGACCTTCCGGTTCGTATACATCTTTTGCCGACTTTGAGCTGCCAAAAGCTTGGCCTGAATAACTCTCACTCTATCAAGGGACTATCTCAATAGATTCGTGTGCCAAGGTCGAGCCTCGAATCCATCAAACTAACCAATTGGAGATCTACATCTCCTACCATATAAAGCCTCAAAAGGCGTCATGCCAATACTCGATTAATAACTGTTGTTGTACGCAAACTCTACCAGTGATAAGTGCTGATCCAATGACCACCAGAATCAATAACACACGCCCTCAACAAATCTTAGAGCACATGAATGGTCCGCTCGGACTGGCCATCGGTCTGGGGATGAAAAGCTGTACTAAGATCCAATCGGGTACCCAACTCCTCATGAAACACCCTCCAGAAACGGGAAGTGAAAATCATACCCCGATAAGATATAACAGAAATAGGAACCCCATGCAATCTCACAATATCTCAAATGTACATCTTGTCTAACTTCTCCGCGGTATAGAAAACCTGAACTGGAACAGAGTGAGCTAACTTAGTCAACCGATCAACTATCACCCAAATAGAATCAAACTTGCCAAGGGTCTTCGGAAGACCCGTGACAAAATCCATGGTTATCCTCTCCCACTTCCACTCGGGAATGGGCATCCTCTGAAGCTTTCAATCGGGTAGCTGGTGCTGATACTTTACCTGCTGAAAATTTCCACACTTAGCCACAAAATCAACTATATCTCTCTTCATCCGACGCCACCAATCGTTTTGTCTCAAGTCACGGTACATCTTAGTCGCCCCCGGATGAATGGAATAACGAGATCTATAAGCCTCAGATAAGATCAACTGAATCAGATTACCAACACGAGGAATGCATACGCGTCTTCTAATCCTTAGAATGCCCTCAAAATCAATCACGGCCTCCTTAGCCTCACCTCTCAAAACTCTATCTCAGATCTTGCTCAACTGAGCATCCTCAAACTAATGAGTCCTGATTCGATCCAATAAAGACGGTCTCGCCTCTATACAAGCCAAAATCCTGCCCAGGGTTGAAATATCAAGACGGACGAAACTGTTGGCTAGAGTTTGAACCTCTATGGCCAACGGATGCTTGGTAACAATTAATCGAGCTAAACTCCCCATACTCACTGCCTTGCGACTCAAGGCATCATCCACCATATTGGCCTTTCTGGGATGATATAGAATAGAGATATCATAGTCCTTCAGGAGCTCCATCCATCTCAGCTGCATGGAACTAAGATCTCTCTGGGTAAAGACATACTGAAGTCTGTGGTGATCGATGAAAACCTCACAATGAACACCGTACAGGTAATGCCTCCAAATATTCAAAGCAAAGACCACAGCCAACAACTCCAAATCATGGGTAGGGTAATTCTTATAATGAACCTTCAACTAACGGGAAGCATAAGCTATCACTCTACCCTCCTGCATCAACACAGCACCCAAGCCCACACGGGAGGCATCACAATAGACAGCGAAATCCTTACCCTCCACGGTTAATGCTAAGATCGAGGATATAGTCAAAAGGAGCTTGAGCTTTTGAAAGCTCTCCTCACAATCATCCGTCCACTGGAAGGGAACATCTTTCTGAGTCAATCTAGTCAAGGATGACGCAATCGCTGCAAAACCCTTCAAAAAGTGATGGCAATAGCTGGCCAAACCCATCAAACTGCGAATCTCAATAATGGTAGTCTGCCTCGCCCAACCCCTCACAGCCTCAATCTTTGGTGGATCAACCATAATCCCATCCTTAGTAACCACATGGCCCAAGAATGCTACAGACTCCAACCAAAACTCACACTTAGAAAACTTAGCAAACGGGCTATGTTTCTTCAACAACCCAAGAATAGTACAAAGATGGCTCTCATGCTCCTCTTTACTCTTAGAATACATCAAGATGTCATCAATAAACACAATCACAAAAGAATCAAGGAATGGCCTAAAAATGCCATTCATCAAAGTCATAAATGCAACTGGGGCATTGGTAAGCCCAAAAGACATCACTAGAAAATCATAGTGGCCATATCTCGTCCGAAATGCTGTCTTCGAAATGTCCTCCGCCCTGATCTTTAACTGGTGATAGCTGGAACACAAATCTATTACACCTCGGAAATTTCCCCGTGAACGTACAATGAATAGACTAACGAAGAATACGAGTATACGATGTTTTAATGAGAAGGGAACGACGTTTGACTACCTTAAGTAAGATTCCAAAGGCAATGGGAACAAGAGATAGGTTATGCTCCACAATGGCCAATTATAGGTTCTGAAGACGTGAAAGTTGCAGATTTGCACTTTGGCCCAGTTGGTCATAAAATGAAATACGGACCGTAAAGTAGTATACGACCCCGTAAACCACCATGTTGTGTTCCAACTCACAAAACTTCAACTTTCTGCCAAATGTTCAAATGGTTAAATACGACATGGAATACGGACCGTAAATTGAAATACGGCCCGTAAACTGCGATCGTAAATTGCCATGATCCTCAGCTTACCTTTCTGGTTTTGATATGTTTAAATACGACCATGATATACGGCTCGTAAACTGGGTTTACGACCACTGTGCACTTCAGTCACTGTTCATTCTGGATTAGATTTTAAGTCATTAAAAGGAGACCTAACCTCATTCAATTCATTTCAACTCCATGATATTTCTCTCAAGAAGCCTCTAGAATACTCTCTACTCTTCATCACACGAAAACCAAAGAAAATTAGTGATCAACTACATGAAACCCACGAAATAAAGTGTAAGAATCACACTAAAGTTCATCTTTCTCAAGAAAACCCAAAGGAAGTAAAGTAGGGTTTTGGTGCTAAAGGGGTAATTCCATTCAAGGCTTGTTCAACCATCATCTAAGGTAAGTTTCATGACTAAAACATGTTGTTTAAGGTATTGGAAGGTTAAGATACTTGAATTGTACAGAGACATAGCAAATGGGTCATAAATGAGTGAATAGTGCCATGGTTGAATAGTAGTTGAATGGAATCATGAATGTTGATGTGTTGAGATCATGAATACGTTATAAATGACGCTTAGACCATGAAATAAGTATTATACATGAGAAAACGTGATAGTGAGCTATAACCATAAATGTGGGGAAAATGAAGAGAAATGGTGGATTGTGATCAATACATATAAATGATGATTGTTGATTGCCATATTGTGAATGTTGTTGTGAGCGTTTGGGAGTTGATATAGAACATGGAAAAAGTAGTATAAACAAAGGAAGTGCTGCCCAACTTTCTCTAGAAATGGTAGCACGTTCTTATAGTCGATTAACTAATGTTAGTGCAAACTCTCTCTTGAAGGTAGAGACGTGATATCGAAGGAGAGCAAGCGAACGATAGCTTAGTTAAATGTCAAAGGTATGTGAGGCTAGTCCTTTCTTTCTAATGATATGAATCCTATAGCGTAACTTCCTTTCTTATCCATGAATCTCTTAAGTTCCAAAAGATATGAGCCTGTGTCCATAATTAGCTACACAAGGTAATGAGTTAAAGTATAGAAATTCTAATGATGTTATTTATTGCTTACACTCACCTTATATGCAAATTCCTTCAAGGTGAGGCAGAATGTCAATGATCGCTCCATAATGTAACTGGGGGATCACGACCTTACGTCACCCCGATAAAGTATGGTTGATCTTGAGCCTTATGCATGCATTATGATAAGTTAAGCATATTATGATGAGCATATGATGATATTACTACTACACCGCGCCTATTTGGCCGGGAAGTCACCGCCAAGGCGGGCAGCTATACACACCATGGCCGAATGGCATGGGCAGACACCACTAGTGGGCGGCATGAGATGGTACCCCGGACGTGGGAGGACTGGACGCAGGCTCATGTTATTATTATCACACCAATACGATATGGACGGGCAGTTTAGACATTATGCATATACGATATGATGATGAGCATGAGTAAGACAGCATGACTTGTTTTCCTTATACTTGACAGT
Organism: Lycium barbarum; assembly: GCF_019175385.1. Taxonomy (NCBI): domain Eukaryota; kingdom Viridiplantae; phylum Streptophyta; class Magnoliopsida; order Solanales; family Solanaceae; genus Lycium; species Lycium barbarum. Next base: position 47,562,158 of record NC_083338.1, on the reverse strand, counting down.
TAGATTAAGATGTTCCATATTAGTATCTTCTTTACATCATTGTCTTACTTCGTTGTTTATGCCTCTCATACTCAGTACAATATTCGTACTGACGTTCGTTTTCTTTGGACGCTGTGTTCATGCCCGCAGGTAGACAGGGAGGAGAGCCCGAACCAGATCCACAGTAGCTGTCAACTGATTGAAAGCACCCCTTTGTCCCGGAGGTGCTTATGATTATTCTTTTGTGTATATAGTCATGTATATGTATTTTTGGGCATGACGGGGTCTTGTCCCGTCCTTATGTTCAGTACTCCAGTAGAGGCTCGTAGATACGCAGTGTGGGTTAGATGGTCTCACGAGATCACTACTGTATATATGTATTTTGATAGCCTAAAGGCCCATGTATATGAAAGCATTTTATGTTTTCATACGAAATATGATTTTTCCTACACTTTGAGTATAAAGATGATAAAAAGGGCATTAAATGAGTATGATAAGTAATAGAATGAGCGGTGCTCGGTGGTTAGCCCCGAGTACCCGTCGCGGCCCCTAGTTGGGTCTTGGCATGACAGTCCAAGATCGTGTGATAAAGAGAAAGCCAGGACATCCCCAATATAACATCAAAGTCCACCATATCTAGGATCATCAAATCTACCCAAGTGCCATACCTCATAAAAGTAACCAAACAAGACTGGTAGACTCGATTGACAATCACAGAATCTCCCACTGGTGCATCGACATGAACCGGTATATCTATGCTATCACAAGGAAAATCCCAACTAACAGCATGAAATGCAGATACATACGAATAGGTGGATCTAAGATCAAATAACACAAACGCTGCTCTATGACGGACAGAAATGGTACCTGAAATCATAGCATCTGAGGCCTCTGCCTCGGGCCTACCAAGAAATGAGTAATAATGTGCTCCACCATGCCCAGTCTGAGATCCCCCTCTTGTACTCTGAGTACCACCTCTAACTGGCTGGGACCCACCTCTAGAACCATGGGAAGTACTGCAACTTGGCTGAGCACGACCTCTCTGAGAAGTCCCACCTCAACCACCAGATGATATAGCAGTCCTCGGTGGCTGATAATCCCGCCTGGGTCGGGGACACCTCCTAGCAACATGCTCAACCTCTCCACAAGAATAATAGGTAATAGGAGACGAATACTGATATACAGAAACTGAAGACCCGGATAAAGCAGTCATGTCCACTGGTCTGGAGAACGAACTCTCGGGAGTCCTCTGCCTATGTGGCTCACTAGAGGAAGCCAGTAATGTGAATGCACGGCACTACCGGAATATGGCTGAGGTGGCCTCAAAAACTGACTAGCGCCCCTCGAACCAGCACCCCCAAAATTGCCAGTCTGAAGTGGCCTCTTGTCACGACCACCAAAAGCACGGGCCTTAGCACTCTCAACAATATAAGCATGCTCGATAATAGACTAAAAGGAAGCCCCCATAGACTCCATTTGAAGACAAGGAATCTGTAGAGAGCCCACTAGTCCCCCAACAAAGCGCCTGATCCTATCGGCCTCAGTAGGGATGAACGGAGTAGAATAGCGGGCCAGATATAGGAAGCGGGTCACGTAGGACTCCAAGGACATGCCCCTCTGCTCAAGATGCAAAAACTCCTCCCTACGCACCTTTCGCAATGACCAGGGCACATACTTCTCAAGGAAGGCCCGGTAAAATTGAGTCCAGGTCAAAGGAGGAGAACCCTCAGGTCTACACACCACGAAATACCTCCACCATGTCTTCGCGTCACCGCAAAACTGGTAGGACACATAACCAATGTCGTAGGTCTCCACTATCCCCATACGGTGCAGCAACTCATGCATATGAAGAATAAACTTATAGGTATCCTCAAACGAGGTACCGACAGACCACGGCTGCTCTAACTTTCTGAATCTCCCAACCAGGTCTTGATCAGATGCAGTCATAACAACACCCTCCATTGGCCTAATATCCTCACCAGGGGCAGGTATCGCATCAATGCGAGGAGCCATAGCTGCGGTGGGATGTCCTGCCCGCGTAGGTCCCTGCTCAGGGGTCTGCGCCCCTACTCGGTTCTGTGAACCTCTGCCGGGAGTAGTAACACCAGTTGTCGCCTGCTGGGCATTAAGATGAAGTATAATCCTTGCCATAGTGTCATGCACGGCCTGGTCAGAAGTAACCTCAGGCTGTGTCCATGCTGGGGCCACACGATTCTCTGCGGCCTGGTCTCTATCCGGCTAATACTTGGGCTCGGGAGATAGAGACCTCTCTCGCTGCTGTCCCACCGCAGGAGCTCTGCCCCTGGCTGGGACAGCCCTGCAGCCTCTCGCTCTGCCGCATCCCCTAGCTGTAGCGCGCCTTCGGGTGCCAGCCGTAGCTGTGGGCTTAGGCACCTGACCTCGGACCATCGTAGCTCGAGTCCTCACCATCTGTGAGACAAGCGATAAGGGTCAGATACCAATTTGATCTTCCCAGATACCAATTTGAATAAAGTAGCACGAAGAATGAAAAGAAAGTAAGACTTCCTAAATACCCTATAGCCTCTCGCAGAAAAGTACGGAGCTCGTCATACCGATCCACGAGACTCTACTAGACACGCTCTTGTATTAAAGACCGGGTAACTTAGGGATCTGATACCAAACTTGTCACGACCTATTTTGCCTAAGCTATCCGGGCACTTACCTTCCTTCCTCGGTATTCGAACCCTCAACCAACAATAAATAAAGTAAAAAATACATAACTAATCAAGAGAAAGAATAGATAAGTAAGTCTCACTATATATATATATATATGTATGTATGTATGTATACATACATATATTATATATATATGTATGTATGTATGTATGTATATATATAATAAGATAGTGCGGAATAATAATAATACCCCCAGGGTCTAGTCTGAATAATACAAAAGCATCTACAAAGGGGAATAATACAAGTATAGAATACTAAAACATAAGTGTCTATGTCTCTGGAGGCTCGAAGATGATGTTGAAGCAACTATCAGCCACGCATCACAGAAGTGGATCCAACCTAGTACTCTGCATTCATAAAGGAATGCAGCAAGTGCAGGTCAGTACAATCAACAGTGCTGGTAGGCATCATTGGCTGACTAAGCATAGCTAACACAACTCAGATAATGTAGCAGATAAGTAGATAAACCAACAAGTATAAGTCAATGTAGTCAAATCCAAGTATTTGTCATCGCCTATGTAAAGCATCTAATCCCAAATGTGCCAAGTCTGAATATATCGAATCCAAATCCAACATCACAAGTACAACACCAAACATCTCAAAATCAAGTCATAATGCAATGCAATGCAGTATTGCATGAATGCAATGCAATAGTGTATGAATGCAATGTAATGCCATGCAAATGCTGTGTACACATGTACACTGGACGGAAATATCGATGTCTCGGTAGCACATCCCAGTGTGACTCGCCAAGTTTAAGTGCCACCTGTCCCGAATCATTGCCCAACAGACAGACGGAACCTCGGGCCTTTTCCCACGAGGGATCTCACCGACACCACTCTGGGGGACCCGCGGAGTCCATGTACTCACTCAATCAACGATTCTGAAACTAACATTGGATATCAACCATAATCAACGATTCCGGGATTAACATCGGACATAGGCCATCTCATATCACTCAAGTAACATTGAGCCCAGCTCATCAAGTGTTTCATCAAACATCATCAGTATCTCAACAGTGTATCATGAAAATGGGATTGTGTGGAATGCATGTATTAACATCAATAATCACGCTCAATATCACAAGTACCAATAATAGGCACGCCAACAATATATCCGAATCACAAATACCAACAGTGGGTATTCCAATAATATAATCGAATCGTTATAACAACAGTGGGTATGCCAAAAATATAATCGAATCACAAGTACCAACAGTGGTTGCGCCAACAATATAATTGAATCACAAGTACCAATAGTGGGTACACCAACAATATCATAATCAAGATGACAAACAGAATCCAATATCTATCAACAACTCATGGGATCAAACCAACACAATAGAACAATATAATCACAACATGAAGTCTCACCAAAGGTAAGCCATAACCTACCTGGATGGCCGAACCGCAACACCAACAACTCAGTCCTTTGTCTTGCCTTTCCGCTGAACCTCAGAACCAAAGTAGTCTAAGCATAATCGAAATCTAAATTAGAAATCATGAATAATGATGCTAATATTGCTACCATTCTAGTTAGGTCAATGCTAACCCTAGAAATTGGGGAATCGGTCCCACCAGGGGAAAATGGGAAATTCGAAAGCAAAATATCAAATTAAGTACTAGGTGATCATAACCCAACCACTAATTGCTAATTTAACCCATAGATTTACCCAATTTTGAATTTGAAGTAGAACCCCCAATTTGGGTATAAACCCTAACTCTTTGATTCCGACATTCAACACTAGAAATGGAAGATATATGATTAATAAGCTTAGTGTTGACACCCAATTTTGTCCCTCCTTTATTTCAATTTATTTATTGGAGCTTCTAAATTTATTGACAAGCTAAACACTTTATTTTCACTATTTTATTTTATTGCTACTACTATTAATATCGTTACTTTTATTTTCAACATTACGAGCATTACTTTATCACAAATCATTTTTGGGTTTGGACTCGTTAAATTAATTACAAGACAACACTTTGTTAAATCTTTATTTTCTACATATTAATTATTAATTGTCTTCACATAGTATATATTGTATTAGTTATTAAATTAGAAACCCAAAGAATAATTAAAATAGGAGAGAAAAGATCAACATTTTTCAGCCAATTAATGGCCCAAACGGACCAGCCCATTACCACTATTTTTAACTAACCCGGTCCAGCCCAACCACATCACCCGACCCGGCCCAATTTTATTTCCCTAAAACCTAATCCCTATCTCTCTCTCTCTTTCTTTCTCCGCTCACCAGCCGCCTCCCTCCCCTTTCTCTTTCCCGCTTCTCCCACGCTCCTCTCCCTTCTCCCTCCTCCTCTCTCCTCACGCTCCTCTCCACTCACCACTGTCCCCCACGCCTCTGTCTCCTCTGTCCCCCGCTCTTCTCTCTCATACGCTCCTCTCTCTCCTCACTCTATAAATGAAGAAGAATTATTCAGTTGAAACGGGAATGATTTTCAGTATTTTGGAGGGACACAGACCCAACTATCTTCACACTTGATTTTTCCTTTCCCGGTGAACTTTAGCCGCGACCAACAATTACTCTATTTTCATTTTTCGTTTTGAAACTTTAGTTACTTTAATCGGGTTCGGGTTCGTTTGAGTTCGAGCATAAATCCGAGACCTCCACACCTCACTTCACTGCCCCACGAACAGGTAAAATCCGATTATATTACGACCTGTTCTTCTCCAGTTTCAGATTCTATGTTCACATAAAAGAAATCATGTTTTGATGTCTCGTTGTTACCATTTCTCTCAAATCTGTGCTTACTGTTACTGTTAGATTGGTTTAGATATTAGCACATTTTTATGTTTATTATTGCTGTGTGTCCTTGTTTCAGCATGTGTTTGCATATTTTTTTGATGTTTTAGGTTAAATTCTACGTATGAAGTCATATGTTTGTCATTCTTGTTTCGTCTAATTAGTTTAGCACACATTTATGTATTTTTTTGGTTTATGTTGATCAGTAGATATCAAGCATATTGTGTATGCTTAGGACTAGTCAATTGGTACTGTTTAAATTCGATATGAGCTTAAGCCTCGGCGTGTTCTGTTTAAGTCGGGTTTGGATTCCTACAGTTGGGTTTCGAGAAAATATGATCTATGGGACAATACATTTGGAAGTTCTTTCGCTTTCCAACAGTGGGCAGGATACATTAAATCACTAGCTAAGTGCGAATAGGTTAATGATGGTATGAGCATGAATTTGGTTTTGGTTGGATATAGTTTCCTTAAGTGTTTATTGGTTTTATTTCTCTTTCCACTGCGTATAGTCTGAATTGGTTTTTATTGTAGAATGGAAAAAAATTCCAGATCTGTCCTTGTTCGAACCTTAGGGGTGGTTAATAAAACATGACTTTGAACATGGCTTTTGGCGTATCTGTTCGTTCCCCTTTATGTTGTTTGTTTGCAAGTTTAGTCCCTTAGAATGATTTCCCCTTTTTTTCTTTTGGTAGATTCCTACTTAGGTTAAAGATTGGTTGTTTTAAAAATGCGATCAGTTGACGCTGATCCCATCCAGTTGAGGTTCCTACATAAAATGGTCTAAATGCCCATTTTAGCTGTTGATCTCTTGAAAATATTCCTTTGTGTCCCAAAGAATTTACAAACCTGCTTGTTGTGCGTGACTTGGCATGAATATTTTTCCACAATTCAGTAACATCTTTCTACAATTCAGGAACAGTTTTAATCACAGCATTAGCGACGTTTTCTTTATTAATCCTGTTGAAGTTATCTTGAGTATAAATGCATAATAGGAATCATGATTTAGATCCTTCAGTCTGGTCTTCATTTTTCCTATGATGGTTTGCCATTTTGAACCGAAAGAATACTCTGTTCGTGGATATTTCCGAACTCCTATTTGCTGGAAACTTTAATCATGAACACTATATCAGAGGTTATGTTTAAGTTTACTGTCTTAGTACTAGTATCTAGATATTTTTTTTTTGAGAGGATGTCTTACTGAATGAAAATGTTGTTTTTTTAGTATGTCCAATTAATCACGATTTTGTACTAATTTCTCACAAATCAGTGAATAAATTACTAAGTAATTTTCTTACACCAGTATGTTTTGAGTTGTCTCCATAATACAAAATCTGGTGGGTTGAAATATCCATATGCCTTTTTAGACGTTAGCTTTACTTGAAGCAGGCTTTACATCTTCTGTTCAAAGCTATGTCTATGGTTAATTTGTTTAGTTTAGATAGTCAAGTCTGCCATGTATGATAATTACGTAAATTGCCTGGACAATGAATTGCTGCTAATTATTTTTCTCTCCTTCTTTACATGTACACTTCGGAGCGAAATGGAGTCTCCATAAAGACTCATTATCCAAATAGTCTCATTTTGAGATTATGCGGCATTCGGACCTTGCATGCGCATTCCTATTCAACTCTCGTCCTCTCGACATTCATCCGAACAGAAAACAAAGAGAGTGGTTAGCCAAACGGCGGACCACTGAAAACTTTACTCTTCTATGGTAGCCAAATGTGGCTTTAATTCGTCTCATTTTATTCCGTAACATTGCTTGTTTGCTGGTGTGACTGCAATTTTATTTGTGTTGTGGTAATCAGTTGCTAATGGTTTTACTTTGCTTGATCGAGTAGAGTCTTTTCTTTTAATTAACATTTATTTGACCAGTTATAAGTTGCCTTTAGTCAAGAACACGATTTTTACTCTAATTCTTAATTGCTTTCTCTACTCAAAACTTTATCTGTTTCGAATGAATCGAGACAAATGTTTTTCGTATTTTCGTTCACTCATTTAATTTAAGGAAGGTTAGTGGGTTTATTCTATAAACTTTAGTCTTACATTTGAAAATGACATTTGTTTCAAATAATACAGATAATAGTGGCCTCACCTTCAATTTGAACCACGTTTTGGCTCTGGTACCTTTTTAAAGGTTAACTACTTTTCTTGTGCAAAAAAACGTATTTGGACATCTGAGGCCTTTCTTCTATTTTCTTTTTCAACTCTTGATCAGGAATCATTTTGTCGAAATATTGTTACAAATTATTTCTTTTCTCCGAAGTGAATTTAGCCTAATTAATTAACTCTAAGTCCGGTGGGATTAACCATTATTAATGGAATTTAGAGGATGCCTAATACCTTCCCTCTAGGTTAGTTGAACCCGTACCTAGAATCTTTTTGGTTTCGTAGACTTTAAAATAAAATCAACTTTAGATAATTACTTTAATTAACTTTAGGTGTCCTAATTCACCATAAATAATTAGGTGGCGACTCCTTAAAATAAACAAAAAAACAGGAATCACCAATATGTTGTACTCTACTTCAACCCGGTTAAAATGGGGTATAACACTTAGATTCATCAAACTCTAACATAAACACCACCTATTTCCTTATTAATAAGCCTAGGGAAAAGTTCATCAAAATCCTCTTCCAATTCCTATTACTAAGGGATTATTAAAGGAAAGGGGGAATCTAAGATGATTTATGATTAAAGGAAGAGTAAAGAAATTAGCAATATTTACCTCTAAGAATATTCCCAAAATCTATCCAAGAACAGTTCCCTAAGGCTCTAATTTCGAAATGGAAATAAATGAGGGTCTAAGGGCGTTTAACACTTCATTAATTATACAAACTGCTCGCCACCCACTTTAGCTGCACTGGGACCGCCCCAGCGGTGCCATTTCAGCGGGAAAGGAAAAAATCACTTGAGCACTCCAGTGGCACGACTGCCGCTCCAGCGGTACCGCTGCCGCCAAAGCGGACACCAGAAACTTACCCATGTTTCACCATTTGATCCGATTCTTCGACTAATTCCCAAGGCTATCTGCTCACATACCATATATATAGACACACATAAAAATACGCTACGAACGTGCCCGTGGCCTCGAAATTTCCAACGGATGTCTCATTGACCGAGTCAACCCCGGACGCTTTAGTTCCAATTTCAACCCCAGTCCCAAAATGCATCCAAGTGTATTGGGAACCGAACGGAATATACACACAAGTTCTAAATGACCATCCGGACCTTTTGAAATCGACAGAGTTTAAAAAAAACTCTGTTTATCCAAAAGTCAACTTTGGGTCAATAATTTTTCACTTTAAGCCTATTTTTCACAAGAGTTTGCCTGAATCCAATCTAGGCACCTCGAGAAGCATGCCAACGGTCCCCTCGGGTCAAAATGAGCTAATAAATGCTCGGAAAAGGACGAAAATACCGAAAAGACTATAATTACCAAACGGGTCGTTACAGTTACGTATATAAGTGTCATGTTTCGGCCGTGCTGGCCTTATGATTTGATGATGATAGTGGCAGCCTTATCGACTTACGTGTATATATATTTATATGTGCATGTGTCTAGTATCGTGTGGGATTTTTCTGCATGCAGGTGTTCTTTTAGATGATATTTATGTCATATGATATTCCATAATAGTCAGGGAAAGTATGATGTGTGTATGCCATGTGGTGCCCAGCTAAGGAAGCTGGACCCTCAGCGGGGTGTCTAAGTTTCTCATCCCAAAATTTAGCTATGACCTAGACGAACTTTAAATATATCTCGTAGAGGAGAATTCTTACCTTATTTGCCAATAATTCCTCTTCTTTCTCCTTACTTCACTTTGATGAAAGCCCGAATTTAATAACGGAACAACGAGATTGAAGTAGTGAGCAAAACCGTATATTGTTCTAGAAAAAAATGATACACTGCTTCCTTAAAATTGGACCGTACATTGTTGTTTATAAGTTGATGGTCACGTTAATTGCTGGTAGTAAGGTGTTGCCTATATTTTCCTTTAACTCCTTTCCCAAATAGTGAATAAGAGATAAATAGCAAGTTGTTTTTCCTTTACACGTTTTATATCAATATTAAGCCCTTGACACGTAAGTTTAATGGTCTCACTGCCACCATTATGAATTACATGTGCCACTTGCTGCCCACTAGACAAGGCCCACTTGGCAACATGATAATTAACATATTACTTATCTCTTAATCCATTAATACCATAATTACTTCTTCACCCTCTCACCTTATTCCAACATTTAATCAAATACATGCATAATTAATTTCTTGATCTCAATTCACTTAAATAGTAATTATTTTTAATGTCACACCCAAAACCAAGGGGCATGACAGGCACCCGACTTTACCGGCCAAGTACCACCTGGCGTACATTCACCATCCTCAACTTATAATAACTACGAGGAACCATATAATATATATGTAACATAAAGGGGTCACCTGCACACAGAAAAGGCTCAACACAATAATTTATATATATATACACACAAGCCGACCAGGCTGCTACTAATGTCTACAAATGATCACATGGCCGACAAGGCCACAACAACAGTACCAGTACAAAACTAAGGCCGACAAGGCTGCATATAACATCTATACATATAACACCTGTCTATGAGCCTCTAAGAGTAAGCATAAATTCAACATAGTGATCGGGACAAGGCCCCGCCATACCCAAAAGTCCAGAACAAATGGAGCTTGTATACTATCTGCTGAATTGTGCAAGCCTAATCAGATGGTCCTCCAACTGCCTATCAGGACCTGCAGCACAAAATGCAGTGCCCCGTCTAATGGGACGTCAGTACGGATGAAAGTACTAAGTATGTATGGTAGGAAATAATAACATAAGTACAACATAGATATAAAAATATATAAGTAACCTGAGCCATATGAGGACGTGTAATATGAAATGCATGAGTTTAAAAATCATATGAAAGTATATACATATAGTACATCATCATCATCATATCATCATCCTCCCCGCGTTCCGGGAAAACATCATTATATCATAATATACCCGGCCCTGATGGGACTCTGTGAAATGTACCTAGCCCTTACAGGACTCAGTGTGAATACCCAACAGATCAATGGTAGAATGTTGATGTAAAGGAGTTAGCACTAATTAGGAAGGATTTATTATTAAACGAAAAGGTGCGGATGTGTTTAAAGCTGATGAAAGATAATATGAGTTGAAAAGAACACGCCCCAATGTCCGGGTCAGCCCATAAGGTATGTTTGGTACTCGAGGCTAGCAGGTAAGAGAGAAGAGTAATTTCACAATAGATAACTTCAAGATTGTTAATGCGGGAAATACAAAGTGGTGAGATCGCGACAAGAAGAGGTAAAGTGAGTTGTTCCGAGAGCGGTAGTTAAGTCATACGAAGGCAAAACCTTAACATCATTGCTATGCGAATATGAGCTAACAGTAGGGATGCAGAAGCTACAGAGAGATTACGCGACATAGGTCCCGAGTACGCAAGCACTGAACTCAAATTGGTAAATAAGGATGGAGAGTATCGACGAATGTTAAGTCTAAGGAATAACAGGAAAAAGGAACTCAGTAAATGAGGCAGTGATGGCATAAGCACTATCAAAACAAGGGACTAATCAGTAAGAGTCATCGGAATTTTATTATTCTAAACACGGTAAGCAGGCAGAGAAGTATGATGAAAGCCCGAGTCGTTAAAAGCAAAAGTAAAACAAGTTATCTAGCAATGCTAGGAAGAGTGTACAAAGAATCTCCATCGGCCAAGAAGTTGGGAATGAGTCTTCGGATGTCAACAAAAAAGGCCAAGAAGTTGGGAATGAGTCTTCGGATGTCAACAAAAAAGGGATCGTAGTTCCAATACAATAAAACCACCATTAGTAATTGGGTAAGGAGTAATAGAGGTTCAATTTTAGCATAGCGTAAGAAGTGATACAGGGACAGCAGACTTTGGTCCCAAACTCAAGAAGGACGGTCTATTAGATACTGAGGGTGATAATGGGATGTGATAGTGCTATAGGAAAGAAGATCATGTAAGTAACTCATAAGGAAAAGATGCTTTATAAACTCTAGATCGGCAAAAGGATATCTCAGCCATAAAGCTATGTATCGATGAAGGACAAGGGGAGATTACGGTAAGAACTTCTACTTAACAATTGTTACACCTCAAAATTTTTTGCGTCGTTTGCGTTGTGAATAAACTAACGAAGGCTCGGAGGGGTCATGGAACCCTTATAAGGTTAAAGAATACTCTTCACAAGTGTTAAGTAAGTTTCTAAAGGTTCCGAGATCAAGAAAATTGAAGAAAATAAGTATGTTAAAAATTCGGAAAAAGTTGGAAGAATTTTGGACAGAAATTTTGAGTCAAATTTAGAGAAGTATATCTCCTAGTATATCAGGAGTTTTTAGGTGTTTCAAGAGCCTAAAATGAAGTTCGTCGAGTGTAGTTTCCAACACAACAAACCATTTGTCGACACGACATTGGAGTAGGGAGATATGGGCATTTCAAGATAAGTTGCCAAATGGCTCCGTGGCCCCCACTTGGAAGGTCGGTGGAACCGACTTTCAAAGGGTATAAATACTCTATTATTCCCATTTTTTCATCATTTACTCTTCTTTTGAGCTCTAGAAACACCCATACACTTCTCTTAAACATTTATAGCCCTTAGATCAAGAATTTAACAAGATTACACTAAACTAGTTCATGAAAAGTGATTGTTCTTGCTCCTACTTGATGTTATGGTGAGTTTGGTCTTGAAGAAAGTCGGTGTGGATAAAGTTATTCAAGTATAAGGTATGTTCTTCATCCTATCTCTTATGTTGAGTTTATTTGAAGGTTTAGAAAAGTCTTAAAAGTGAAAATAGTTATGGAGGAAAGGCCATAAAGTGTTGTGTTGTACTTGTCGAGTTTATGGACTGTTTTGAACATGTTGTGGATATGTTGTTAATTTAATTTCCATGTATATGGATGGTATCTAATGTTTTTGGTGTGTTGATAAAATTATGCTCCTTGATTGGGAAGAAAGGAAGTGTATATTGTTATTGTATATTGATATACTTTGGGTTGTTTGATGTATACTTTTTGTAAGGGCAGTAAAAGGAGTATTTAAGGACTTTTGTAGGTTTGTGGTTGTTATTGTGGGTTGTTGTACATGTTGAGGTGATTAGAGAGTAAGGGGAAATGCTGCCCGGTTTACTCTAGAATCAAGTTGTCATTGATATACGTGATATAGTAGCACCATCTAAGTTTATATATGTAGTCCTTGTTATAGGAACAGCGTGCTAGTTATAATTAGCCTGATTGTTGGATTGCTTGGGCGATTTGAGATATGTTAAGGCTAAAACCTTCTTTCTTAAGGCATGATTCGTTTGTTGTGAACCTATACCTGATATCTTCAATAACCCAGTTTCTAAAAGTACCAAAGCTTATAGTTCCCAATGTTCTTATGATATCATTGAGCTCGTTTCATGACTATAGATGTTATTCATTGTTATTGATCTTATCTTATAATCTTGTTCCTTCAAGGTGAGATATGTTCATGATGATAGTTCCATAATGTTAATCAGAGGTTTACCGACCTTATGTCACTCCGATGCGTTTAGAAATCTGTACTTAAGTAATGTTTTGTGGGACATGAATAGAGTGCTAGCAGAGGATCCCTAATAAGGTATTTCATGCTAGAGGTGAGGCTTATGATTTATCTCAGAATTTGGTTAATGTTCAGTTAAGCGGTAAGAGGTCCTTATGGCCTAGAACTGTGCTTATAAGACTTATGTGATCGTGTATGCTATAACGGACAAGTGATGACCATGAGAAGTGCATAGAGATTACTCAGGGAGGCCAGGTCATGACGTTGATTGCATTTGTTATACCCCATTTTAAACGGGTCAAATTGGAGTATAATATATTGGTGATTCCTATTTGTTTATTTTAAGGAGTCGCCACCTAATTATTTTTAAAGGAGAATTAGGACACCTATTTTAACTAAGTAAATGCTCAAAATTAACTCCGATTAATGATCTACTTAACTAATATGATTCTAGGTAAAGGTTCTTAATTATCCTAAAGGGAAGGGGTTAAGCATCCTTTAAGATCCGTTAACTACGGTTAACCGGCTAAACTTAGGTTAATTAATTCTAAGGTCTAAATTTAAGAAAATAGCTTTGAGAGAAAAAAAAATAATAACTTATAACTAACAAAGTTTAAAACATTATTATATGAATGATGCACTCTATATGGTGAAAATAAGTACTTAATGTTCAGAGCGGTAATCCTAAATGATAAAAATCTACCCATTCTAATCCTACGTGAATCATAAGTTACACACATACTTTCAAACCACAGACAAATCCAACATACAGATAAATTAGCAATCATAAAAACAAAGGGTGAAATAAAATGAATGATAAGGAAAGGGGAGAAGAGAAAATGATAAAGATGTCATGGACAGCCTCAAGCGATTAGCGATTTCGCTTGTTTCTCGCCAAGTGTTGTGATTAAAGAGTATGGGACGCATCGACTCGATGCATGGGTATAGCAATAGCGCCGAGACTACATTGTGATAGAGTCCTGAATAAAGACTCCATTTGCTCCAACGTGTACATGTAAAGAAGGGGAAATAAAGATTAGTGACAAACGATTCATGTTTCCGGGACTTTAAAAGCAATCAAACACAACTTGACATATTAACATTCATAAAAATAAAAATAAAAAGAGGAAACTAATAAACATTCATTACAGTGACCAAAACAGATTCATAGCTTGCTATTCTCTTTGTTCATTAATTGGTTCAACTGACTTTAAAGCCTATTGCTACACATGTTCGTAAAAGAAAAAGAAAAAAAGCTGATTTTGACACATACTCCATACAAATGAAAGTGACGAAATAGACAGGAAAGTGAATGTAGGACACATAACACTTTATGCTTGATTATTCAAGTTTAGGATAGCATTTAGCTGAGGTTTGCACTCTTAACTAAGGATTGGAAATTAAACAAACTGAATTTTAGGAATTGGAGGCAACTAAAAAAATGAATCTACATAATATGCCAGCCATTCAGCAGCCCCGAACTAAACCTACTCAAACCAAATAGGAGAAACAAGACAACATCCATATTACCTAAAAGGGAGTAGGAGATGGACAAACATATTTGAGTACTCTTGAAAATTTAAACTAAAAACATCATTTCCAAATTTCAAACAAGGACTTTTCGACTCATATTTTGTCAAATAACCTTAAAAGAGATAAACTATTTAAAGCATTTATATTCTTATATTGATTTAAAGAGAAAGATAGGCTCGAAGAATGAAAGAAGAAAGCATTGCTTAACTTAAGGAAGTAAATTAGTTTGTAAAATCCAGATAGCTAAGTCCTAAATGAAAGGTAAACTTCATTACAATTATGAAGTTAGAAAACACATATTCTACAAATAAGGTTCAAATAGTCAAAGCATAACCCAATAGTGAATGTGTGGGAATATCATTAACACTTAGTCCATGAAGAAAATATTTATTTAAACTAGTTAAGCTAACATGGCCAAATTGTATACTCGTAAACTAAAGCTTTAAGCATCTGAATCCCAAGAACTTAAGTAAAGAAAACTGAGATGTAAACACGACCCAACGACCCAGAACTAATCTAACTAATTCACAACCACAGAACTATATAAAAACATAAAGAAAAGGGAAGAGCGCTAGAATTGAAATAGGGAAGACCATTACTTATCTAACTCCAACAACATTTAAAAAAAAAAACTAAGCTAATTTTTATGAGAAATCGAAAAGGCACGGAACTTAAAAAAATGAAAATAAACTCTGACGAGGAAGAAAATTACACTAAAGGAACACAAACCAGCAATCTAAACATACCAAATTAGAACCAACTAAACTAAACTAATCTAACTACATAAATTTACATAGAACAGAACTGAAGCGAAAGGAGAAGGAGGATTACCGACCTTTTTGGGGTGTAGCGAACAGGGTGCGAGGTCTTAAATCTACGCTCGAACACTAACAACTCCGAGCTTGAATACGCTCAGATTCGAAGCGATGGCAGAGGCGAAAGAGAGATTAGGACAACTTAGTATTTTCAAGTAAAGACTAAGGGGTATTGGAACTGAGGAAAATTAATACTTTTGGAGGAATAGAGGCGGCAAAAAAGCTCTCTAAAGGTTCCAAAAATGCTCATATTTATAGATCCAGATTAGGGTTCTTAGAGTGATGCTTTTGGGAGGGATTTGAAAGTGAAATTGAAATCAAATTCCCCAGCCTTTGAAATCCGAACGTTGGAGATATCACGTGATGGTCCAGGCATTACCCGAAATAGTGAAACTTGGTCTGAAATTGGAAAGAAGCGTTGGGTAATAGCTGGAGATGGGAAACGAACAAAGCTTCCATCAATGCATTGCCCGAAATGGTGGGGCAAATGACTGAGAAAGTGAAATCTCATTGAAACTTTTCCAAAAAATGGCTGAAAAACAGCTGGATTTACGTTGAATTCGCTATGTATCAGTGTGGGGCTTTAGGGTTCGTTTGGTTGCTGCTGGTTCTTTTGAAGAATGAAAAAGGGGTTTGGGATTTAATGCTTTAGTGGGCCGGGTTATAGGGTTGTTGGGCTGGGGGTAAACATTTAGTTGATTTGGGCTCGGATATTTGAGTTGGGCTAGCCGAATTTGAATGGAGGCAGATAAGTATTGCTTATTGGCCTTTGTTGCATTCTTCCTTTAATTTCTAGGCTTCTAAATTTTAGAAAAAAGAAAAGATGCTTTCTTTAGTTAATTATATATTAACGTGTGCTAAAACATCACTTAATATAAAAAATATATTTATTTGCATTCAAAATGGAAAAATCATATGATATCGTAATAGTTGTGCGATAAAAAAATAATAATAAGTGAATGCTATCGTTTAATGGTATAAAATAAATGTGATGCGTTTTGCATAAAACGACAAATAGAAATGTTAAAAGTGACCATGGCGATTATAATATTAAGTGATCGCAATATAATAATAATATAACAATAGTAAATAATAATAATAATAATAATTTGGATAATGAAAAACGGCGATATTAATAGAAAGCTAATAATTCTAATAAATAACTATTCTTAAGTTGTCAAAAATATTAGCAGCGCAAATAAATCTTTTGGAAGAAAGGCGGGACAAAATTGGGTGTCAACAACATTTACCACTGGTCTATGACCAGTTGGGCAGCTATGTATTTACCACCATGTTATGGCTAGTTGGGCAGTTATTACCACCGAGCTACGGCCAGTTAGGAAATTATCACTGATCAGTCGGGCAGTTGCGCTCTACCATCGGGCGGTAATCGGACGGGCAGTTACCATCTTGCTACGGCCAGTCGGGCAGTTACCACTAATAAGTTGGGCAGATAGCACCAAGATAATACGTAGGTCATGATCACACTATTATACATAGAAGGAGTTAAAGATATAAGAGTATAAAGAGACATGTGTACTAGATTCTCATTAGTACGTCAGATATACCAAGTTGATTCTTATCCTTCTTATTTGCAGTATATGTTTACTATGTTACATTTCCGCCTTAAATACTCGGTACACTATTCGTACTGAAGTCCTTTTGCTTGTGGACGCTGCGTTCATGCTCGCAGGCATAGATAGACGAGACGAGGACCTTCCACAGTAAGCTGTCTCCAGGTACTAGTCTTGATTAGTGGGCTCCACTTCTTCCTGGAGCATTGCCGAGTCTGGGTTCGTATATGTACTTTTGTGTGATATGGGTATGTCGGGGGCCCTGTCCCGACTTGTATGTTTCAGTCACGTTCATAGAGGCTTTGCAGACAGTTTCTTGTATACATCTTAGTTATGTTTTTTCGATAGTTATGTTGGCATCGTGGGCCCATTGTACATATATATACATGCCTGATATTATATTCATAGTTAGCCTCCCTCGCCTTATTTTGTCATTCGAGACATAGAAGATGCAAGTTACATGTTATACCCCGTATTTTTATACGTCGAATTATTCGCAAGAAAATTGACTCAAGTTAAAGACGAGATTACTTTCGGACAAGAAATAGAAACTTTTAATTTTCAATTTTAATTAGAACATAAATTGTTTATAAATTTTATTTAGTGTAAAAATATTATTAGAGATTAGGGATTAATTAATTGTGATTAGATTATTAGGTAAGAATTGGTGATTAATTAAAAGTAATTAACCTAATTACTATAGTGGGCCCCACCCGAATATATATAAAAAAAATGGAAAATGAAAAATGACAATTCAAAAATTGAGTAGTGAGTCACAAAGGGGGGAGGGCACGTGTTTAGCTATGGGCAACCATATATATGGGAAATAAAGTGAACAAATTTACATTTCACTTTCATTTCAAGAAAACTAAGTTGAAGAAAATCAAATCCTCCATGGCTGCTCACGGCCAGCCATGGGGTTGAAGGGGAAAAAAAAATTTGAATGTTTTTATTAAATTCAAGTGCATTACAAGTTCAAGGGGTTGATAGCAACATTGGATTTTAAGTTGGAGAAGGAGAAATTGCGAAATTGGAGCAATTAAAAGTAGAAATTCCTCCGAGAAAATTAAGGTAAGATTTTCTTGTTTTATGGTGTAATTGTGTTAATAGTATTGTAGTGGAATTATTAAAATTGGATTGGACGAAATTGGAAGAAGAAAATTGCATAAAATCGTTGTTATGCGAAATTGTGGGTTGAAATGAATTTAGAGGGGTTGTTGGGTTGTTGAAATTGTTATGGGCTGAATTGTAAGAATTTTATATGTATATTGTTGTTGTTGGTATTTCTGTGTTGACAGGAGGATAATTAGAAATTCGGGTTAAGCGAATATATAGGGGAAATGCTGCCCAATTTTCGTTAAGGCCTTAATAATGGAAAACCCTTAACGAGAAAGTATAAGTTAAAGAATAAGTTCTATAAAGTGATGGGCTACGGTTTACGAACTAGAAAATATGGTTACTGACGATAACGTTACTTTTATATTAAATAGGTTAAAAGAGCGACAAGGCGAAAGGATTCACGAATAGTCGCTAGCAGGTATGTAAAGCCTATCCCTTCTTTCTTTTGGCATGTCCTAGACGTATGTGATGAATGACATGAGCTTTGGGGTAATTCTATTCATAAGTTCCGAATATAATTCATGATTCTTATTCACTTCTTGATGTTAGAGCTTTTAAAGTAGTTAAGCTACTGCCCTCGAGCTTTTTATATGTTGGATAGTATAATCGTATGTATAAGTTTCTATTCCTAAAGGCTCTATAATGACTAATGTCCTTAACTTTCATAAGCTGTCTCATATTGATTTGACACCCGTCCATGATCCCTGAGACTTTATTTGATATATTTCATAATGATATTGAAAGAGCACTGAATGTGACTATCATCGTGATACTTGAGCGTTGATTAGTATATTTATTTATTGAGTCTCAAAATATGATTTATATGCATATGGTTACTCTCTACACTGCTCGTGCATACTGTTGTTACATCTTCACCGAGTCCCGGACCGGGTATGTTATCGTGCACAGTGTCACTGCATTATTCACCGAGTCCCTTACTAAAGGGTCAGGTACGGTATATGATGATATGATGATATGATTATATGATATATGATTATGGCACCGAGTCCCATGATGGGCCGGGTACGGTATACGTGTACACGACTTTATTCACCGAGTCCCTTACTAGAGGGCCAGGTACGGTATACGTATATGATGATATAATGGCATATGATGACTTTATTCACCGAGTCCCTCACTAGAGGGCCGGGTACGGTATATATATGTATATGATGATATGATAATGGCATCGAGTCCCATAATGGGCCGGGTACGGTATATGATAACGATATGTATGATTTGGTTTCGTAAGGCACAGGTACAGTGATTTCTTGATTATCATACTTGTCTCCTGGAATCTCTATTTCAGTTATGATCCTTTTCACTGTATTTCATGCTTTATATACTCAGTACATATTTCGTACTGACCCCCTTTCCTCGGGGGGCTGCGTTTCATGCCCGCAGGTACAGATAGCCGGTTGGTGACCCCTCAGCATAGGACTCCTACTCAGCTGTTTTGGGAGAGCTCCGTTGTTCCGGAGCCCAGATGTTTGGTACAGAACTTTTTGTTGTATATATGTGTTTTGTCCAGGGGTACGGCGGGGCCCTGTCCCGTCATATGCTACTGTTGCTACTCTTAGAGGTCTGTAGACATGTGTGTGGGTTACATGTATATATGTTGTCCAGCGGTGTTAGTATGACTTATGTTTTGGGATGTTCCCACTCGTAGTGGCAGCCTCGTCGGCTTGCGTATATATATATATATATATATATGTTTTGGGATGTGTGTAGTGGCAGCCTTGCCGGCTTGCGCATATATATATAGTTGGGACGTTCCCACATGCTATGACAACCTTGTCGGCTTATATACTGTGTCATCTGTTGATGCTATGACAGCCTTGTCGGCTTATATACTGTGACTCCTCAGGAGACAGGTTGCTTAATATATATACATATTTGTGCGACAGTTCTGAGACTATGTGTTGGTCCTATGGGTTCCATATTATGTTTGGTTGTGGATTGATCATATAGCTATCAGGGGTGTATATGAGTGTCCAGCTCGGGCACTAGTCACGGCCTACGGGGTTGGGTCGTGACATTACAGTTGGGTTCGCTTGGCCCCAGTAAGGTGTCGGGTGCCAGCCAAGCCTTACCAAGGTTGGGGCGTGACAACAATCAACAAGGAGAGGTAAGAGACGATTGAGAATGGAGGACAAGGGAAGCAGCTGGAGGAGTGGTAAACGACCCAATCTCACCCGAAGTTTTACAACAAACTCACAGCATTCGTAATCATAATAGCTTCTCAACGGCAACAGGGTAAAGGTGGTAGTCAGGGGACGGAGGAACAAAATCTCAATATCAACATAATGACTTGATCTTGACTCCTATAAATAGGATATTCCGCAACACAAGTAATTGCTTAAGGGGGATTATATCTCCGACTGAGAGGGAAACACACGTAATCTACCCATAGGTTCTACCGACTGTTGATAAATAAAATAAGGAAATTAGTCAGCATAGGACTACTTATGGAGGTTCGGTGGGAGAAGCCAACCATGGTCGTAAGTTAAAAATGAGCATAACCGCGAAAGAGAAGATGGCACTCTGTATATAATGAATCGATGAGCCTATCCTTACTAGTCCAGGTAAGTAGGACAAAAGACGCTGAATAGGGAAGACGACCCGAGCTATCCAGAGCATGCCAATAAAATTACCCCACGAGAACAAGATAAGAGCGTATACGGGGACTGATGCCTATGGGTTTCCAATGTACGACCAGTTTAATTGCCTAGGAAGGTCATCCTGAGGTTTGGAAAAAGATGAGAAGTTCAGCCACAGTATCATAGACCTTATGAGATCCTTGGGAAAGTGGGCTAGGTGGCTTACAAATTAGAATTGCCCTCAGAATTAGCAACAATTCACCCCACCTTTTGTGTGTCTAGATTGAGAAAATGTGTAGGAGACCTTCGAGGGTTGCGTCAATAAATAAGAAGTGAATCGCAGAGAAACCATCATATGAAGAGGAACCTGCGCAGGTTAAGGACAATCAAAGTCTTATGGAGAAGTAAAGATAAGGAAGAAGCGGCATGGGAAGCCAGGAAAGAAATGAAGTCCAAATATCCTTACCCATTTCCTACAAAAGTTCTTGCTGTTAATTCCGTTATAATAAGACTAATCTGTTATAATTTCATGTGGGGAAAGCAAACTTAAAATGAAACATCATGAATTTCCACTCAATCGGAAGCTAACTCGCAAGGTACAAAATGACATTAGTACACTTCGAGCATATGACACCGTAAGGAATATGAAAATGCATGTATGTAGAATAATGATGGAGCCTGGGGTGGCCTTTAGATTGTGATTAGCTATATGCGGGTAGTGGTAATTGTCACGACCCGATAAGGGGCCATGACGGGTACCCGGAGCTGACTACCGAGCACCACTCATTACGCTAGTCATCATATTATCCTGGACACATATAATCTCCAAGGCAATACACACATACATACATACATACATACATACATACATACATAAATATATAAATATATATATATATATATATATATATATATATATATATATATATATATATATATATATATATATATATATATATGTATATGTACATAGCCCCCACAGCTACAAAGTGATATACGAAATATACTCTGATGTATCCATGAGACAACTACTACCCACCCATACATATATACGAGCCTCTACTAGAGTACTGACAAATAAGGACGGGACAGGACCCCGTTGTGCCCAAATAGATATACAAAAGAATACATTAATAACTGGCACCTCCGGAATAGTGGAGTGCTCCTGTGTAGCTGCTGACAGACTCCTATGAATCTGGGCCACCTTCCTGTATACATGTGGGCATGAACACAGCGTCCAAAAATAAAGGACGTCAATACGAACATTGTACTGAGTATGTAAGGCATGAACAATAATAACATATCGAAGAAATAAGGGAACATCAAGTAAGGAAACAACATGTAACTGAATGTCACTTAAGATGGAATAATGCATATTAACTTACATCATAAACAACATCATATCAAGTACGTATATATAAGATGCCCGACCATAGAGGTACGGTGTGACCATCATTAGCCCGCGTCCAGGCCTCCCCCGTACGGGGTAACCATCTCATGCCGCCTACTAGTGGTGTCTGCCCATGCCATCTAGACATAGTGTATATGACGCCTGCCTTAACGGTGTCTTCCCGGCCATATAGGCACGGTGTAATCTCATTATCATATACTTATCATAAAGCATGCATTAGAACTCAAGTACAAACTATGACTCTATCGGGGTGACGTAAGGTCGAGAACCCCCGATTCCACTATGAAGTAGTCATGATCATCATGCCTCGCCTTGAAAGAACTAGCATTATAAGGTGAGTCTAGCAACAATGAATAACATTAAGGAATTATTAGCTTTATAAGAATATCATATAATAAGCTTTGGAATCTCTAGACTTAGACTCATCATCATCAATGTTATATTCACAACACATCTCTTATCTTTATTTCATGAGGAGCTCTTAATAATCATAGACTCATTATTTTTGGAATATAAGAGAGTTATGGAAAGATAAGGATGTCATATTGTAAAGATCATGCCTTAGAAAAAAGAAGGGACTAGCCTTACATACCTTTTCGCCTTTCTAACTTGCCGACTAAATGCTTCCTTCCAAGTTCATAATTCTACATTCAAGGGAATTCGTGCTAAGATTAGATAATCAATAACATAAGTAAGCTTAAGTTAAAGCGACTAAAGGCTAATAGAAATTGGGCAGCACTTCCTTTGTTTCTACAACCTTTTCCATATAATATAACAACTCTCAAACATCAACAACACACCCACAATATCATAATCAATAAACTTTGTTAAGTTGGCCATTAATTTCAATTCTTACAATTCCCTCTCAAAGTCATCCTTAACCATGGTTATCACCCAACGTCGTATTCATCCACATATAATTCTTCTCCAACATTCTAAATATTTTTTATAACAAGATTATACTCATAATATCTCAAGCATTATGGTTCATGTCAAACTATTATTCAAGAACACCATTATTTTCACATTTGAGCTCCATATTCTACTTTCTTCTATAATCCAAGTCTTTCAACCCTTCAATATTCTAAATAATATTAAATGATCATAAAACTCACCTTTGATTGTGTAGGAATGTTTTTTGGATAGAAATTCTTCACTAGGAGAAAACCCTAGCTTCAACTTCAAAGAGATTCTTGACTTTTAGCAACCCTAGAGAGCTTCCTTGCACTTGATTTCCTTGGATTAATGATGTTGATATTTACCTTGCCTTGGATTTATGTTAGTGAAATATGTGGAACCTTGTAGAGGTCTTGAGAGAAGTGGAGAAGTTGTAAGAATGAATAATTAGAAGTGGGAGCATGCATTTATACTAGGAAAATATTCAGCCCGACGGGACTTATACGGACCCTTATATGGTCCGTATAATATTATATGATCCGTATAATTGGCCGTATTTCAGCATCAGGGAAATCCTTGTTTCTGTAAGGTTATACGGAACCCTTATACGGATCGTATAAAATTATACGGACCGTATAAGTGGTCGTATAACTCCATTCTTCTGAAGTTAATCTCGTTGTTTCGTTTGATCTCCAATCCTTATAGAACCTTCTTATCACTTGTTTAACACTTCATTAACAATCTAAGGAGCGTTATAACATTTCCTCAAGACATTATTATGTCAACATCGGCTCGATACTTTGCAAACCCTTTTCAAAACACGACTTATGCTTTACATTTTTCCAACGAACTTTCTTCTCTTGTCTCAAATGTCTTTGGAATCTTATCTAACGGTTAAGTACTTTTTCTCAGTTGTAGAAGCATCATATACTTCTTACCCTACGTTAGTCTATCTACCATATGATGACATGAAATTTTCCAAGGTGTAACACTCTTCCCCCCTTTAAAAACATTCGTCCTCGAATGTTAAGTTCTCAGGAATCCTACAGAAATTTCGCCAGAGTTTCCCCTGTAACCTGGCATTACCATCCTGTCATAACAGCCCACAATAACATTGCCTCATGGGGCTACAACACAATAGCAAGAAAATATGGTCACACACGACTAAAAACATTAAAAAGAAAGCATTACATACCTTATGACAACGGTGTCTCATCTTGAATCTCTTCCGGGGGTGGAAACAACTGCGGATACTTGGACCTAATATTTTCTTCCGCCTCCCAAGTCATTTCCTCTCGATTATTGTTTTGCCACAAGACCTTAACTGAGGCTACCTCTTTATTTCTAAGTTTCCTCATTTGCCTATCTAGTGTAGCAATAGGTACCTCTTCATAAGCCAACCTTTCCGTAACTTGAACATCATCTACAGGCACAATTCTAGTAGGATCTCCGACGCACTTACGGAGCATTGATACGTGGAAATTTGGAGGGACTAATTCAAGTTCTGGAGGTAATTCTAGCTCATAAGCTACTTGGCCTATCTTGCGGACAATCTTATAAGGTCCGATGTATCGAGGACTTAACTTTACCTTCTTGCCAAATCTCATCAAGCCTTTCATCAGTAATACCTTTAAGAATACCCAGTCATCAATTGGGAATTCCAAGTCTCGCTGATGGTTGTCTGCATAAGATTTCTGGCGACTTTGGGCTATCAATAATCGATCTCGGATAACCTTGATCTTTTCCACTGCTTGTTGAATCAACTCCGGACCTATTAGTTGTATCTCTCCTCCTTCAAACCACCCAATTGGGGATCTACACTTTCTTCCAGATAGAGCTTCATACAGGACCATCTGAATACTGGAATGACAGCTATTGTTGTATGCAAACTCAATAACAGGTAAGTGATCATCCCAATTATCATCGAAATCTAGCACACACGCCCATAACATATCCTCCAAGGTCTGAATAGTGCATTCGGCTTGCCCATCAGTTTGTGGATGAAATACGATGCTAAGCCTTACCTAAGTAGCCAAACCTTCTTGGAAAGACTTTCAGAATTTAGCTGTAAATTGTGTTCCTCGATCTGCGATAATAGATATCGGGACACCATGAAGTCGCACTATCTCCTTAAGATACAACCTTTCATAATCTTCTGCTGAGTATGTGGTTCTAACTAGAAGAAAATGAACTGATTTCGTGAGTCTGTCAAATTTCACCCATATGGAGTCATATTTTTGCCGAGAACGAGGCAAGCCTACAATGAAATCCATGTTAATCACTTCCCATTTCCAACTTGGAATTTCCGTCGGTTGCAATAATCCTCCTAGCTTTTGGTGCTCAATTTTCACTTGTTGGCAATTTGGACATTGAGCTACAAATTCTGCTATGTATTTCTTCATTCCATCCCACCAATATGTTAACTTGAGATCATGATACATCTTTGTCGCTCCTGGGTGAATGGAATACCGAGAGTAATGAGCTTCTTCTAGAATCCGACAACGTAGCCCTGCAACATCTGGAACACATAGCCTGTCTCAATACTTAAGAACTCCATCTGCAAAAACTTAAAATGGTGACTTCTCTTTCTCAGGAAATGTATCTCTATAGTGACTCAACTGGGAATCTTCATAATGGCGCTCTCTCACCTCCATATCTAATGACGAAATAGTTGGGTTGTGAATACCAATTCTTGCATTGCTTGAATCAATTAGATGGGCTCCGAGGCTAGCTAGCTGGTAAAGCTCACGGATTAATTCTTTCTTGTCCGAAGGGACTCCACATAGACTACCCATTGATTTGCGGCTAAGTGCGTCAGCCACCACATTCGCCTTTCCGGGGTGTTATAAAATACTCATATCATAATCTTTCAGTAGTTCTAACCACCGCCTCTATCGAAGATTTAACTCCTTTGCTTGAAAATATATTGGAGACTCTTGTGATCTGTATAAATATAAACATATACGTTGTATAAGTAATGTCTCCAAATCTTTAGCGCATGAATAATCGCAACCAATTCGAGATCGTGAGTTGGATAGTTCTTTTCATGTTTTCGCAGCTGCAGGGAAGCATAGGCAATGACTTTATCGTGCTGCGGCTGAATTTAGTTTATTCTTCAATTCCTGGAAACTGTGTTCACAAGCATCAATCCACTGGAATTTTGCTGATTTCTAAGTTAGCTTCGTTAATGGTGTTGAAATAGAAGAGAATCCTTCTACAAATCTTCTATAATAGCCTGCTAATCCCAAGAAGCTATGGACCTCTGTCGATGTTGTGAGCCTTGGCTATGTCTTCACAGCCTCTATTTTATGAGTGTTAACTCGGATGCGGTCAGCTGAAATGATATGGCCCAGAAAAGTTACAGAATTCAGCCAGAACTCACATTTCAAAAATTTAGCATACAACTCGCGGGTCCGAAGAATCCCAAGGACAATATGCAAATGGTCTGCATGCTCTGCTTCTGTCTGAGAGTATACTAGAATATCATCAATGAACATGATCACAAACAAATCTAAGAAAGGCATGAATACATTATTCATCAGATTCATAAACACCGCCGGAGCATTAGTCAACCCAAATGACATCACCAGAAATTCATAGTGGCCATATCTCGTTCTGAAAACTATTTTTGGAATATCCACTTCTCTAACTCTCACTTGGTGATACCCCGATCATAGTTCAATCTTGGAAAACCACTTGGTACCCTGTAGCTGATTGAACAAATCGTCGATCCTTGGAAGCGGATATCTATTCTTTATTGTCACCTTGTTCAACTGCCTATAGTCAATGCACATCCGTAGGGAACCATCTTTGTTTCTCACGAATAGGACAGGTGCTCCCTATGGTGATGAACTGGGCCTAATGAATCCCTTCTCGAGCAAATCTTTCAGTTGTGCCTTTAGCTCTTTCAACTCTGCAGGAGCCACCCGGTAAGGAGGAATAGATATAGGCTTGGTGTCCGGCAACACATCGATAGAAAAATTAATCTCTCTTCCGGAGGAAGGCCTGGGAGCTCATCTGGAAATACATCCAGAAATTCATTTACTACTAGGACGGATTGAAAAGTCGGTAGCTTTGCTTCGGTATCATGAACTCGAACTAGATGATAAATATAGCCTTTGGTGATCATCTTCCTCGCCTTGAGGTAGGAAATAAACCTACCTCTTGGAGACGATGTATTACCTTTTCATTCAAGCACGGGTTCTCCCGGGAATTGGAATCAAACTATTTTCATTCTACAATCGATATTAGCATAACAAGAGGCCAACCAATCCATGCCCATAATCACATCAAAATCTAGCATTTCCAACTCAACCAAATCGACTTTAGTTTGACGATCACATACCACAATCACACAATTGTTATACACTTGTCTAGCTATTACCGGATCACAACCGGAGTAAATACCTCAAAAGGTTTAATTGGCTCGGGTTTCACCCCAATGCGGCCAACAATATAAGGAGTAATATAAGACAACGTAGAACCCGGATCAATCAATGCATAAACGTCATGAGAGAATATGGATAGTATACCTGTAACCACATCTGGAGAGGATTCAAGATCTTGTCGTCCAGCTAAAGCATAAATACGGGGCTGGGTACCACCTGAACTGTATGCTCCTCCTCTGCCCCTACCGCGGCCTGTTGGAGTCTGGGGAGTCTGCCCTAGCGGGCGCACAGATGAGGAAGAACCAGTTATTGATCCTGTGGGCTGAAGCTCAGCTCTACTACCCATCGAGGGGCAATCACGCATCATATGCCTAACCTGACCACAGGCATAGCAAGCATCTAAACCTCGGCAACACTAACAGGAATATAATTTACCACACTGGCTACATCGCAACACCGGTGGTCTCTGCTAGCTAGGATCGCCTCCAAACTGAGGTCCTGAGACTATCAAACTCTGACCCGAACCAGAATAAATAGGGCGATCAAATCTCCTGCCCGCAAACCGAGGAGGTGCACTCGTCTCAGATTGGCCAGAATATCCAGAATATTGTTGCCGCTGACCCCCGTTTATAATTGCTACTAGCACCGTCAGATCTGGCCCTTTTGCTCTGTCCTCTGTCAATATCACGCTCACCCCTCTGCGGTTGTTGCTGCTTTTCTAAATTCTGGGCGTGAGCCTGAATACGGGAAATATCCATCCCCTCCTGTAGTGAAGCCATCAGACAATCTTGGAACAAGTGTGGCCCTAAGCTGCTCACAAATCTATGCACTCTATCTCCCATGTCAGCCACCATAGTCGGAGCATACCTAGCCAATGAATTAAAGTGAAGGCTATACTCCCGGGCACTCATATGCACTCTAATATGTTATTATTTCATGTAGTGAAAGCAAACTTAAAATGAAACATCATGAATTTCCACTCGATCGGAAGCTAACTCGTAAGGTACGAAATGACATTAGTACACTTCGAGAATGTGACACCGTAAGGAATATGAAAATGCATGTATGTAGAATAATGATGGAGCCCGGTGTGGCCTTTAGATTATGATTAGCTATATGCGGGTAGTGGTAATTTTCACGACCCGACAAGGGGCCACGACGAGTACTCGGAGCTAACTACCGAGCACCACTCATTACGCTAGTCATCATACTTATCCTGGACACATATAATCTCCAAGGCAATACATAAATATATATAAGCCCTCACGGCTACAAAGTGATAAACGAAATATACTCTGATGTATCCATGAGACAACTACTACCCACACATACATATCTATGAGCCTCTACTAGAGTACTGAGACATAAGGACGGGACAGGACCCCGTCGTGCCCAAATAGATATACACAAAAGAATACATCAATAACTGGCACCTCCGTAATAGTGGAGTGTTCCTGTGTAGCTGCTGACACACTCCTATGAATCTAGGCCACCTCCGTGTATACCTGTGGGCATGAACACAACATCCAAAAAGAAAGGACGCCAGTACGAACATTGTACTGTGTATGTAAGGCATGAACAATAATAAAATATCGAAGAGATAAAGGAGCATCAAGTAAGGAAACAACCTGAAACTAAATGTCACTTAAGACGGAATAATGCATGCTAACTTACATCATAAACAACATCATATCAAGTATGTATATATAAGCTGCCCGACCATATAGGTACGGTGTGATCATCATTAGCCTGCGCCCAGGCCTCTCGCGTCCGAGGTAACAATCTCATGCCGCCCACAAGTGTGGTCTGCCCATGCCATCTAGACATGGTGTATATGCCGCCCGCCTTAACGGTGTCTGCCCGGCCATATAGGCACGGTGTAATCTCATTATCATATACTTATCATAAAGCATGCATTAGAGCTCAAATACAAACTATGACTCTATCTAGGTGACGTAAGGTCGAGAACCCCCGATTCCATTATGAAGTAGTCATGATCATCATGCCTCACCTTGAAGGAACTAGCATTATAATGTGAGTCTAGCAACAATGAATAACATCAAGAAATCATTAGCTTCATAACAATATCATATCATAAACTTTAGAATCTCTAGACTTAGACTCATCATCAGCATTGTTATATTCACAAGGCATCTCTTATCTTTATTTCATGAGGAGCTCTTAATAATCATGGACTCATCGTTTTCGGAATATAAGAGAGTTATGGAAAGATAAGGAAGTCATATTGTAAAGATCATGCCTTAGAAAAAGAAGGGACTAGCCTTACGTACCTTTTCTCCTTTCTAACTTGCCGACTAAACGCTTCCTTCCAAGTTCGTAATTCTACATTCAAGGAGATTCGTGCTAAGATTAGATAATCAGTAACATAAGTAAGCTTAAGTTAAAGCGAATAAAGGCTAATAGAAATTGGGCAGCACTTCCTTTGTTTCTACAACTTTTTCCATATAATATAACAACTCCCAAACTTCAACAACACACCCACAATATCATAATCAATAAACTTTGGTAAGTTGGCCATTATTCAATTCTTACAGTTCCCTCTCAAAGTCATCCATAACCATGGTTATCACCCAACGTCGTATTCATCCACATATAATGCTTCTACAACATTCTTAATATTATTTATAACAAGATTATACTCATAATGTCTCAAAAATTATGGTTCATGTCGAACTATTATTCAAGAACACCATTATTTTCACATTTGTGCTCCATATTCTACTTTCTTCCATAATTCAAGTCTTTAAACCCTTCAATATTCTAAATAACATGAAATGATCATAAAACTCACCTTTGATTGTGTAGGAATGGGTTTTGGATAGAAATGCTTCACTTGGAGAAAACCCTAACTTCAACTTCAAAGAGATTCTTGACTTTTAGCAGCCCTAGAGAGCTTCCTTGCACTTGATTTCCTTGGATTAATGATGTTTATCTTTGCCTTGCCTTGGATTTACGTTAGTGAAATATGTGGAACCTTCTAGAGGTCTTGAGAGAAGTGGAGAAGTTGGAAGAATGAAAAATTAGAAGTGGGAACATGTATTTATACTTGGAAAATATTCAGCCCGACGGGACTTATACGGACCCTTATACGGTCCATATAATATTATACGGTCCATATAAGTGGCCGCATTTCACCATCAGGGAAATCCTTGTTTCTGTAAGGTTATACGGACCGTATAAAGTTATACGGACCATATAAGTGGTCGTATAACTCTATTCTTCTGAAGTTAATCTCGTCGTTTCGTTTGATCTCCAATCCTTATGGAACCTTCTTAACACTTGTTTAACACTTCATTAACAATCTAAGGAGAATTATAACTTTTTCTCAAGACATTATTAAGTCAACATTATCTCGATGCTTTGCAAACCCTTTTCAAAACACGACTTATACTTTACATTTTTCCAACGAACTTTCTTCTCTTGTCTTAAATGTCTTTGGAATCTTAACTAGAACCGTTAAGTACTACTTCTCACTTGTAGAACATCATATACTTATTACCCTACGTTAGTCTATCTACCATACGACGACATGAAATTTTTCCAGGTGTAATAGTAATGGCCAAAATACAGGGGAAACTCTGCCGAAACTTCCGTGGAAATCAAAATAAATGAATACACCTCGCGTGCCCTAAGATTCGAGGACGAATGTTCTTAAGGAGGGGGAGAATGTTACATCTCGCCTTCGAGAACCAGGTACGTCTTGTACCCCTTGACATAAGCTCATAAAATGAGGGAATCTTTGAGTCCAGAACTAGTACGAACTATAAAGAATACTTGTCGAGAAGTTAAATTGATATTCAATGAGTGATTACTACGATGAGACGTGAAACGAGTTGAAGAGTACAAGTCTCGCCAATGTAATACACCGGGCTTTCTTGCTATGGTTTGAAGCACTCGATGTATGTAAGTAGAACCGAGTCACGGAGAAAATCATATTAAAAGGTGCAAATAAAGAGCTCATTGTATAAGAAGATGAAATCCTATAATAATTTCATATTTAAAAGCGTGACGACGATGGTTGAAAATAATATTTTGTGCGTTGCAAAAGAGGCTATGGAGTAGCATTGTACCACATGATTATGATAATGAGTATATAAAGTATATTAAAAAGATTGCTATTTAAGCAAATTGAGACCAAGAAATTAAATATGTGTGTGATTTGTTAAATGGGAGATTGTAGTGGAAGAGCGGAAATTATTTAACATTGTTGGATAAATATTATAAGACATAACCCATGCGGTCTTGACAAATGGCAATATTGGGATAAAGGAGGGCAATAGGTGGAACCTAAAGAGTTGGTGAGTCAATTCATAATTAATCATGTGTATGACACATGTAAAGGCAAAAGTTTCTTAAAGCATATTAATGACTTTGTTGTCTTTTGGACTAAGGATGAAAGCATGTTGTAACGTCACTATATATATATATATATATATATATATATATATAGAAGCATATACACTAAGCATATTAAAAATATGATATTCAATGAACATACATATATACATCAACGTTAGTTAATTTTGTTGAGGTTGTGCTCAGTGCTTCAATCTCGTTGTTTTGTTTTATCGTGTTGTTGATTCTGGGCTTTCGTCGAAGTGAAGTAAGGTGGAAGAAGAGTAGATCTCAGCATATGAGGTAAGGTTCCTTCCCCTCTTCATGTTTATAAGCTTATGTGGGCTTTAGATACGTTGTTTTAGTAAGAACTTACAAGACGGCGAATCGGGAATCCTGAAATAGTTGCTGGATGTGTTGTATTATATTATTGGGATAGTTTTAGTATGATAATATGCAGGATAGGTATATTTGATGGTATACGTATATTATTTTTGTTGTTATGGACTTGGAGAAATAAGGATGGAAGAGATTGTCGTTTAGCTAGTTATCCATCGCGCTTGTCGCTCGATATGGTTGATGTTGTGTTTCCGTAAACTTGACACTAGTACTATTGTTGTTCCTTGTAGATTAAGGTGTAGAGAAGGTCGTCTCTGGCCGTTTTGGTGGAAGTTCTACGATAAGGTATGTAAGGTGTTCGTTTTCCTTTTATTCCTTGGCACGAATCCAACATAAAATGTCAATAAACGTTGCATAATGTACATACTCCACTCTAATGATTCGTACTTCATTTGAGATGACTTATCTATGTTCATATACTCTGTTCATGATCATTTTACCTTAATATATGTTGATTTGATTTCAATTATGGTGACTTACTTTCATGGAAAGGTTCTTTGATGCCAATATGAGTTTCGATAATGTTCTTCAGAGGTTATCGACCTTACGCACCTCCGAAAGGCCCAGATGTCACTTTATGATTTCCTCTTGCATTATATATATGTATTCATTATTTTACTACACTGCTCCGCGCTATAGTTGGCTAGGCAGGCATGTAGATGTGCACACCACTGCAGTTGGGCACGTTATGATGCTATCCCAGACGCGGGATACCCCAGATGCGGGATAATGATAACACGATGATGATGCTACTATATGTATGTACTTGCATATGATTTTTAAACTCATGCATTGCATATTGCATGACCTCTTATGGCTCAGGTTACTTCAATTCTTTTATATCTATGTCTCACTTACGTTATTGTTTCCTACCTTAAATACTCAGTACTTTTATCTGTACTGACTTCCCATTACACGGGACGCTGCATTTCGTGCTGCAGGTCCCGACAGACAGATTAGGGGACCTTCTCAGTAGGAAGTACCAACTCAGCGGATCGTCAGTAAGTTTCATTTGCTCCGGGCTTGCCTGTCTTGGGTATTATGCTTTACTTATGTTATATATGCACCTTTTGGGTACGGTGGGGCTCTGTCCTGTCCCAACCAATATGTTACGTATGTACGATTAGAGGCTCATAGACAGTGTTATGTATATAGGTGTCATGATTCGGCCTTGCCGGTCTTATGATTTGATGATGATAGTGGCAGCCTTATTGGCTGGCAGCCTTATTGGCTGGCAGCCTTATTGGCTGGCAGCCTTATTGGCTGGCAGCCTTATTGGCTTGCGTTTATATATATGTATATATGCATGTGTCTAGTATCGTGTTGGGCCTTTTCTATGTGCAGATGTTCTTTTAGATGATATTTATGTCATATGATATTCCGTAATAGTCACAGGGACAGTATGATGTATGTATGCCAAGTGGTGCCCGGCTAAGGAAGTCGGATGCCCGTCATGCCCTCAGTGGGGGTGTGACAGGCTAGCCTCCAAATCATACAACAGGGCCCAACCTAAGGTAATATCCAACCCAACTTCATACCTGAAGGTTTACATGCATTCTCTGACAATATCTTCTAAACATACGCTTCGCTAATCGGAGTCTCACCATAAGGTAAACCGTAATCTAACTGGAAAGCCAAACAGCAAAGTCTCCAATAGTCAAACCTTAGTATTTCCCTTCCCTTTAGACTTGTGATAATGGAAGTCTAATCATATCCAAATTATGAAATTAGAATAAAGAAGAAACATCATTCAACCCTTACTTCTATTCAAGACCCAAATCCCAACCTATGGAATGGGTTTATGAACTAAAAAGATTAATTTAGGAATCTATAGGTCTCAACATGAAATTGATGTTCTAGGCGGTCAATTCCCATCAATTATAAGCTAGAAGACCTAACAAATCACCATAATTTGAATTCTAGACAAAACCCCCCAAATTTGGGTTTGAACCCTAACTTCAAATTCCATAAATTATACACTAATTAGGAAGAAATCATGCAATAATAGTTTCTAATCATCAATTCCATGCTTATTGAAGCTAACCCAATCAATAATTCAAGGATTTATAGTTTAGAAAAAAGAACCCATAAAACCCTCTTTTAATCCTCAAGTTCTTAATGAACTAGCATGTTTGACGGATTCCTAAGGTGATTAATGAAACATGGAATGGAAAGGAATGTGAAAGGACTTACCAAATGATTCTCTATGAAGAACAACCTTGAATGCTCCAAAAAAGCTTTAACGTCAAAGTGGTAATAAATGAGTAACTTAGGGCTTTTAACTCACATTTAATGAATCTAACAGCCAGTCACCCGCTATAGCGATCGACAGACCGCTATAGCGGTTCCGCTTCAGCGATCCCTTGACTGCTTCTGCGGTCCACCAGAAATACACATGGTCGCTATAGCGGCAGGGCCACCACTTTTGCGATACCGCTGCCGCGGTCCTGCTGTCGCAATAGCGGACACCAGAAACCAGACACATAACCCAACTTTGATGAGCTCAACCCGAAATCCCGACTATCACCCGAGACCATCTGCTGACAAACCAGAAATTCAACTATACATAAAAACATGCTACGAATGCACCTGTGGCCTAGGAATTTCCATCAGAGGTCTCGTTGACCGAGTCAACCCCTGATACCTCAAAACTAACTTCCCAAACCAAGTTCGAAAATGCACCCGAGTGCATTGGGAACCAAACCAAATATACACACTAGTTCTAAAAGACCATCCGGACTTCTCGAAATCGACGGATTCCCGAAGAATGTCTGTTTACCAAAAAGTCAACTCATTCTCGCTTTAAGCCCAAATTTGCCGCAAAGTCACCCAAATCATATCCAAAGACCTCGGGAAGCATTTCATGGTCCCCTCTGGTCAAATGTGAGCTAAAGAAGCTCGGGAAAGGGTAAAAAGCACTGAAAAGGCTATAACGACCAAACGGGTCGTTACATCATATACCAATTAGACCATCGCTTATCCTCGAGCGACGAAGGGAAAAGAACGAAAAAGTTTCTGAATCGACAAACAACTGAGGATATCGACTACGCATGATAGACTCAGTCCCCAAGTGGCCTCCTCAACAGGACGATGCTTCCATTGCACCTTCACAGAAGCTATCTCCTTAGAACTCTACTTTCGAACTTGTCTATCAAAAATCAAAATAGGCTCATCCTCGTAAGTCAGATTCTCATCAAGAAATATCGAGTCCCAACGAACAATATAAGTACCATCTGCATGACACTTTTTCAGCATAGACACATATAAAATGGGATGAACGCCTGGCAAGGCCAACTCATAAGCAACATCGCCCACACGATCAAGGATCTCAAAAGGCCCAATATACCTCAGACTCAACTTAACTCTCTTCGTAAATCTCATAACACCTTTCATGGGTGAAATCTTTAGTAGAACTTGATCACAAACGGCGAACTCTAAATCTTGGACCTATTGATCCATAAACACCTTCTGTCAACTCTGATCTACCAAAAGCTTGGCCTCAATAACCCTCACCTTCTTAAAAGACTCTCTCAATAGATCCACACCCTAAGGTCGAACCTCAAATGCATCAAACGAACCAATCGGAGATCAACATCTCCTACCATACAAAGCCTCAAAAGGGGCCATGTCGATACTCGAGTGATAACTGTTGTTATACGCAAACTCTGCCAATGGCATGTACTGATCCCAATGACCACCAAACTCTATAACGCAAGCCCTCAACATATCCTCGAGCACCTGAATGGTTCGCTCGGACTGCCCATCGTTCTAGGGTGTAAAGTTGTACTAAGATCCACTTGGGTACCCAAATCATCATTAAAAACCTCCCAAAAATAGGAAGTGAAGATAGTACCCCGATCAGATATGATAGAAATGGGAACCCCATGCAATCTCATAATGTCACGAATGTACAACTTGGCTAACTTCCCCGCAATATAAGAAACCTGAATTGGAATGAAATGAGTGGACTTGGTCAACTAATCAACTATCACCCAAATCGAATTAAACTTACCTAGGGTCTTCGGAAGACCCACAAAAAAATCCATGGCAATCCTCTCCCACTTCCCCTCGAGAATGGGCATCCTGTGAAGTACACTACCGAGTCACTGGTGCTCATACTTAACTTGCTGATAATTCCAACACTTAGCCACAAAATTGGCTATATCCCTCTTCATGCGACACCACTAGTAATGCTGCCTTAAATCACGATACATCTTAGTCGCCCTCGAATGAATGGATTATCGAGAGCTATGGGCCTCAGTCAAAATCAAATGAATTAAATCACCAACACAAGGAATGTACACACGCCCCTTAATCCTCAAAGCACCATTAGAATCAATCATGGCCTCCTTGGCCTCATCTCTCAAAACCCTATTTCAAATCTTGCTCAACTGAGCATCCTCAAACTAATGAGTCCTGATCTGATCTAACAAGGAAGATCTCACCTCCACACAAGCTAAAACTCTGCCTGGAGATGAAATATCAAGGCGAACGAAACTGTTGGCCCGAGTCTGAACCTCCATGGCTAACAGACTCTTGGAAACAACCAACTGGGCTAAACTCCCCATACTCATGGCAGTGCGACTCAAGGCATTAATAACAATATTGGCTTTCCCTGGATGATAAAAAATAGAGATGTCATCGTCCTTCAGGAGCTCCATCCATCGGCACTGCCTGGAATTAAGATCTCTCTGGGTAAACACGTGCTGAAGGCTACGGTGATCGGTGAAAACCTCACAATGGACGCCATACAAGTAATTCCTCCAGATCTTAAAAGCGAAGACCACAGCTAGCAACTCCAAATCATGGGTAGGGTAATTTCTCTCATGGATCTTTAACTGATGGGAAGCGTAGGCTATGACACGACCCTCCTGCATCAACACAACACTTAAACCCACACGAGATGCATCACAATAGATTGAAAAATCTTTACCCTTCATGGGCAATGCTAGAATTGGGGCTGAAGTCAAAAAGGTCTTGAGCTTTTGAAAGCTCTCCTCACAATCATTGGACCACTAGAAAGGAACACCCTTCTGAGTCAATCTGGTCAATGACGAAGCAATTGTAGCGAAACCCTTCACAAATCGGCGGTAGTAACTGGCCAAACCCACGAAACTGCAAATCTCGACCACAGAGTGGGCCTCGCCCAATCTCTCACAGCCTCAATCTTTTAGGATCAACCATGATTCAGTCCTTAGACACAACGTGGCCCAAGAACGCCACAGACTCCGACTAATACTCGCTCTTCGAAAACTTAGCAAACAAACTATTCTTCTTTAACAACCCAAGCACAGTACAAAGATGGCTCTCATGCTCCTATCTGCTCTTGGAATATACCAAGATATCATCAATAAACACAATCACAAATGAGTCAAGGAATGGCCTAAAGATGTCATTAATCAAAGTCATGAATGCAGTCGAGGCATTGGTAAGCCCAAATGACATCACCAGAAACTCATAATACCTATATATCATTCGAAAAGTGTCTTCGGAATATCTTCGGCCCTGATCTTCAGCTGATGGTAGCCTGCACGCAAGTTAATCTTTGAGAACACTGAAGCACCTTGAAGCTGATCAAATAAATTTTCAATACGAGGCAGAGGGTACTTGTTACGTATAGTAACCTTGTTTAGCTGATGATAATCGATACACATCCGTACAGATCCATCTTTCTTCACGAAAAACACAGGAGCACCCTAAATGGAGACACTCGGCCTAATGAAACCCTTGCTTAATAAATCCTACAACTGCTCCTTAAGCTCTCTCAACTCGGCGGGTGCCATCCGATATGGCGGAGAAGAATTAGGGCAGGTGCCCGGATCCAAGTCAATACAAAAGTTAATATCGCGATCGGGTGGCATACCCGACAGATCGGACTGGAATACCTCCACGAACTTGCTCACCATGGGAATGGACTCAAGGGGTGGAGATGCAACAGTAGTGTCATGCACATAAGCCAAATAAGCTAAACACCCTTTGTTGACTAATTTCTTTGCCTGAAGAAAGGAGATAATCTTCTTCGGAGAGGGACAAAGAGCACCCCTCCACTCAAGTCTAAGAATGCCTGGTATGGCTAAAGTGACTATCTTGACATGCCAGTCTAAGATCGCATGATAAGGAGAAAGCCTGGTCATACCAAAAATAATATTGAAATCCACCATATCAAGTATCATCAAGTCTACCCACGTGTCGTAACCTATAAAAGTAACCAAGCACGACCTATAAACCCGATCAACCACAATAGAATCTCCAATAGGAGTAGACATATGAATAGGTACGACTATGCTATCATAAGTCAAGTCCCAACCAACAGCATGATATGCAAGCACATATGAATAAGTGGATCCAGGATCAAATAATAATGAAGCTGCCCTATGTTGGACAGAAATGGTACCTTAAATAACCGCATCTGAGGCCTCCGCTTCGGGTCTACCTTGGAACGAATAACACT
Organism: Lycium barbarum; assembly: GCF_019175385.1. Taxonomy (NCBI): domain Eukaryota; kingdom Viridiplantae; phylum Streptophyta; class Magnoliopsida; order Solanales; family Solanaceae; genus Lycium; species Lycium barbarum. The sequence goes on along the minus strand of NC_083338.1, from coordinate 47,523,598 downwards.
AGGCCTTACCACGACCAGACTGTCCAGACTGTGATCCACCTCTCGAACTCTGGGACCCACCTCTACCAGACTGGGACCCACCTCTAGAAGTCTGTGAGCCACCACGACCTAACTGAGCACCGCCTCTTAGACAAGCACCACTTCGGCTACTTGAAGATGCGGTAGTCCTCTGGGACTGATAACCCTACTTGGGTTGAGGACACTCTCTAACAAAATGACCAGGCGATCCACATGCAAAGCAAGCTCTAAAAGGCGGAGCCTGGTGAACAAAAACTGAAGACCCAGCTAGAACAACTCTGTCTGCTGGTCTAGAAAATGAGCTCCCAGCAGCTCTCTGCCTGGATGGCCCACTAGAACAAGTTTGCAAAGTTGACTGTACAAGGTGGATGGAATAGGACTGATAGTGCCTCGAAGACTGTCCGGTGCCTCTCGAGCTGGAACCACTATAACCCCCAAACTATCTCTACCTCTTCTCACTAACCTCTCCAAACGAGCGAGCCTTGACAGCCTCCACTAATGACAAATGCTCAATAATGGACTAGAAGAAAGCACCCATGGCCTCAAGTTGAAGGCATCAAAGAGAAGTAACAAGCCCACTAACAAATCGTTGAATCCTGTCGGGCTTAGTAGGAACCAGGTGTGTTGAATAACAAGCCAAATTCAAATAGCGAGGCATATAAGCATCAACAAATAATTCTCTCTGCTGAGAGTGGAGGAACTCATCTCAACATACCTCTCTCAAGGCACGGGGCACATACTTCTAGAGAAAGGCCCGATAAAACTGTGTCCAAGTAAGCGGAGTAGAACACTCTGGTCTGCAAGAAATGAAGTGCCTCCACAGGTTTTCGCGTCTCTGTAAAACTGTTATGACACATAATCTACCCTGTGGGTCTCAACAATTCCCATCGTATGCAATAACTCGTGTATGTCCAATATAAACTCATATGCATCCTCTCCAAAAGTACTAGCTAATCTTGGCGGATCCATCTTCCTGAATCTCTCTACCAGCTCTTGATCGATCAAAGTCATAACAAGGCCCGCCATGGGTCTGAGATCATCTCGCGGGGCTACCACTGTATCCATCTGTGGAGATACAGTCGCAGCAGGGTGCGCTGCACGAGTCTACCTCTGCTCGGGGGTCTGTGCCCCAACTTTAGTCTATGATCCCCCACCCAGAGAAGTAATACCAGCGGCAGCCTGCTAGGCATCCAAATGAAGTAGAATGCGAGCCATAGTGTCCTGAACTATCTGATCTGAAGTGGCCTCGGGGTGTGCCCGTGCAACAGCCACATCATCCCCAACGGCCTGGTCTCGAACCGACTGAACTTCGGGCTCAACCGTAGGAGCCCTGCCTCTGGCTAGTACAGCACCGCGACCTCTAGCTCGACCGCATCTTCTAATTATCGCTCATACCCTGTGCCAGCCGCAGCTGCGGGCTCCGATACCTGATCTCTAGCAAATGTGGCTCGAGTCCTCACTATCTATGAGACAAGAGATATGAGTCAAATACCAATTTGATTGTTCAATATACCAATTATAATAAAGTAGTACGAAAGAACAAAAGAATGTGAAGTTTCCTAAATTTCCTATAGCCCATCGCAGATAAGCACGAAGCTCCTCTACTAGACACGCTCTTGTATTATTGACCGGGTAACCTAGGGCTCTGATACCAACTTGTCATGACCCATTTGCTCTAAGTCATGCGGGCACCTACCTTTCCTAGCTTGGTAGGCGAACCCTTAACCAAACATTCACAAATGATAGAGAATAGCGGAAGAAAGTAAAATAACGTAAGTCTCATAGATACAATATAAATAAGTGCGAAAGTAAATCAAATCCACCCCAGTATTTGGTCTGGTCATACAAGAGTATCTAAACCAAATACTACAAGTCTGAATAATAAATAAGTCTCAAAATGATGTCTCGAAATGGAAATAAGACATAAATAGTAAGAAGAGTCTTCGGGCAGCGAACGTCCTCATGCTCACCCTGAATAGACTCGGCAGCAACCTCGATAATTAGCCATGAGGGATAGAAGTAGATCTAACCTGGTACTCTGCATTTATAAAAGAATGCAGCAAGTGTAGGTCAGTATAAACAACACGTACGGGTAGGTATCATAGGACGACTAAGAATAGCTAGCATAAATAAAGACAACAAAGTAAGATAAACACGTAAAACGACAAGGTACAAGTCAACACTGTTATACCCCGTACTTTGCACATTCGGATAATTCAAGACGGTGGTGGTAAGTCAAGAGCAAGGCTATATATTTTTATCTTGTTTAACACACAAATTGCGTATGAAAAATTTGATGTGGAAATATGGAGGAAGGCCAAGGGAAAATTTGGAATTTGGAAAATAATTTTCATGAATTACAAAACACAAAAAAAAAAATAGAGTGGGCTTAGATTAAATGGACCATAGGGCCGGCCACATGGAGTGGGCCAAGGCCCACATGGGAGTCCAATTTTAATCCATAAAGGATGAGAATTAGAGAATATTCTTCATTCTTAACATTTAGAACTTTCAAGAAGCCTTGAGAAAAATAAAGACCACTCCATTCGGCCAAGCCTACCAAAAATTGAAGACCAAAAATCTTTATCAAAAAAATTATTTCTCCTAGCATTCATACTAAGTTGAAGGTCCTCTTTAACGTGGTATAATTGTTGGAGCGAGAAAACTACTCTTTGTTGCAAATTCTCAACCCTAGCTAAGTGAGAAGTTGAAGGAAAAAGGTAAGATTTAATCTTCTTTTATATGTTATGGATGGTTTGTATATGGTGTAGTATGTAGAAATGGGTGAAATTCATGAAAATATGGATGTTGGGTGGCCGTGTGTGTGTATGGTGTGTGGTCGTGTATATGTTGTATTGTGTAGGGGTGATGAATTAATTTTATCTAATATTTTGGTTGTTGTTGTAATGGAATTTATGATGAAAAATGAAAGTTCAATGATTCTAGTTGAAGTTGTAGTCGTTGGAGAGTTGTTTTAGAAGCCAATGTGATTTGAATATAGTCTTCTTGCATTTATGGAAAATAATGTTGTTAGTGTGTGAATTGTTGGTGTAGTTTATGAATTTGGGAGGAAAGGAATGCGTTGTTGTTATTCATGGTAAGTTGGAAGATTTTAGATTGTGTTGTTGTGGCTAATTTGAACATAAGTAAAGTGCCGTCGAATTGTATAGAAATGGTTATTGACGTTAGAATGCGTTTTGAATTAATTGTTGATGTTGGAAATATGATTGTTGGTATTGTTGTGGATGATTTGGCCGAGTTGGGTTCTCAGGGTTGGTTGAATTTACAGGGGAGGTGCTGCCGAAATTTCTGTAACCAAAGTGTTAGTTTAGAGTTGGGCTCTTAAGTGTCCATAGCTAATGTTTGATATCTTTTGACATTGTTGTATATCTTACGAAAGACGAGACTTAAGTACGAACTAGCTTAGGAAGCAGACAAGGTATGTAAAGCCTAACCTTTCTTTCTTTTGGCATGGTCTTTATGAAATAAGCATTCGACGTATATGTATAATTTCACGAAAATGCTATTCTTAGAGCCACTAGGATGGCTGATGTCTTTGACTTCCATAAGCTATTCCATATGGTTTGATACGTGTTTATGATGCTCGAAGATTCTAGTTGATATGTTTCTGAATGTTGTTCGAAAAATATTTGATATGGCTAAAGTCTTGGATATATATTTTGATACGTACCTATGATTCTAAAGGCTCCATTTGATTTGCTCCATGGCGATAGTTGAAAGTTCCATAATATGATGGTTACTTGATTTTTCAAAAAAGAGCTTCTGAAATGTTTTTAGAAAATTTTGTACTTCAAAAGTTCGTAACTTTCGTATACTAATTCCGATTGACCCGAAACTTGTTTCTGGGCCTTCGAATGTCGGTAAGTATACGTGTCTATCGAGTCTTAACATTGATTTGCGTGTATATGGTCCTCACTACTTTGCTCGTGCATATGGTCGTTAACTTTCTTATACAAACTCGGTTTTACTCGAGACGTGTTTGTGGTTTACTAATGATGTCAAGAAGATTTGTTTGGTACTAAAGGAGACATAAAGTTGATTTTCAAAACCACTCCGAGGGGGGTGCGAGATTTTATTATCGAGACTTTCCAAAACCACTCCGAAGGGGGTGCGAGATTTTACTGTTTTGTTTCGATGACGATTTATGTTTACACTCCATAACATTATTTCTTCATGTTGATATTTGTGGATTAAGTTGAGTTGACACCATCATCACTAGTATTAATGTCGCAATTGGCATGCCCGAAGGGGCCAGGGCTAGCATTCTTATGTCATGAGCGACATGCCCGAAGGGGCTAGGATTACTATTGTTATGTCGCGAGCGGCATGCCCGAAAGGGCCAGGACTAGTACGATTATGTCGCAAGTGGCATGCCCGAAGGGGCCATCATTATTGTTACGCCGGACGCGGCATGCCCGAAGGGGCCATCATTGTTATTATAATGTCGGACTGGCATGCCCGAAGGGGCCAGGACTAGTACGATTATGCCGGCGGCATGCCCGAAGGGGCCGTCATCATTATTATGCTGGAAGCGGCATGCCCGAAGGGGCCAGGACTAGCACGATTATGTCGGCACCAGCATGCCCGAAGGGGCCATCATTATTGTTAAGCCGGAAGCGGCCGTCCGAAAGGACTATTGTGATACTATATTCAGGTTGTGTATTCTAGAATTTGTGTATGCTGTATTTATATTGTGTATGCTGGAAATTGGTGTAAGGCACTACATGGCACGGTGTAAAATGCTGTTCCAGGTTGCTCCCGGGTTGTCTCTATACTGGTTTACTGTTACGCCCTTCCTTGTTTATGATTCTGTGATGCTTTACATATTCAGTACATATTCCGTACTGATCCCCTTTCTTCGGGGGCTGCGTTTCATGCCCGCAGGTTCAGGGGCGCGGTCCGGCGATCCAGCTACCTAGGAGGAGTCAGCACCGGGAGTCAGACAGCTCCACTTGCTCCGGAGACTGTTCCTGTTTTGCTATAACTTTGTTTATTGCAGGTCATACTCTTTAGAAGTCTGCGAACAGCGTGGGTGTCGTGGTTACTGTTTGGCCTTGTCGGCCATTGTTTTGTTGTACAGAAGTGGTGGTAGCCTCTTTGGCTTGCCTTGTCCTATGCCATGTATATATAGATGTAAACATGCTTTGAGATGTCTTGAGTTACGTGTCGACTTTGGTATTTTATTTACAGCTTTCAGACTTAGTTGAAAAAAAAAACCTATGGGACGCCATATTTGAGAATAAGTAACATAACTTGGGTCATCGGGCAGGATAAGCTCGGTCACTCGTCACGGCCCTAGGTTGGGTCGTGACAAACACGAATCAATAGCCACGGTACAAGTCATCACCTATGTTATAGCATCTAAACCCAGCTGTGCCAATTCTCAGTATAATCAATCCGAACCAGTATATCACAATCATATCACAACTATACCATAGAAAACCAAGAGGCACAATCTAATGCAATAATGTATGAATGATGAATGCAATGCATAGACATCATACGCATGTACTCCAACGATGGAACATCACATCTTGACAGCACAACTCATGGGGGACCCGCGAAGTCCATGTACCAGTCACTCCACACACAGCCCAGAGATGACTCCATATCCAACTAATATGCCTCATATCAGTCATTCTGCACACAACCCAGAGATGAATCGATATACAATAAGTCTCATAACAGTACCGGTCACTCTGCAGACAGCCCAGAGATGACTCGTATCAAATGTGTCTCAATGCATCTATATTTCTTTCTCACTATCCATCCTCAGTACCATAACAAGGCAATATCAATGTATTATGGAAATGAGTATGAATACGATGCAATGTAATATCAAATGAACAATTCAATCCCAAACAGTACCACACATGTCACATAAGTAATATTAACAATAAGGCTACACAACAAGCCACAATTGAATCAGAATTATCATCTCAATATCAAATCAAAGTAAGGTACCGCAATATCATAATCATGATATATCACTAATCATCAATATCCAATGTCTCAATGTGGCAACGAGCCAATAAGTAAATAGAATAAGATAAGTCAAAAACGCAATGGGGTGGCTAGTCCCATAATCATACAACATGGCCTAACCTAAGGCAATATCCAACCCAACTTCATACCCGAAGTTTTACATGCATTCTCCGACAATATCATCTAAACATACGCTTCGCTAATCGAAGTCTCACCATAAGGTAAATCGTAACCTACGTGGAAAGCCAAACAGCAAAGTCTCTAATAGTCAAACCATAGTCTTTCCCTTCCTTTGAGACTCGTGACAATAGAAGTCTAATCATATCCGAATTATGAATTTAGAATCAAGAAAAAACATCATTCAACCCTTACTTCTATTCAATACCCAAATCCCAACCTATGGAATTAGGTTTATGAACTAAAAAGATGAATTTAGGAATCTATAAGTTTCAATATGAAATTGATGTTCTAGGTGATCAATTCCCATCAATTATAAGCTAGAAGAACTAACAAATCACCATAATTCGGATTCTAGGAAATATCCCCAAATTTGGGTATGAACCCTAACTTCCAATTTCATAAATTATACACTAATTAGGAAGGAATCATGCAATAATAGTTTCTAATCATCAATTCCATGCTTAATGAAGCTAACCCAATCAATAATCCTAGGATTTATAGTCTAGACCAAAGAACCCATAAAACCCTCTTATAATCCTCAAGTTCTTAATGAAACTAATATGTTTGATCGATTCCAAAGGTGATTAATGAAACATGGAATGGAAAGGAAGGTGAAAGGACTTACAACAATGATTCTCTATGAAGGACAGCCTTGAATGCTCCAAAAAAGCTCTAAAGTCTGAGTGCTAATGAATGAGTAACTTAGTGCTTTTAACACACATTTAATAATCTAACTGCCCGTCACCCACTATAGCAATCGACAGACCGCTATAGCGGTTCCGCTTCAGCGATCCCTTGACCGCTTCTGCGGTCCACCAGAAATACACATGGCCGCTATAACGACAGGGCCACCACTTTTGTGGTACCGCTATCGCGGTCCTGGTGTCGCAGTAGCGACACCAGAAACATAACCCAATTTTCATGAACTCAACCCAAAATCCAGACTATCATGCGAGACCATCTGCTCACAAACCATATATGCAACTACACATAAAACGCTCTATGAACGCACTCGTGGCCTCGGAATTCCCATCAGAGGTCTCATTGACCGAGTCAACCCCCGATACTTCAAAACTAACTTCCTAACCCAAGTCCCAAAATGCACCCGAGTGCATTGAGAACCGAACCGAATATACACACCAATTCTAAAAGACCATCCGGACTACTTGAAATCAACGGATTCCGAAAGAAAGTCTGTTTAGCAAAAAGTCAACTTTGAGTCAACTCTTTTTCTCTTTAAGCCCAAATTTCCTACAAAGTCACCCAAATCATATCCAAAGACCTCGGCATATGTGTCAATAGTCCCCTCGGGTCAAATGTTAGCTAAACAAGCTCGGGAAAGGGTCAAAAGCACCAAAAAGGCTATAATGACCAAATGGGTTGTTGCACTCGAACGATGAGCTCTGCATTCATAAAAAGAGTACAACAAGGTAGCATCAGTACAAAACACGGTACTGAGTATGCATCATTGGCCGACAACAGTTAGATCACGCAAAAAAACAAGGAAATGGAAAGATAATCATGCTCACAGACAGATACAAATCAGCAATTCCAAGTAGTACAATCAATTACCAACAATGTCTCAAATATTTCATGAATCCAGACATAACCAAATAATCACCCAATAGCTCAAATATCACTGAAGATCAATATCAATCCAAATTACACTAAGAACATATAATATTAATGCATATGAAATACAATGCAATGATACACACATTCTCCGGGGGGACGATGTCCACCTCTCGACAGTCATGACCCATGGGGGACCGCTAAGTTCATGTACCGTCATTCTATACCACACAGTCTAGAATGAATCCTCTAGCCAATATCAATGCTAGCCACTCTGTATCACACAACATAGAGATGGCTATGCAAATATAGTATTGTCGCATGAATCATACTTACCTCCGTCATCACCATTGCCCAATATCAAGATCAAGACAAATATATCATGGATATGAGAAAGTATGTCATGCAATGAGAATATCAAACATAACATTCGGATTGCAATCAATTTTGTATAAGGACATGCAATGAGAATATCAAACATAACATTCGGATTGCAATCAATTTTGTATAAGGACATGCAATGAGAATATCAAACATAGCATATGGATTCCAATCAATTTCGTATAAGGACAGCCATCATAGTACAAGTATCACATGAATCTGTTCCTTCCAACCTATCTCCCATGATACAAAGAAACCACCAATTCACATAAGAAAAGCCAAGCATAACTTAGGGATTCTACGAGCCACAAACCCGAACACAAAAGTCACACAACAGTACCAATCCTAAGAATTCCATCCCAAACTTCATACCTGAAGGTTCACATGATGTCTCCAATAATTCCTTAGTACTGCATACGAGTCGCTAACTGGAGTCTAACCAAAAAGGTAAGCCATAACTTACCTGGAGCGCCAAACAGGAATCCCAAACAACTCACGCGAGCGCCTTTCCGTTCCTTAATGCCTCCAAATACTTAGGGTCTATTTATAACATAATCTAGATTAGAAATCATGAAGAATGGTACCCATATTGCTAGGCTTTCAATTTGGTCAACTTAAGCCTATGGGATTTGGGGAATCAGGCCCACAAGGGCAAACTGGGAAATTCGAACGTGAGACATGCAATTCAAGTCTAAGTGATCAAAACTCACTAACCAATTCTAAAACAACTCAATATTAAGCTAAGTTTATATTTAAAGAGAAACCCCTAATTTTGGGTATGAACCCTAACCCTCAGTTTCATAAATTGGTTACTAAAAATGAAGGAATCATGTTAATATAGCTATTACCCATTAATTCCATACTAGTACAAGCTTATGCAATCAAAAAATCAAGGTTTGATAATCAAAAGTTCATTCAAGAAAGAAACCCCAAGAACCCTCTTTAATCCTTATGTTATTGAAAGACTCTAGCATGAATTAGGGAGTTTCTAAGGTGGATTATGAATCATAAATGAATAATAGGGTTAGATGAACTTACCCCAATAAAGAATTCACTTAGAATCCCTTGTTTTGCTCCCAAAATATCCCTAGAATCGAGGGTAATGAATGAGGAGTGATAGGATTTGAAAAACGATTTAAGGCATTTAAGTCCCCGTCGACCACTATAGCGGTCTGCAGTCCGCTACGATGGAACCGCTGCAGCGGTGACATGACCACCACGGTGATCACTCACGATTTACTCTACACCACTATAGCGGCAGGGCCATCACCAGGGCGATACCGCTGCCTCAGTACAGATGCCGCTGCGGCGGACATCACTAACAAGAACAATACTTTCTTTCACCATTCTCAACCCGAAATCCGATCATCACCCGAGGGCCCACAGATACAAGATAAACATGAAAACACACATAAAAACGCGCTACAAACTCACCTGTGGCCTCAGATTTCCCCACGGGGGTCTTGTTGACCAAGTCAACCCCCAATACCCCAAAACCAACTTTCCAATCCAAGTCCCAAAATGCATTCTAATTATTGGGAAGCAAACCGAACATACCGACAAGTCATAAATGACCATCCAGACCGCTCGAAGTCGGCAAATTTTCGAAAGAAGGTCCGTTTACCCAAAAGTCAACTTTGGGTCAAATATTTTTTGCTTTAAGCCTTATTATCACAAAAATCAGTCCAATATTCACCCTATGAATCGTGCTACCCATCCCCGCAAGTCTAATATAAGCCAATGAAGCTCGAAAAAATGTCAACAAGGTCAAAAGTACCGTGATGGCCAAAAGGGTCGGTAATTCTATCCAGTTCATGCAAATGTAAATGCTGATGATATATTAAAAATCCTTTTTCTACTATAGTTATGCGAATTATTAAGTTGAAAAAGGTGAAATATTTTTTATGCGTACGTAATTTTGGAAGGCAACGGAAGAATGGAAACTCCAAATCATACTCCAAATATTGGTAGAAGGCGTTTTAACTCACTACTACATTACACATCAGTTAAAAAAACTGGAAAAAAAATGCAAAAAGACAAAGGCAAAAGTGTGTGACTTGCACGATGAGATTCATGTCATAACAGATTGGGTATGTAATTTTTCACCATAAAGCATGTGTTTTGCGCCTAAATCCTTGTTTAATTAAATCGTAAGAGAATAAATATACGAAGGTTAAACAACGTGGGCAGCGTTAATTGTAAAAGAGTCGAAGTGCGCAAAAACTACATCACACATCAATGTTATAAAAAGGAATAATTGGAAAAAAAAATTGTAAAAAGGCAAAGGAAAAAACACGTGACTTGCACGATAAGATTGATGTTCATAAACCATAGAAACGGATTGGGGATGTAATTTTTCGCGATAAAACATGTGTTGTATGCCTAAATTCTTTTCTAATTAAACAATAAGAGAATAACATATAATTGGGTAAACAACACGGGCAATGTTATTTGTAAAATAGTCGAAGTGCGCAAAACTATTAAACATATCACTGTTATATAAAATAAAATAAAAATTGAAAAAATCACCAAAAAGGCAAAACATGTGACTTGGGAAGACGAGATGAGTAGATATGACCAGGTTCCGAGGTGGCTTCGTGCTACCAGTAAGGAAGTTAGTACGGCCATTACCAATTTATCCAAAAAGCCCTCAAGAATTTCTTATTTAGTAGTGGTGTTAGCATGGACTCAATTGGATTAGCCCAAAAACATGTTTCTATTAACACAGTATATGACGACAACAACAGAGAGTCTGATAAAGCAAGTTCTGGGGAGAGGAATGGATATTCAGCCCATGGAGAAGGTGAAATTGGATAATCCGAAGATGGTGAATTTAATAGTGCAGTTGGCGGCATTACATCAGTTAACAAAGACAAGTTAGAAGAAGATAGTCCAATGAGATTCATGTTCATAAATCGTAATAGATCGTGTATGTATTTTTTTAACCTTAAAGCACGTGTATTTTACCTAGATCTATGTTTAATTAAACTATAAGACAATAAAATATAAGAAGGGTAAACTACGTGGGCGGTGTTATACACTCTGTAAAATAATCAAAGTGCGCAAAAACTGAATCAGACATCACTGTAACAAACAAAAAAAATGCCAAAAGGAAAATGCAATAGTATGGGACTTACACTATGAGATTCATGTTCATAAGTCGTAACAGATTGGGTATGTAATTATTCACGATATAGAATGTGTTTTGCGCCTAAATCCTAGTTCAATTAAACCATAAGGGACTAACATATAATAGGGTAAACGTGGGCAGTGTTATTTGTAAAATATTCTAAGTGCACAATCAAACATCACTGTTATGAAAATGAATAATTGAAAAAGAACTCCAAAAGGTAAAGGCAACACACAAGACTTGCGAAGAAGAGATGACTAGATATGACCATGTTTTGAAAGTGTCTTCGTGCAACAAGTAAGGAAGTTAATACGTCATTGTCAATTTAACTAAAAATCCATCAAGAAATGTCTTTTGTAGTAGCGTTGTTCGCGTGGACTCTAGTGGATTAGCCCAAAAAATATTCATGTTTACCCAGAATTGGATGACGACAACGGAGAGTTCTCTGAAACAAGTTCTGGGGAGAGGAATGGGTATTCATCCCACGAAGAAGGTCAAATTGCGGAGTTTGAAAATGATGAATTTACTGGTGCAGTTGGCGTTACCCCAATTAACAACGACCGGCTGCTTCACCTAGCAGCACGACGATTGTATTGCTCTCCCACAATCCCGTTTTCACGGTTCAGAAGAAGATATCCACGTTTTGCCAATAGATATGAATACCACCAATGAGATTCACATTCGTAATTACTAATAGCATGGGTATGTAATTTTTCAACTTAAAGCATATTTTTTGTACCTAAATCCTCGTTTAGTTAAAAGTAAGAGAATAAAATATAAGAAGGGTAAACAACATGGATGGCGTTACTCGGTAATATAGTCAAAGTGTGCAAAAACTTAATCAGATATCATTGTTATAAAACTAAATAACTGAGAAAAACTCGAAAAAGTCAAAGGCAAAACACATAACTTGCCAAGATTTATGTTCCTAAATCGCAACAGATTGGGTAGGTACTTTTTCACCTTAAAGCACATGTTGTGCGCATAAATCTTGGTCTTTAATTAAACCACCAGAGAAAAAAATATTAGAAGGGTAAACAATATGGGCAATGTTACTCGGTAAACCGTTGAAGTGCGCAAAACCTGAGCGGGACATTGCTATTATATAAAATAAAAAAATAAAAAGAGAATAACTGATGAAAAACATCAAAAAAGGGCAACCACGTGTCTTGCACGAACATATTTATGTTCATAAATCATAACGGATTGAGTATGTTCTTTTTCGCCTCAAAGCACGTGTTGTGCAGATAAATCCTCTTCTGAATTAAACCATCGGAGAACAAAACATAAGAAGGCTAAAAAACATGAGCAGTTTTACTCTGTAAAATAGGCAAAAACTAATTGGGAATTAATGTTATAAACAAAATAATAGTTATAAACAATTGAGAAGATATGAGATTTACATTTGAATTTCAAATGGACACAAATAACCAACATTTGCCATAGGATTTTCATTATTTACGCACAAAAAGACAATGCTAGTCCAAAATTTAAATTTAAAATCTTGACGATACAAAACTTTATTAATATCTACTAATAAAACATTTATTTGTTTTGTCGTCTAAAACATAAATTATTTTCTATCTTTGACTTCAAAACTTCACATTTCTTCTTGGCATCGTGAATACTTTTTTTCGGTAACCAAGTAGGAAACCACTTAAAGTCAGCTCGTTGTTCCCTCCAGTCCCTCCAGTCTATCCAAAAGCTGCAGTATATGTATAGCTATCACTAATCACATTTTTTTTTGTTACTATTTTAAAGTTTCTTCACTAATTAATATATTTGTTGTATTGTTGAGTTTGTTGTTCTATTTTGCTTTTTGGTTTCTCCAACTATTCAGCAAGACATGGTGCCGTGTCACTATAAGTAATCAATTAATCTGCTAATTAATTCTCATTTCTTTTTTCTTTGTTCATGGTATTTATGAACTCATTAAATTAATTACTCTCTGTATACATGTTTAAGAATCCCAAACATCAGCATCTGGTGGGAGAAAAGGGGAATGTTTGTCAAGGAAGTCTGAAACTTGTTATTGAAAGTGCAAGAAGGGGGGGGGGGGGGGTGAATTGTAAAAAATTTCGATATGTTAGTCGACTGCTTACTCAGTGAATGATAAAGTAAGGTGCAGAAAATAAATGACACAAAGTATTTTATACTGGTTCAGATTCAATGTGAATCCTAGTCCAGTCCCCTTGGGTTGCAAGGGTGTTCTCTGCAGCTCTTTTATAAAGGTTTGGTACAATGGAGGTTTTGAATGGAGCTCCTACGTCTACACTCAAATCACTCTCCTTTCTTTTTTCTTACACTATAAATCACTCAGACAAACAATGTTTATGAAAAGTAAAGCAGAGCACTAAGGGAATGAGACTAAGCATCTTTTGCTGTTTTTGTGAAGCAGCCCTTTTATGGCTGTTTAGGCTCTTCACACAGAGTAATCAACCCAAGGGATTTGATCCTCGGAAAAAAGGAATTAGTGATCCTATTTCCAAGAATAAGGCTGGGGCTGTTGCTTATTTCCTTGTGCGATGAGGCCGCATTAACAGTTGACAAGATTGTTACACCCGTGGAATATTCCTTCTTTAATGGCACAGCTATCCTTTCCTTCCTTTATCTGATTTTGTACTGCTGGAGAGTATCTAGTCAGCTACCACAATATTCGCAGTATCCATTTGTAGGGCTGGGAAGATTTCACCGAGTTAAGCTTGTGTAAGCCCATCTCGTTTGGGCTGCCTTGTAGGCTGGGAGGATTTCACTTGTGTAAGCCCATCTCGTTTGGGCTGCCTTGTAGGCTGGGAGGATTTCACTTGTGTAAGCCCATCTCGTTTGGGCTGCCTTGTGGGCTCTTTTATTCCTTGTGTGATTCAATTGTTATAACTGCACAAATAAAATTGTCATCAGAAAAACTTGACACTAACAGTTATTCCAGTGAGATATTTGCTACTTCTTAATTAATAGATATCACTTGGCTAAAGTGAAGTTCAATGAGGAATATCTCAGTTTCTGTTCAACTTTTGTGTTCTATTGTGTGCCAAATTAAGTCAATGGATTTACTTGCAGGAAACGCCTCGTGCTAACAGCAAAGCAAACCTTAACAAAGTTCAAGGTCATATATATGTAGCTAAACCGCAGAAAGATCAACAGCTAAAAAAGGTTATGGAAAAAGGACCATCAGATTATGTACCATCGATGGATAATGTAGAGATATTGGCCGAGAATCAGTAAGCAACTAGTCCTCTCTAGACCCAAAGTAATTTGATGATTGAAAGAAATGAAAAAGAAGGAGTTAGATGGTTAAATCCTGGATCAACCAGCTTCTATCCAGTTCATGCAAATCTAAATGCTGATGATATATTAAAAGTCCTTTTTCTACTATAGTTATGGGAATTATTAATTTGAAAAAGGTGAAATATTTTTTATGTGTACATAATTTTGGAAGGAAACAGAAGAGTAGAAACTCCAAATCATACTCAAAATACCGGTAGGGGGCGTTTTAACTCACTACTGCATTAGACATCACTGTTAAAAAAAACTGAAAAAAAATTGCAAAAAGGCAAAGGCAAAAGCACGTAACTTGCACGATGAGATTCATGTCATAACAGATTGGGTATGTAATTTTTCACCATAAAGCATGTGCTTTGCGCCTAAATTCTTGTTTAACTAAACCGTAAGATAATAAAATAACGAAGGTTAAACAAAGTGGGTAGTGATAATTGTAAAAGAGTCGAAGTGCGCATAAACCGCATCAAACATCAATGTTATAAAAAGGAATAATTGGAAAAAAAACGTTTGTTAAAAGGAAAAGGAAAAAACACTTGACTTGCACGATAAGATTCATATTCATAATTATAGAAACGAATTGTGGATGCAATTTTTCACCATAAAACATGTGTTGTACTCCTAAATCCTTTTTAAATTAAACAAGAGAATAACATATAATAGGGTAAACAACGTGGGTAGTGTTATTTGTAAAATAGTCAAAGTGCACAAAAATATCAAACATATCACTATTATATAAAATTTAAAAAATTGAAAAAATCGCCAAAAAAGCAAAACACGGGACTTGGAAAGAGGAGATGACTAGATATGACCAGGTTCTAAAGTGGCTTCGTGCTACTAGTAAGGAAGTTAGTACGGCCATTGCTACTTTATCCAAAAATCCCTCAAATAATTTCTTATTTAGTACTGGTATTAGCATGGACTCCAATGAATTAGCCCAAAAACATGTTCCTATTAACACAGTATATGATTACAACAACAGAGAGTTCAATGAAGCAAGTTCTGGGGAGAGGAATGGATATTCAGCCCACGGAGAAGGTGAAATTGGATAATCCGAACATGGTGAATTTAATGGTGCAGTTGGCGGCGTTACATCAGTTAATAAAGACCAGTCAAAAGAAGATGGTCCAATGAGATTCATGTTCATAAATCGTAATAGATCGTGTATGTATTTTTTTAACCTTAAAGCATGTGTATTTTACCTAGATCCGCGTTTAATTAAACTATAAGAGAATGAAATATAGGAAGGGTAAACTACGTGGGCGGTGTTATACACTCCGTAAAATAATCAAAGTGCGCAAAAACTGAATCAAACATCATTGTAACAAAAAATAACAAAGGCAAATGTAACAGCATGGGACTTGCACGATGAGATTCATGTTCATAAGTGGTAACAGATTGGGTATGTAATTATTCACGATATAGAATGTGTTTTGCGCCTAAATCCTAGTTCAATTAAACCATAAGGGAATAACATATAATAGGGTAAACGTGGGTAGTGTTATTTGTAAAATATTCGAAGTGCGCAATCAAACATCACGGTTATGAAAAGGAATAATTAAAAAAGAAATCCAAAAAGGTAAAGGCAAAACACAAGAATTTCGAAGAAGAGATGACTAGATATGACCAGGTTTTGAAAGTGTCTTCATGCGACAAGTAAGGAAGTTAATACGATCATTGTCAATTAAGCTAAAAAGCCCTCAAGGAATGTCTTTTGTAGTAGCATTGTTCGCGTGGACTCTAGTGGATTAGCCAAAAAAATATATTCCTGTCACAGAATTGGATGACGACAACGGAGAGTTCTCAGAAAAAAGTTCTGGGGAGAGGAATTGATATTCATTCCACGAAGAAGGTCAAATTGCGAAGTTTGAAGATGATGAATTTACTGGTGCAGTTGGCGTTACACCAGTTAACAAGGACCTATTGCTTCGCCTAGCAGTACGACGCTTGAATTGATCTCCCACAACCCCGTTTTCAGGGTTCAGAAGAAGATGGTCCACGTTTTGCCAATAGATATGAATACCACCAATGAGATTAACATTAATAAGTACTAAAAGCATGGGTATGTAATTTTTCAACTTAAAGCACGTTTTTTGTACCTAAATTCTCGTTTAGTTAAACATTAGAGAATAAATTATAAGAAGGGTAAACAACATGGACGACATTAATCGGTAATATAGTCAAAGTGTGAAAAAACTTAATTAGATATCATTGTTACAAAAAAAAAATAACTGAGAAAAACTCCAAAAAAGTCAAAGGCAAAACACCTCACTTGCCAAGGTTTATATTCCTAAATCGCAACAGATTGGGTAGGTACTTTTTCACCTTAAAGCACATGTTGCGCGCATAAATCCTGGTCTTTAAATTATCCACTAGAGAACAAAATATTAGAAGGGTAAACAATATGGGCAATGTTACTCGGTAAACCGTTGAAGTGTGCAAAACCTGAGTGGGGCATTGCTATTATAAAAAATAAAAAAATAAAAAAAAGGAATAACTGATGAAAAACATCAAAAAAGGGCAACCACGTGACTTGCTCGAACATATTTATGTTCATAAATCTTAACGGATTGAGTATGTTCTTTTTCACCTCAAAGCACGTCACATAAATCCTCTTCTTTAATTAAACCATCGGAGAACAAAATATAAGAAGGCTAATAAACATGAGCAGTTTTACTCTGTAAAATAGGGAAAAACTAATTAGGAATCAATGTTATAAAACAAAATACTAGTTATAAACAATTGAGAAGATATGAGATTTACATTTGAATTTCAACTGGACTCAAATAACCAACATTTGCCATAGGATTTTCATTATTTCCACACAAAAAGACAATGCTAGTCCAAAATTTAAATTTAAAATCTTGACGATACAAAACTTTATTAATATATACTAATAAAGCAATTATTTTTTTTCGTCTAAAACATACATTATTTCTATCTTTGACTTCAAAACTTCACATTTCTTCTTGGCATCTTGAATATTTTTTATTTTTTTTGGTAACCAAGTAGGAAACCACTTAAAGTGGGCTCGTTGTTCCCTCCGGTCTATGCAAAAGTTGTAGTATATGTATAGCTATCGCTAATGACATTGTTTTTTGGTTACCATTTTAAAGTTTCTTCACTAATTAATATATTTGTTGTATTGTTGAGTTTGCTGTTCTATTTTGCTTTTTGGTTTCTCCAACTATTCCGCCAGACGTAGTGTCGTGTCACTGTAAGTAATCAATATTAATCTGCTAATTAATTCCCATTTCTTTTTTCTTTGTTCCTATTTTGTTCATGATATTTATGAACTCATTAAATTAATTACTCTCTGTATACTTTTTTAAGAATCCCAAACATCAGCATCTGGTGGGCGAAAGGGGGTATATTTATTCAGGAAGTCTGAGGCTTGTTATTCCAGTGAGATATTTGCTACTTCTTAATTAATAGATATCACTTGGCTGAAGTGAAGTTCAATGAGGAATATCTCACTTTCTGTTCAACTTTTGTGTTCTATTGTGTGCCAAATTAAGTCAATGGATTTACTTGCAGGAAATGCCTCTTGCTAACTGCAAAGCAAACCTTAACAAAGTTCAATGTCATTCATATGTAGTTAAACCGTAGAAAGATCAACAACTTAAGAAGGTTATGGAAAAAGGACCATCAGATTATGTACCACCGATGGATACTGTAGAGATGTTGCCCAAGAATCAGTATGCAAGGAGTCATCCCCAGACCCAAAGTAATTTGATGATTGAAAGAAATGGAAAATCAGGAGTTAGATGGTTAAATGCTGGATCAACCAGCTTCTATGTCACACCTCAACTCGGGGAACGTGCGGGCACCTACTACTTGCCACCTCAGTAGGCGAACCCGTCCCTTATGCAACCAATCATCAATGAATAAATAAATGAATAAATGAATGAAAAACCCAAGAATAATATGATAAGTCTAACATAATATATAAATACTAAGTGCGGAAGATAAACAAATCCCAAAAATCTGGTCTGATCAGTACAAGAACTACTAAATACTACTACCAGTGTGAATAGTCAATACATCATTTTAAATACATATTGTCTCGAAATAGAAATGGGACAATAAAGAAGATAGAGTTTCGGGCGGCATGGATCATCAGTAACTCTGGCTCAGAACTCTAGGAACGTCGCCTTGGGATTAGCCGCGAGGTGTGGAAGTCTCTCCAACAACGAACTCTGCACTCATGAAAAGAGTACAACAAGGTAGCATCAGTACAAAACACAGTATTGAGCAAGCATCATAGGCCACCAACAGTTAGATCACGCATGAAAATAAGGAAATTGTCACGACCTATTTTTCCTAAGCCGTGCGGGCACTTACCTTCCCACTCGGTAAGCGAACCCTCAACCCAACAATAAGTAAAGACATAAATAATGAATAAATCAAGCGAAAAAGTATAAATACTTAAGTCTCACGATATAGATATATATAGTAGAATAGTGCGGAAATAATAATAATAATAATAATAATAATAATAATAATAATAAGTAATAATAATAATAATAATAATAATAATAATAATAATAATAATAAGAAGAAGAAGAAGAAGAAGAAGAAGAAGAAGAAGAAGAAGAAGAAGAAGAAGAAGAAGAAGAAGAAGAAGAAGAAGAAGAAGAAGAAGAAGAAGAATAATAATAATAATAATAATAATAATAATAATAATACCCCCAGGGTCTAATCTGGATAATACAAGAGCATCTAAAAGGGAAATAATACAAGTCTAGAATAATAATAATACATAGCTGTCTATGTCTCTGAATAGAATAGGACATAATGATAGAGAAGTCTTCAAGGCAGCGAACAGTCATGCTCACCCTGGAAACTCGGAGATAATGCTGAAGCGACTATCAGCCACGTGTCACGGAAGTAGATCCAACCTGATACTCTACATTCATAAAGGAATGCAGCAAGTGCAGGTCAGTACAAACTACAGTACTGGTAGGCATCATCGGCTGATGTAGCATAGCTAACACAATCCAGATAATAAAGCAGATAAACCAACAAGTATAAATCAATGTAATCAAATCCTAGTATACGTCATCGCCTAAGTAAAGCATCTAATCCCAAATGTGCCAAATCTGAATATATCCAATCTAAATCCAACATCACAAGTATAACGCCAAAGTATCTCAAAATCAAGTCAATGCAATGCAATAGTGTATGAATGCACTACAATTCCATGTAAATGTTGTGTACACATGTACTCTGGACGGAAATATCGACATCTCGGTAGCACAACCCAGTATGACTCGCGAAGTCTAAGTGCCACCCGTGCCGGATCTTTGCCCAACAGACAGACGGGACCCCAGATCTTTTCCCACAGAGGGTTCTCACAGACACCACTCTGGGGGACCCGTGGAGTCCATGCACTCACTCAATCAACGATTTCGAAACTAACATCAGATATCAGCCATCTCACGTCACTCAAGTAAAATCGAGCCCAACTCATCATAGTGGTTCATCAAGTATCATCAGTATCTCCACAGTGTATCATGAAAATGAGAGTGCGTGCAATGCATATATCAACATCAATAAACATGCTCAATATCACAAGTATCAACAATAGGTATGCTAACAATGTATCTGAATCACAAATACCAACAGTGGGTATGCCAACAATATAACCGAATCAAGATGATAAAATATAATTCAACATCTATCAACAACTCATGGCATCGGGCCAACACAATGGAACAATCAAATCACAACATAACGAGATGGCTAGTCCCAATACACAACAGGGCCCAACCTAAGGAAATATCCAACCCAACTTCATACCCGAAGGTTCACATGCTGTCTCCGACAATATAATCTAAATGTGTGCTTCGCTATACAAAGTCTCACCAAGGGTAAGCCATAACCTACCTAAATGGCTGAACTGCAACACCAATAACTCATTCTTTTGCCTTGCCTTTCCGCTGAACCTCAGAACCAAAGTAATCTAAGCATAATCGAAATCTAGATTATAAATCATAAAGAATGATACTAATATTTCTACCATTCAATTTAGGTCAATTCTAACCCTAGAAATTGTGAAAACGAGCCCACAAGGGAAAAATGGGGAATTCAAGAGCAAAATATTAAATTAAGCACTAAGTGATTATAACCCAACCACTAATTGCTAAATTAACTCATAGATTTACCCAATTTCGAATTTGAAGCAAAACCCCCAATTTGGGTATAAACCCTAACTCTTTGATTCCGAAATTCAACACTAGAAATTGAAGATATACGATTAACAAGCTTAGATTCATCAAAAACTAACATAAACCCCATCAATTTCAGCATTAATAAGCCTAGAGAAAATGTTAATCCAAACCCACTTTCATATTCCATTACTAAGGGATTATTAAAGAAAAGGGAGAATCTATGATGATTAGGATTAAAGAACTAGAAAAGGGATTAGCAAGATTTACCTCCAAGAGTATGCCCAAAATATCTCTAAGAACAGTCCCACAAGCTCTAATTTCGAAATGCAAAATAAATGTAGGTCTAAAGGTTTTTAACACTTCATTAATTATACACACTGCCGTCATCCGCTTTAACGGCGCTGGGACCTTCCCAGCGAAGCCGCTTCAGCGGTCAAGCTTAAAATGCTTGGACCGCTCTAGCGGCAGGGTTACCGCTCTAGCGGTACCGCTGCCGGGGTGCTGGTGCCGCCAAAGCGGGCACCAGACACCAGAAAACTCTCCCAAGTTTCACAATTTGATTTGATTTTTTGACTAATTCTCGAGGCCATCTGCTGACATACCATACACAAAGACACACATAAAAACACGCAGCGAACGCGCCCGTGGCCTCGAAATTCCCAATGAAGGTCCCGTTGACCGAGTTAACCCTTGATATCTTAATTCAAATTTTCCAACCCAAGTCCCAAAATGTATCCGAGTGCATTGGGAACCAAACCAGATATACGCATAAGTTCTAAACGACCATCCAGACCTCTCGAAATCGACGAATTTTCGAAAAAGGTCCGTTTACCCAAAAGTCAACTTGGGTCAACTATTTTTCACTCAAAGCCTATATTTCACAAGATTTGCTCGAATTCGGTCTAGACACCTCGGGAAGCGTGCCAACAGTCCCCTCGGGTTAAAAATGAGCTAATCAATGCTCAGTTAAGGAAAAAAATGCCAAAAAGACTATAACGACAAAACAGAAATGGAAAGATAATCATGCTCACAGACGGATACAAGTCAACAAATCCATGTAGTACAATCAATTACCAACTATGTCTCAAATATTTCACGAATCCAAACATAACCAAATAATCGAAGATCAATATCAATCCAAATTACACTAAGAACATATAAGGTGAATACATATGAAATGCAATGAAATGATACACACATTCTCTGGGGGGACGATGTCCACCTTTCGACAGTCATGACCCATAGGGCACCGCTAAGTCCATGTACCATCATTCCGTACCATACAACATAGAATGAGTCCTCCATCCAATATCAATGCTAACCATTCCGTATTACACAACATAGAGATGGCTACGCAAATATAGTAATGTCGCATAAATCATACTTACTTTTGTCATTACCATTTCCCAATATCAAGATTAAGATAAATATATCACGAATATGAGAAAGTATGTCATGCAATGAGAATATCAAACATAACATATGGATTCCAATCAATTTCGTATAAGGAGAGCTATCGTAGTACAAGTATCACATGAATCCGTTCCTTCCAACCAATCTCCCATAATACAAAGAAACCACCAATTCACATAAGAAAAGCCAACCATAACTTAGGGATTCTACGGGCCACGAGCCCGAACACACAAGTCACACAACAGTACCAATCCTAAGAATTCCAACCCAAACTTCATATCCGAAGGTTCACATGATGTCTCCAACAATTCCCTAGTACTACGTACGAGACGCTAACCAGAGTCTAACAAAAAAGGTTAGCCATAACCTACTTGGAGTGCCGAATAGAAATCCCAAACAACTCAAGTGGGCGCCTTACCCTTCCTCAGTGCCTCCAAATGTACAGGTTCTATTTATAATATAATGTATATTAGAAATAATGAAGAACGGTACCCATATTGCTAGGCTTTCAATTTGGTCAACTTAAGACTATGGGATTTGGGAAATGGGCCCACAACGGCAAACCGGGAAATTCAAACGTGTGACATGCAATTCAAGTCTAAGTGATCAAAACTCACTAATCAATTTCTAAAACAACTCAATATTAAGCTAAATATATATTTAAAGAGAAACCCTAAATTTTGGGTATGAACCCTAACCCTCAGTTTCATAAATTGGGTACTAAAAATGAAGGAATCATGTTTATATAGCTATTACTCATCAATTCCATACTAGTAAAGTCTTATACCAGCAAAAAATCAAGGTTTGATAACCAAAATTTCATTCAAGAAAGAAACCCCAAGATCCCTCTTTAATCCTTATGTTATTGGAAGACTGTAGCATGAATTAGGGAGTTTCTAAGATGGATTATGATTCATAAATGAAGAGTAGGGTTAGATGAACTAACCCCAATAAAGAATTCCCTTAGAATCTCTTGTTTTGCACCCAAAATAGCTCTAGAATCGAGGGTAATGAATGAAGAGTGATAGAGTTTGAAAAAGGATTTAAGGCATTTAAGTCCCCGTCGACCGCTACAGCAGTCTACAGTCCCCTACGGCGAAACCACTGCAGTGGTGACATGACCGCCATGGTGGTCATTCACGATTTACTCTACACCACTATAGCGGTAGGGCCATCACCACGGCGATACCGCTGCCTCAATACTGGTGTCGCTGCAGCGGACATCAGTAGCAAGAATAGTACTTTTTTTCACCATACTCAACTCGAAATCCGACCATCACTCGAGGCCCCACAGATACAAGATAAACATGCAAACACACATAAAAATACGCTGCAAACTCACCCCTGGCCTCGGATTTCCCCATGGGGGTCTCATTGACCAAGTCAACCCTAATACCCCAAAATCAACTTTCCAACCCAAGCCCCAAAATGCATTCTAATTATTGGGAAGCGAACTGAACATACCAACAAGTCACAATTGACCATCCAGACCTCTCGGAATCGATGGATTTTCAAAAAAAAATGTCTATTTACCCTAAAGTCAACTTTTGATCAAATATTTTTCGCTTTAAGCATTATTATCACTAAAACCAATCTAATATTCACCTGATGAATCGTACCACCCATCCCCGAAAGTCTAATATAAGCTAATGCAGTTTGAAAAAAGGTCAACAAGGTCAAAAGTACCATAACGGCCAAACGGGTCGTTACATTCTATCCAGTTCGTGCAAATGTAAACGCTGATGATATATTAAATGTCCTTTTTCAACTATAGTTATAGGTTTTATTAAGTTGAAAAGGTGAAATATTTTTTATGTGTGCATAATTTTGGAAGGAAACAGAAGAATGGAAACTCCAACTACTGGTAGGGGGCGTTTTAACTCACTTCTGCATTAGACATCACTGTTAAAAAAAAATGAAAAAATTTGCGAAAAGGCAAAGGCAAAAGCACGTGACTTGCACAATGAGGTTCATCTCATAACAGATTGGGTATGTAATTTTTCACCATAAAGCATGTGTTTTGCGCCTAAATTCTTGTTTAATTAAACTGTAAGAGAATAAAATATACAAAGGTTAAACAACATGGGCAGTGTTAATTGTAAAAGAGTCAAAGTTCACAAAAACTACATCAAACATCACTGTTATAAATAGGAATAATTGGAAACAAAGCGTGTAAAAAGGCAAAGGAAAAAACAAGTGACTTGCATGATAACATTCATGTTCATAAATCGTAGAAACGGATTGGGGATGTAATTTTTCACCACAAAACATGTGTTGCACGCCTAAATCCTTTTCTAATTAAACAATAAGAGAATAACATATAATAGGGTAAACAGCGTTGGCAGTGTTATTTGTAAAATAGTCGAAGTGCAGAAAAATATCAAACATATCACTATTATATAAAATAAAAAGAATTGAAAAAATCGCCAAAAAGACAAAACACGTGACATGGGAAGAGAAGATGACTAGATATGACCAGGTTCTGAAGTGGCTTCGTGCTACCAAAAAGGAATTTAGTACGGCCATTACCAATTTATCCAAAAAAGCCCTCAAAGAATTTCTTATTTAGTAGTGGTGTTAGAATGGACTCCAATGGATTAGCCCAAAAACATGTTCCTATTAACACAGAATATGATGACAACAAAAAAGAGTTCAATAAAGCAAGTTCTGGGGAGAGGAATGGATATTCAGCCCACGGAGAAGGTGAAATTGGGGAATTCGAAGATGATGAATTTAATGATGCAGTTAGCGGCATTACATCAGTTAACAAAGACCAGTCAAAAGAAGATGTTCCGATGAGATTCATGTCATAAATCGTAATAGATCGTGTATGTATTTTTTTAACCTTAAAGCATGTGTATTTTACCTAGATCCGCGTTTAATTAAACTATAAGAGAATGAAATATAGGAAGGGTAAACTACGTGGGCGGTGTTATACACTCCGTAAAATAATCAAAGTGCGCAAAAACTGAATCAAACATCATTGTAACAAAAAATAACAAAGGCAAATGTAACAGCATGGGACTTGCACGATGAGATTCATGTTCATAAGTGGTAACAGATTGGGTATGTAATTATTCACGATATAGAATGTGTTTTGCGCCTAAATCCTAGTTCAATTAAACCATAAGGGAATAACATATAATAGGGTAAACGTGGGTAGTGTTATTTGTAAAATATTCGAAGTGCGCAATCAAACATCACTGTTATAAAAGGGAATAATTGAAAAAGAACTCCAAAAAGGCAAAGGCAAAGGAAAAACTCAAGACTTGCGAAAAAAAGATGACTAGATATGACCAGGTTCTAAAAGTGTCTTCGTGCGACAAGGAAGTTAATGCACTCATTGTCAATTTATCTAAAAAGCCCTCAAGGAATGTATTATTTAGTGGTGGTGTTGGCATGGCTTCAGTGGAATAGCCCAAATATAATGTTCCTTCTTACATAGAATCTGATGACGACAACAGAGAGTTCTCTGAACCAAGTTCTGGGGACAGGAATGGATATACATCCCACAAAGAAGATGAAATTGGGGAATTCGAAGATGATGAATTTAGAGGTGCAGTCTCATGATCCAATTCTGTAAGCCGTTAAGGCACCAACTCGCCCGAGTAAGTAAGCTATCCACATCCCGATTTAGCAGTCATTTAATGAAATAAGTGCAGAAAGTAATCATACAAGTCAATTATTAAGTCTTTAAAGTTTTAATTGTCATAAATACCGAAATAAAATGATCCCCTAAGACTGGTGTCACTACTACAAGAACTTGGTAATTTACTAATACAAGTTTGAAGAAATACTTATGTCACACCCCGAACCATGGTCTGGGCGTAACACGGCACTCGGTGCCTAACTGTATATGAACGAGTGAACCCATAGGCTGGCTGAATCAACATGTGATATCAAAACATACTAAATTTCGAAAATAAACCAACACATGCTGATCTACTAACAAGTTTGACTGTAATATATAAAATGCGGAATCATTGTATAAGTCTAAAACATCTGAAATCAATGCCAACACATCAAAGTTGTTAATATCTGACTGACGAGACTATGTCTATGAAGCTTCTAGAGAATACTGAAATGATAACTGTCTGCCGGGACAAGGCCCCTGCGTACCCAATTGACTACTATGCTGAAAATACTCAATGTATGATAATGCCTCGAAGGAACTGGGGCTTACTAATAGCTGATACATGCACGTCCAAGCTAGCTAGATCGTCAACCTATAAATCGTTACGATGCAGGCCCTCAAGCAATAACAAAAGGGACATCAACACATTTAAATTGTACTGGTATGTAAAGCAAACAGAAAGAAAGAACTGTACGCACTGAAACTGCAGCTGAAACTGATAACTGTAATCTAAACTAAACAGGAAGGTAAGGATCTGAAGTACTCCCTGTTCTGAATGAAGAATCACCTGTATGACTGTAAATATAAACAGTGGCCAAGGTCCCAAACAAATGTGCACAAAACTGTGGCCTCAGGACCAAGCAATAGGTATGCATAAACTGTGGCCTAAGGCCCAAAAATACAGATACAGGTGTTCAACATTACACAATTTACAAGACTGAGACTGGCTATAGTTGATAGCATGATAACTGTTTCTGATTATGGAACTTAAGCCAATATCTGATTATACACTGATTGAGGCTCATGCCATGTCAATACACAAATCTATAATGATTACGCACTGAGTTCATGATATTCAAAATGATCACCATGAACGAATTAGAAAACTATAACCCTAGAAGATAGCAGTTCTACAACTATTCAAGAAACTAGGGCTAAACTATATTCTGAGTCAAATTACTGATAAGCATGTTGAATGAGGCTTAGGGAGAATCATGAACATTCCCTAACGTAGATAGTTTGCCTCACATACATGTATAAGCTCCAAAACTTGTATCTATAAGTCTGAACTTCGAGACGAACCCCAAAACCTATGTCTTAAACCTTAAACGGGGGTTTTCTTAAAAATTCTAGGTTAAGAACAATGATTAACTAATTAGGTTACGTAGATATATGTTAGAATTGACTTGGAAGTGTTTGGAATGCTTACCTTGAAGCCTTGCATTGTTTGGGAGAGAGGGACTGCATTCTAGGATTCTTGAAATTATAAAAACTGATTTTCTAGGACAAAGTGTCGTATTTATATTGTTTGGTGTCAGGGTAAATCAACGGTGCAACTCGACGGTTCGTCGACATGTCGACGGTTCTATCGAATTGCTTGACGGTCTGAGCAGTGCACAACGTCAGTGCATATCGATGATCCGTCGACATGTCGATGGACCGTCGATTGGACCGTACTATTGCAGTTTGAGAGGAATTCAGAGAATTAGCAGTTGCAGTGCAACTCGACGGTGCTCTTTGACGGGTCGTACATCGACGGTCCGTCTTTCTAACCATCAAATTTCAACTGTAGCACTGAGTCTAATTTTTTGACTTTACTCTCTCTTTTGGTTTCCGGGGTCCCTGAGTCATGGACGCAGCTTAGTTTACAGGTACGAGGTGTTACAATATTGCCCTCTTGGGATCATTCATCCACGAATGATAGGTCATGGTAAAGAGTGACTGCTGAGACATGTGCACGCTAACTGACATGAACACATTAATGTTGAACTCAAACAAAGGGCTAAACTGAATAACTACTGAACTGGCTGACTACTAAACTGGCTGAATACTGGAAACGTGGAAGCTATAGAAGGAAGATCTGAAAGGGAAAGGTAAATTACCTTTAACGTTTCTTGCTGACTCTTCAAAGAGATGGGGATATCTGGACTTCAGGTCCTCTTCGGCTTCCCATGTAGCTTCTTCAACTTTCTGACTTCTCCATAGTACCTTTACCGAGGCAACTTCTTTCGTTCTCAACTTGCGAATCTGTTGATCTAGAATTGCCACCGGGACCTCTTCATATGTCAAACTATCATTGACCATTATGCTATCAGTTGGGACAACCAACAACGGGTCTCCCACACACTTTCTCAACATGGACACATGAAATAGTGGGTGCACAGCAATCAAGTCTCCTGGAAACTCAAGCTCATAAGCCACTTGAACAACCCTTCACAGGATTTTGTATGGTCCAATATAGCGAGCACTGAGCTTTCCCTTCTTACCAAACCTCATAACTCCCTTCATAGGCAAAACTTTAAGAAACACCCAATCATTAACTTGAAACTCTAAGTCCCTTCGTCTCACATCCGTGTAAGAATTCTTGAGTCTCTGAGCCATTTTCAACCGCTCCTGAATCAACTTGACCTTTTCCATAGCCTGATAGACCAAGTTTGGTCCCAACAACTCTGCTTCACTAACTTCAAACTAACCGATTGGTGATCTACATCTCTGCCCATACAAAGTTTCGTACAGTGTCATCCTAATACTAGCATGGTAACTGTTATTGTAAGCAAATTCAATGAGAGGAAAGTGATCATCCTAATTACCCTTGAAATCAAGAACATATGCCTCAATATGTCCTCAAGAGTCTGAATGGTGCGCTCTGCCTGGCCATGTGTCTGAAGGTGAAAAGTTGTACTGAGATTAACTTTTGTACCCAATCCTTTCTGAAAGGATCTCCAGAAATTTACTGTGA
The DNA here is from genome assembly GCF_019175385.1 of Lycium barbarum. Taxonomy (NCBI): domain Eukaryota; kingdom Viridiplantae; phylum Streptophyta; class Magnoliopsida; order Solanales; family Solanaceae; genus Lycium; species Lycium barbarum. The sequence continues at coordinate 47,494,856 of NC_083338.1, read as the reverse complement.
ACTGGGCACCCCGATCTGAAATAATGGACACTGGAGTCCTATGAAGTCTAACAATTTCACAAATATACAACTTGGCATAGTCCTCCACTGAATCTGTTGTCTTAACTGGCAAGAAGTGCGCTGACTTCATAAGTCAGTCCACAATCACCCGAATCAAATCATGCCTCCAACCTAAACGAGGTAGACCTGTTATGAAATCCATGTTTATCATCTCCCATATCCAAACAGGAATATCAATATTCTGAGCCAAGCCACCAGGCCTCTGGTATTCGGCTTTCACTTGCTAACAATTTGGAAACTTAGCCACAAAATTTACTACATTCTTTTCATCTTATTCCACCAATAATCTCCTCAACATCATGATACATTTTCGTGGAACCTGTATGAATGGAATACCTGGAATAGTAGGCTTCTAACATAATTCGCTCTTCGAGCCCATCTACATCTGGAACGCATAATGTGCCTCGGTATCTCAAGGTACCGTCATCTCCCCCTTGTTCAAAAGTCATCATCTTATTCTTGTGAATCCCCCCTTTCAGCTGCAACAAGTAGGGATATTTATACTGCTTCTCCTTAACTTCAATGACTAAGGAGGAAAGAGCTCTATTCTGAACAACCACACCGCCATTCTCGGAGTCCAAAAGTCGAACTCCAAGACTGGCCAAACAGTGAACTTCCTTGGTCATAACTCTCTTATATGTATCAACAAGAGTTAAACTTCCCATGGAATGCCAACTAAGAGTATCGGCTACTACATTCGCCTTCCCTAGATAATAGAGAATATCCACATCATAGTCCTTAAGCGATTCGAGTCATCTTCTCTACCTAATATTGAACTCTCTTTACTTGAAAATATACTGCAGGCTTTTATGATCGGTGAAAATATCCACATGCACTCCATACAAGTAGTGACACTATATCTTAAGTGCAAAAACCACAGCTGCTAATTCTAGATCATGAGTCGGATAATTCTTTTCTTAAGCCTTAAGCTGTATAGATTCATAACACACAACTTTACCATGTTACATTAAAACACATCCGAGACCAATTCCCGAAGCATCACAATAAACGACGAACCCTTCGGTTCCTTCTGGTAGCGTCAAAACTGGAGCAGAAGTCAATCTCTTCTTTAACTCTTCAAAACTCAGTTCACATGCATCTGACCATTGAAATTCACATGCATCTGACCATTGAAATTTAGCTTTCTTCTGAGTCATGTTAGTCAATGGAGCTGAGATAGAGGAAAATTCCTCCACGAACCGCCTGTAATAACCTACCAGACCCAAGAAACTTCTGATATCTGATGCTGAGGTAGGTCTGGGCCAATTCTTAATAGCGTTAATCTTCTAAAAATCAACTTTAACGCCTTCTCCTGAAATCACATGCCTATGAATGCCACTAACTTTAGCCAAAACTCGCACTTAGAGAATTTTGCATAAATCTCGCGATCCTTGAGTGTCTGTAATACTATTCTGAGATGCTCTGCATGATCAGCCATACTACCGAAATACACCAATATGTCATCAATAAACAGAATGACGAATAAATTGAGATACGTCTTGAAGAACCTATTCATAAGATCCTTGAAAGCTATTGGTGGTCAATCCGAAGGACATGACAAGAAATTCAAAATGGCCATAACGGGTTCTGAAAGCGGTCTTAGGAATATCAACTTCCTTAACCTTTAACTGATGGTAGCCTGATCTGAGGTCAATCTTGAAATAACCTGAGCATCCTAACGTTGATAGCAATATCATGGATTACATAAGATACAGTGGATCCCGGGTCCATAAGAGAAAAAACATCGAAGGTGAAGACTGTTAGCATACCTGTGACAACATCGCCACAAGTCTTTGTATCCTAACGTCCTGAAAGTGCATACAGACTGTTCTGACCATAGCCCATATTTCCAGACATTGCTGCCCCACGCCTCTGCTGGGCTTGGGAATTTTGAGAAGCGGCTGAATTAGTGGACTAAGCTACATTACCATTACCTCCGGTATTCTGTGTTGCTGATGAAAAATCCCGCAGAAAGTGACCAGGCTGACCACACCCAAAACAACAATCCATGCTCGAATGGCATAATCCTGAGTGCTTCTTACCACAAGTGTTGCAAGTAGGGTGTTAGAAACCACGGTCGGTCACGTTGGCCTGTGACTGTGAGCCTGCTGTTCCAAAGTTTCAGCCTTTCTGATTAGACTTGGACCTCTGAGATGGACCACTAGCTATAGAGGAAGTAGGTCCTGATGATCTATTCTTAAAGAACTAATGATTCCCACATCCTTGAGATCCTCCCTGACTGAAATTACCAACAGACTTAGCCCTCTTGTTGAATTCTCTATCTTTCTGCTTCTGTAGGGCTTTTTATTCCTTCAACCTAGTCTCGTTACCTTGCACAAATGCCAGTATCTTAGAAATAGTCACCTTGTCATTCTGAGTGGTTGTATTTCCATCCTTGTGCAATTCGGGTTTAAGCCCAAGTACAAACCTTCTAACCATGGCCCTTATATCAAGAACTATGTGAGGAGCATATCTGGACAGTGACATGAACTTGAGATAGTAATCCTTGACCTTCATGTCGTTCTGCCCTAGGTTCTCAAACTCAGTAGCCTTGGCTTCCCTGACTTCGATTCGCATGAAGTTCTCAATGAAAGCGTCTGCAAATTCATCCCAAGTAGCAGGAAGTGCATCCTACCCTCGGGACTATTCCCATGTCTTATACCAAATATGGGCCACATCTTGTAGCTGGAAAGCTCCAAATTTTGTTGCCTCTGTATCAGTAGCATGCATCACACGAAATACTTTCTGGAGTCCATCACTAAAATTTTACAGGTCTTCATCCTTCTTAGACCTTGTCAACACTGGTGGCTTCATCCGCAGAAACTAAACTCCTGAGTGCTAGAACTATTTAACCTACCACTAGCACCTGAGCTAGGGGTCGTTCTTGTCGTTGGGCCTGGTTAGCCAAATTTTAGTGAACAGCTGAATAGCTCCTCTAATATCCGCGTCTGAAGTATTGGGAGGTGGAGCTGTAGCATTAGCTGGGGCGGCCGTCTGAGCCTGAGTGCTCTCTTCTGTAGCTGCATCAGTGGTAGCCCTCTGGCTAGTAGTTGTATTTATTTTATTGAACTCTCTTTTTCGGAACCATTTCTGAAATACGTAATTCACATGAGTTAGAAGAGTTTCTAAAAGTACTAGTTAGAAGAGTTTCTAAAACTACTGCTCTAACTGCACGAACAAGAGTATGAAAGCGGTGAAACAAATCCTAAATGTCTTGGTGGTCAACTATTTATATGTGTGGGCGCCACACACATATAAAAGTGACCCTACTGGACATGGCTTCATAGACTCCCTAAGACACTTGAACCTAGTGCTCTGATACCAAGTTGTGTCACGCCCCGAACCATAGCCTGAGCATAACACGGCACTCAGTGCCTAACTGTATGTGACCAAACGAACCCATAGGTTGGCTGAATCAACATGTGATATCAAAACATACTAAATTGCAGAAATAAACTAACACATGTTGATCTACTAACAAGTCTGACTATAACATATAAAATGCGGAATCATTGTATAAGTCTAAAACATCTGAAATCAATGCCAAAACATCAAAGTTGTTAATATTCGATTGACGGGACAATGTCTATGAAGCCTCTAAAGAATACTAAAATGATAACTGTCTATCGGGACAAGGCCCCCATGTACCTAACTGACTACTATGCTGAAATACTAAATGTATGATAATGCCCCGAAGGAACTGGGCTCACTAATAGCTAATACGGGCACGTCCTAGCTAGCTGGATTGTCAACCTATAGATCATTTCCTATATCGCAAGATGCAGGCCTCCAAGCAATAAGAAAAGGGGCATCAGCACATTTAAATAGTACTGGTATGTAAAACAAATTGGAAAAAAAAACAGCATGCACTGAAACTGATAACTGTAAACTGAACTAAACAAGAAGTTAAGGATCTGAAGTACCCCCTGTTCTGATTGAGAATCACATGTATAACTGTAAATTTAAACTTTGGCCTAGGTCCCAAATAAATGTGCACAAAACTATGGGCTCAGGCCCAAGCTATACGTATGCATAAACTGTGGCCTAGGGCCCAAAAATACAGATACAGGTGTTTAACATTAAACAATTTACAAGACTGAGACTGGCTATAGTTGATAGCATGATAACTGTTTCTGATTATGGAACTTAAGCCAATATCTGATTATACACTGATTGAGGCTCATGCCATGTTAATACACAAATCTATAATGATTACGCACTGAGTTCATGATATTCAAAATGATCACCATGAACGAATTAGAAAACTATAACCCTAGAAGATAGCAGTTCTACAACTATTCAAGAAACTAGGGCTCAACTGTACTCTGAGTCAAATTACTAATAAGCATGTTGAATGAGGCGTGGGTAGAATCATGAACATTCCCTAACTTAGATAGTTGGCCTCACATACATGTATAAGCTCCAAAACTTTTATCTATAAGTCTGAACTTCGAGATGAACCCCAAAACTTGTGTCTTAAACCTTAAATAGGGGTTTTCTTGAAAATCCTAGGTTAAGAACAATGATTAACTAATTAGGTTACGTAGCTATATGTTAGAATTGACTTGGAACAGTTTGGAATGCTTACCTTGAAGCCTTGCACTGTTTGGGAGAGAAGGATTGCGTTCTAGGGTTCTTGAAATTATAAAAACTTAATTTCTAGGACAAAGTGTTGTATTTATATTGTTTGGTGTCGGGGCAGCTTGACAGTTCGTTGACATGTCGACAGGTCCGTCGAGCTGCTTGACGGTCTAAGCAGTGCACAACGACGGTGCACATCGAAGGTCAATCGACATGTCAACCATCCGTCGATTGGATCGTACTGTTGGAGTCTGAGAGAAGTTCAGAGAGTTAACAATTGCAGTGCAACTCGACAGTGCACTTTGATGGGTCATCGATGTACATAGACGGTCTGTCTTTCTAACCGTCAAATTTCAACTGTAGCACTGAATCTAGTTTTTCGACTTAACTCTCCGTTTTGGTTTTCGGGGAACTTGAGTCATAGACGCGACTTAGTTTAAAGGTACGAGGTGTTACACCTTAGTACACAATCTGAAATGAAAAAGATAGAAAAGTATTATTGAAGAGAATCTGGTGCAACGGATCTACGTGTTGCTCACCCCAAACTATCGAGAAGGTCTCCTCAATGACTGGAAGTCTTGCGAACTGCACTCGTACTAGGGACAGAATCTGCACACAAAAGGATGCACCTAGTGTAGTGTAAGTACAGGAAAAAAACATGTACTCAAAAGCATCATCGACCGACCCTATCTTAAAACGGTGACGATGGCTGGTCTTCCGAATACTACTTCTACACCTAATTGCAATTAGTCCTCCATAATAATCATAATAATCACAATAATCATTCAAATCATAAGTTACAAGCCTAGGTTATAGCATCTAAACCCTTAAGTACAGTCTAACAAATCCAATTTAAGCAGTCCAAGAAATCAATATTAGTTAAACACACCAAACAGCACAAGTAGAAGAAATAATGAGAAATTCAAGTGATATGAAATGCATGGCATTTTCATCTTCAGTACACACACACTCCTTCAATAGGGAGCGCAACCCATGAGGGACTCGCGAGGTCCATATACCACTCGAAACCATTTCCCTTCGAGTTTCTTAGCCATTTTTGGCTCTCAATCACATCATCTATCTATTCTTAGGCTCACATTACCTGTCACTAGCCAATTGGCTCATATCACCCGTATCACTCGGTCAATCGGCAAATATACACATACCAGTCGGCCGGAATCATTTCCCCTCAGAACCAACATATGTATCCACAAGAGAAATCTGCATGAAATACAACATGAAAGCATAAACATGACATGCAAACAACAACAATCAATGTCAAGTAATAAATACTCGATCTTTAGATGTAACGACCCGTACGTTCGTTTTGACGCGATTCAGAAATTCTTGTCTTTGTTGTTTCCCTCCCGACTCTTATTAAGAGCAGTTAACTTGTGAGAAGCGAATGATGAGTTGTTCGATGTGTTTGGCATGATTCTAGCTATGAGTCTCAGTTCAAAATTCTTAGACGTTCTAGTTGTTCGGTTTATTTTGTACTTCCTTCGAAAATCCCACGTGGTCGGGTAAATTTGTAATGTGTCCTTGGAATAATGTCCCTTATCGAATCCAGTCTAAAAACTCTTGTATGTGTCACGGATGTCGATAATTGGGATATCGGATTTCCCAAGGTTTAGTAACCAAGCCTCGCAGAGGCGAGACTGGCCTCGCAGCAGCTCGCTCGATGCAGCAAATGAGGTTCCCGCCCCTGCACAACCTATGCCACAAGATGAAGCTCACAGCAGCAAGCGGACTGCCCGCTGCGATGAGTCCACACTTGCGGGAAGGAATGCGTAGAAGTGCAAATCGCTGAACTGACCTAGAAATAAATATCCACTTCATCATAGCTCATTCCATCTGGGAATTTCTTATTGGGAAGCTCGACCTAGAGCAACTTTAGAGGGTAGAGACAATGACCTTTACTTTGGTAAGTCAATAACTCTCTCATTTGGATTTATATCCTTCACTAGAAGACTTTAATGGTAGTTTCCTTATTTGGGAAGGAGGGGGTGACTACACACCCCAAAAAACCTAAACCCTTTTCATATTTTCCTAAATGAAACCTTGTGGCTGGTTATAATCTGATTGATTCTTGATGAAATGGGTTTCATAAAGTTTGAGTAATCTAATTTAGAATTTCAAAACATCCATTTTACCCTTCTATGCCCAAAAGTCTCAAATTGGGGGTAGGGTAGTGTAACGATCAAACCTTTATTAACTAAAAGTGAGTATTTATGACTCATATGTGTGTATATAATACGTGTTGAATAGATTGGAACCATTCGGAGATTTGGCAAGGAAACGAGGAGACTTCGGGATGCTAAGCTTCAATTCCACGCATGTTGAGACTGAAAACCTTATTTGTGCATGTGTTGGTCTAAAATGAATCTAATAAAAGGGTCACGAGGAAATTAAAAGGTGTGTCGATACTTGTGAGGTGAAGAGCACCTGTATCAGATATCGGTCATCATGTTATGGGTATTTGTGCAATTTCAATGGTATAGTTAGACTGAATGCCATGCTTTGGGCACTAGCTGATAGAATAGTATGATCCTATGGATCTGTGAGTGGGATTCGCTTCCCATAATTTATGTCCCTTATTATTGTTTCTTGCCTTGTCTGTTGTATGCATATCACTCATATATCCTCGTTGAAATGAAAAGAAAGTAAAAAGGTGAAGCCTTTAGGTTGCTGAGAACTTAAAGATAGATTTCATGCTCGTATACTTGTTCTTGACTTAATGATGCCATATTCATACTTTACATGTATTCCATGCATACTTTTTAGGATATGATTATGAGTCCGAGGGGATCTTGTTTCGGATGAGTGATGATGTTGTGGCATGTTCTGTTGGCAATTGAGCCCAGTAGTCTAAGAGACAAGTTATTAAGATATGATGTGTTGAGACCATGATCCGAAGATTTACCGGATCGATGATATATGGGCCTTATGAGCCCCCCATGGGTCATGATTCATCGACATTCGAACGTGTGTATATCGGGAAGTGGAAATAAAGGCCATCTATTACATTGCATTTATTCCGTATTCATGTTGTTTTGTGGTGAATTATTAGTATTGACTTGTTGTGATTTGGTATTTATCTGTTATATGAATTAAATTAGTTAGGATGAAGTTATCCTCCACGTGAGTTAACAGTAATGACTAAGGGTGTGCTTAATTGAATTGATCTTCCGGATTGTTCGTAAAACATGTCTAGGGACTTGATGAAACTTTGGGATAGAATCCCTACTAGGCTTATGGAATGGGAAACCTCATAATTGGTTAGGATAACTAGTAGAAACAGATGGAATGCACCTAGTATGTGATAGCTTTAACCTAAGTCTAAATGGTGATTTGTAATTTTTGAAAGGATAAGTGAAATTGTGTTGAACTAGATATTTGTAACATTTCTTTCTTACATCTCTGGTATTAATCATGGTTAAGTGAAGTGATAAGTGATTGTCGGCCAAACCTCATCTCCGTATCATTTAAGAACGGTCGACGATGCTGCTGAGTACCGTTGTTTTTGTACTCACACTACACTTGCTGCATCTTTGTATGGTTCAGGTTTGATTGTTGTTTGAATCCGATGTTCAGATGTGATTGGTGTCCGTTCGATAGCTTCGGGGTGAGCTTATGGTACTGCGTGTGGCCCTCAAAATTATCCTCTTGGGTTATTCTGTCTACTTCTTTTTCGGACAGTTGTATTTTTGAGCTGTTATATAGTTAGGGACTTCTTTAGCGCTCATGTATACTTATGACCAGCTTTTGGGGGTAATATTTAGTTTCTTCTTCAAATTCTGTAATGTTGTATAAATTGTATCAAATTGGTTTGTTTTAATAAGAAGTGATCATTGCTTTTACTTGACTTTTCAAATGGATTTAATTATATTCGGGTTGGCTTGCCTATCGGTGGGTTAGGGTAGGCGCCATCATGACCTTGCAATTTGGATCATGACAAATTGGTATCAGAGCCCTAGGTTCGTCGGTCTTATGTGTACATAAGCAATGTCTAATAGAGTTTTGCGGATTGGTACGTGGACGTCCGTACCCATCCTCGAGAAGCTACAGGGCATCTAGGAAAAATCCGGTCTTTCACTCCTTTTCGTGCTATTTGATTGAATGGTACTATTACATCCTGTATTTTCGTACGTGAAGTTGCGTCGTAAGTTAGTCACATAAGCTCAAAGGACAAGATTATCTTTGAAGTTATAAGCAAGTATCGTGAAGGTTAAAGGTTAAACGAATCAAAGAAAATAAGTTTCGTCGAAGTTCAACATTTATTTGAAGGAAGTACAGTCCTAGCTATAATACCCCGTATTTTTGGATTAGGAAATTGAACCGTCCAACATGAGAAAATTTACCCGAGCCCGAAGGATCTGGTCTATTAAAGCATGGAAACCAAGAGCTCAGTGTATAAAATGATGAAGTCCCAAATGATTTAGGACTAAAAGTGTCATGACGGTGATTGGAAATAATATCTCATGTATGCCAAAAGAGGCTATGGACTAGTGGTACATTACATGATTATGATACAGAGTGTATGAAGTGTGTGAAAAATAATGTATTATTTAAATGAATTGAGATCGAGAAATTAATTATATGAGTAAGGGATTAAAGGTTGGATATTAATTAGAGACAATTGAATTCATTAAAGGAATTATTTGAAATTGTTGGATAACAATTAATGGACATAACCAAGTGCACATTTAGAGATAAATACTAATATATGGCCCAAGAGAACCACGTGCATAGGACAAAGGATCCATTAAAGTCTCTTATTTCAATTTATTGGCATTTCAAAAATCCCCAACTTCAACACTAAAGAAGTTATTGATTTCCACAAACCCTAGAGGGCATCTTTGCACTTGATTCTTCTAGTTTTGGTATTTGAACCTTGATTTACCTAGGATTTATACTAAAGAAGTGTAGAGAATGTTCTAGAGCCTTCAAGACTTGTGAGGAGAGTGAAATTTGAAACATAAGAGCATGGCTCGTCTATTTATAGCTGACACCAGAAAATTCCAGAGAGGCGGTTCGACAAGCGGGTCAACAACCCATAGACGTGTCGACGGTCCGTCGACTGGCTCCATCGATTCGCGTCTATAAATACCTGATCACAGAAACGCAGGGACTGTACATATCGACGGTCCGTCGACCATCACTGGTGCCTGCAGACTTTTCCTGATGCAGTTCAGATTTCGCCGATTTGATCCGTTCAACCTATAGTCTCGTAAATTACCAGGAATACCTGCTGGTACACTTGTACACGAGGTAAGACACTCTCTGCCTTAACTTTATCCTACAAGCTTCCTTCTCTCCTCAAATGTCTTTGGAATCTTAATTAGAATCGTTAAGCACTCCTTCTTACTTGTAGGAACACCATATACGTCTTAACCTGAATTAGTCTATTTACCGCACAACGACATGAAATTTTTCCGAGGTGTGACACTCTCCCCCTCTTAAAAATATTCTTCCTCGAATGTTAAGTCCTCGGGAATTCTACAGAAATTTGGCCAGAGTTTCCTTTGTAATACGGCACTACCATCCAAAATAGCATCGCCTCACAAAGCTACAACAATAATAGCAAGAAGACATGGCCACCCACGACCCAAAAGCGTTGAAAGAAACATTACCTACCTAGGGACAATGGTATCCTGCCCTGTGTCTCTTCGGGGGTGGAAAATAAGTACTAATATTTGGACTTCATATCTTCTTACGCTTCCCAATTCATCTATTTTACTTTCGTGCCCCTTCATAATAGCTTCATCAAGCTTGTATCTTTAGTTCTTCCTTCACTACCTCAGAACCATTTGAGAGTGCAGTAAGAAATCCTCCCAGAGTCTTTTAATGATATTTCTAAATCTGGCTTCAAGATGCATTTTCCACATTCCACTAATTTGATACTCTCCCATTCTTGCAAGCTTCATACGGCCATCTGGATATATCATTTCCAGATCATCTTGACAGGTCTTTAAAGGTCTAACATATGTGCTTCTGGCATGCCTTGGAAAGTTAAAAAATTTCCATAGATAGTTTATATGATTCTTTACAATTGCAACACCCATCTCAGCTTTAGGTTCCTTCTCATTCTTGACTAGTGCCACAAAATTGTCTTACACAAGTTTACTCCCTATTATTTTCTTCACCACTACCTCTCGCTTTCGATTTCTCATTTAAATCCATCTTACTGCATTTATCTCGCGATGCAGCCTTAATTCCTTCATGTTGGGTACTCTAAGCTTGGAATTCTCGTGCCACCCATACACTTTCTCTTCTAAAGGATCATACATATTTGCTCCTCTTCATTGTAGATTGCTACTGTTAAGTATTCACATGCTTTCAAATAGTTCGTCTCCTTTTCAATCCTCTCTTATTGTTACCTCTGCATCTTTTCATCAGCAAAGGCATTACTAAATTCTGAGTCAATTATGTTTGCCTTCAAGGCTTTCCTTTGCAATGCTTCCCCAATCGTTATGCGACATTGGAACTTCGCATCCATGTGTCTTGCTTGCAGTGGCTATTCCACTTGACTTCCCATCTTATTCCACCACTCACTTCGCATACCGTTTTTTCCTTATCAATCTTACGCTTGAACTGAAGCCGCAATGCTCACGTGATGTATCTTCTTAAGGCTAGTACCGTTTTTCTATCATATACCCATCCTTTACCTCTACCTCATAAGCCACCTTATTGTTGTATGACTTCCACGTTGGGTTCTCCGCCCGTCTTCCCTTATACGGTCCATATCTTGTATCACCTCATTCTTACGCCTCCGGCGGCCACGTTGCCTCGTAAAATCGAAGACTACTTCTTGATGGTCTCTTTTAGTTACCATTTTGTTGCTACGAATATCAAACCATGAGGGAATTTCCTCTAGCCCTATGCTCCTTTCCTCAATTCTATCAAGACCCATAGATCGTCTTGTGTATTAATCATTTCATCGATGTAGCTCATAACCGCTCTATACCCCCTATACCGTATCGTCTGCAAACTCGCCCTCTCTTGGCTCACCTTTTCTCAATAATAACTCCCTGGGACTTTTACCGTGTAACTCACCAAGGATGCAATTCCATTTGTTGTTGTCTGGAGATACATATGAAGTCAGTCCATTGATCGTTCACAATCAAACCTTGTTTCTTCTTCCGTCTTACCTCTCATCCTTTCCACAAAAAAATTCATCCACAGGACAATCGTTCTAAGCGTATTTCAGAGTACCATTGACTACCCCTCCTCTTTTTTTTTTTTTTGAACTGTAACTTAAGGTTCAACGCCAATCCTTTCATACTCTTGTCTGTTCAGTTCACACTAACATAGGAGTATTATCCCCTCCCATCTCAACATTTTAACAACAGGATAACACTTCGCCCTTTTTTTTAGGTTTCTGCTCTAGTAGACCTTTCTTTTATTTCCCTCACTTTTTCCCTTCCTTCTCTGTTTTCAACATGTCTCTCTTTATTCTCTCCTCTCCCCTCTTTTTTTTCCTACTATACGCACATCACACATACCGGGCATTCGTCATTTATAGTTCTTTTGTTTCGTTAATCAACCTTATTTTGGTTTCGCTTCCCTTCATATCTGTAGTAACAATCCTTGTCATATAATCGTTCGAGTAAATTCCTAAATATATATCCTGGACTATAACACTGAACACAACTACGGTCATAAGGTTACCCAATTGTCGAGAAAGAAGCTTTTGTGAACACATCTCTTTTAACCTCTTTCCTCGAGGTCTCACCGAGGTCAATAAGGCTGGCTTATAGAGAGATGAAAGTTTTCCTCCCACTATAATCGTCAGGTGAAACCTAACTTAATAATCTGATTTGGCGTGTCACCTATCGGCTTATACATATACATCAAGTTTATCTCATAACTTAATGTTCCCCAAAACGAAGAGAGTTAGCCAAATTTTCTAACTTGCAACTTCTTCTAAAGTGCTTATCCCTTTAATTCTCCTTAGGGTATAAAACTTCTTTCTATCCCAAGCACTTCACTTCCCCTTCTCATGTTCCTTATTCCATCATAACCTATTCATCATTCCCTTAGCGTAATATGTACTTACCATGTTTATCCCGCATTTTACTACTAACTCCGTCCTTAATCACTCATTGGTAGGCCTTTTCTTTCTCTTCGCAACAATTCTTCCTACAGTTCCCATAATTTCCTTAAGATTCCTAAAAGAATTTCGACAGAGTTTCCTTTACAAACATAACAATCCCAAGCCTGCACACAACCCAGAAACACACACCATGCCCTAAAGGCCACATATAGGAACACATATAATGCAGCATAAGGCTGACTACTATAAAAGAATTTAAGTAATAGGGCTTATCTCATAAGTTATACCTACACACTCTTTCTAGAATTCCATTGTTTTACACATTATGTCAATCAACTCTCTCTTCGTGGAGGTTTGCTTACTCATAAATCATAATTCTGGCTATCACTGGGTCACTAACAGGCATGGACATCTCAAATCGTTGATTTGACTCATATTTCAACCCAATACACTCCGCAACACCGGGAGTGATATATGACAGCGTAGAACCCGAATCAATCGATACGTATAAACCATAAGAGAGTACTGACAATATACCTGGAACAATATCAGGGGGAGACTTAAGATCCTGTCGCCCAGCTGCTGCATAGGTATGACGCTGGGATTTACTCCGATTGGGTATTCCTTCTTGGTCCCTATCACAGTTTGCTAATACCTGCGGTCTTTGCCTCAGAGGGCGTACCGAGTATGAAAATCCAACTGCTAACCCCCTGGGTCGAACCTTTTCTTTACCACGTAGCGATGGACAGTCACGCCTGAAATGGCCTGGCCGAGCGCAAGCATAACAAACATTCAAACCAAGGCGGCACGGTCCAGAATGTAATTTGTCACACCGAATACACCGTGTTACAGGTAATCTCATCGGGCTTGAATCACCCTTGTTCTAGGAATTAGGAACTCTAAAATTCTGAACTGGCCCCACGCAACCAGATCTATCAACCTTGGGTCCAGAAAACTGTGGTGGCGCATTAGCTGTTGAAAGAGTTGAGTGCCTAGAAAATTGCTGCATCGGAGCGCCCCTAAACTCATGGTCAAACACTGAAGACCTGACTCTCTTCCTCCAACTCCTGTTACCATGGCCTGCATCCTGCCGCTGAGCTTGAGCGGCTACTAACTGGGTCAGCAAAAGGATGGCCTGCCTCATCTCCTGGCTTGAGGTATCTGGTGGAGGAACTGGGGGTGGTGGAGCTAAGGTTGAAACTCCCCTTTGCTCCTCTAAAGTGGGCGAAGTATGAGAGAACCGAAATAGGACCTTACTCCGGGGCTCGCCCTTCTCTATATCCGTAGGCGGTTCCCGTTCAGTCCTCTCTTCGACCACTATCTTGCCCTTCTGGGCTGCTGTAGCTTTTCCTCTCATCAACTTTGCTGAAAACATAACGCACGGTTAGGAAAAGGGGAATTCTTATATTATATCTCTATCGCACGATCTATGAAGAAGAAAGACGGTCATCATTCCTAAATGCCCCGTAGCTTCTTGTTTATAAGTGTGGCGCGCTTCACACCTATAAATAAGACTCTACTGGACATGGCTCGTTTCTCCATTTGTGAAGATGTCATCTATTCAGGTTATCCTAGGCCTGACTGCGAGTCTAGATTTAGAGTGTTTCTTGATCTCCAGGATAGCGGTCTCCACCACATAGTTGGGATGGGGAGAATTATTAGGTTTTTGGGTTTTCCCTTCATATGTGGAATTGGATTTATAAAACCTAATCCAATTTGGACCAGGCTAATTTTACCCAAAATTTCCTCTATATATAGGATCAATTTAGGTCTCATTTTGAGAACACAAGAGTGAATTCATAGCAGCCATATAGAGAGAAAAACGTGTAAGAGAGAAAGCAGATTTTCGTCTAGAAATTTTTTGCTACAGCAGTCCGCTTTAAATTGTGTTTCCTAATTCGGTAACCGTTGGATCGTACAAAAATTTGAATTGAGGGTTCTCACCATCTGGTTCTTCTATTTCAACGGTGAAGATCGGATTTTGTGGTTTGTAGCTCAATTTTTAGAGTACGAACAGTAGCTCGTTTTTTGGGGTGATTTCTCTCCTTTCTTCACTAGTTTTGGTGCTATCTTTTATGTATTGTTGCTCCGTGCTTGGCTTTGTTGTTATAGCCATTTGGAGAACATTATTGTAACTCTTGTTGTTTATAGTGGAACTTTTGTGGGCCGGAGGTCCCGTGGATGTTTTCTCTTCATCTTGAAGGGGTTTTACCATGTAAATTTGGTGTCTCTTCCATTCGATTTATTTTTGCTTGCTTTGATATTTTATTGTTATTATAGCTACTGCCTGGATTTCCATTTGTGCTAGTGTTTATTGTCTTCTCTTGGTTCAAATAGTGTGGGAAGTTTCGACTTGGGTATTTATTCCGCTGTTATCTCGTCGTGCAATTTAGTTATTGCTTGTTTCTTCCCAACACTTACACCTATTAACCCTTCGCCTATTTAGTTTGCAAGTCTCTCTTCTCTCTACTCATTCAAGTGCTCACTTTGTAGGAATCAAATTTCCAGCTTTTGCTTCTTTTTGACTACATTGTAATTTACTATTTGGTGAGCAAATTCCATGGATGACTGCTCTGCTGCAGGTGAGTTTGTGGGTATCGGATTGGACTAGGGAGATACTATAGAGAAGAATTAAAATCCTAGTTCAGAAACTTAATCAAATAATCAAAACCCTAAACTAAAAACAATTGAAACTAGGGGTAAAAGCTTACCAACTTTAATTGAAGGATTCAGGTGGAAGCGACGGTAAGAGCAATAACGGAGATGGTGGAAGATGCAGGCTGATGGAGCGATGAATCAAAATATTAAAACAAATTGAGCAACTTATGTATGGCTATACAGAACAGATATATTATGTATACACTGCAATTTGAGTTTGTTTATGTTTATACATGATTATACAAAGCTTATACATTATATATACCAAGTATATGTGATGTTTATAAATAGCTATACAGAACATATACATTATCTAGATACGTGGGCCGTATATATTGGTTATTTCCCCGATAAAAAAAAACTGAATCAAATCGGCCTATGTAAACCCCTACTTCTAGCCCTCTTATCATACTCCCTACTCGTCTCTTATAAAAACCATCAGCCAAATAAGAAATCAAACAAATCAAATTTCATTGTTCTGAACAATTGAAAGAGTGAACCGAATAATTTCTGTAAAAATCTGAAAGGAAGAAGGAAAAATGTTAGTGAAAAAAATAAAACGAAAATACAAGTGTTGAAGACCACGGTTCAAATTCCAGCACAAGTAAGAACCACAGCATAAGCCTTGATAGGCGTAGTTACCTATATCTATACTGATGGGAGGTAGCAAATACTCGTGAAATAGTTGAGATCCGCACTAGCCGGATACGACACCACTATTATAAATAAATGAAAAATAAAAGATTTCACGACCCAATTTTGGATCGCGCGGGCGCCTACCTTTTCCTCCTCGGTAGGCGAACCCTCAATCAATAACATAGGAATCAAGTAAAGACAATGCGAATATTCCAATAACTAAGTACGATTAACAGCGGAAATCAATTATATAATAAACTCCAATGTTGAAAGTATTTACAGCCGTTAAATAAACAAGACTCTTTTCAAGTTCCTACGACCTGGTCTAGACTAGTACAAGAGCGACTAAAAGACACGAATTACAATAACACTATAAGACCCAACCTCTGTCCCGGAATGAAATGGGAGGAGACTTTCAGATTTGGCACCGCGCATCTCCGGACATGTTGCAATCAATCACCTGAAACACTCTACACCCAAAAAGGGTGTTGCGAGAGCAGTATCAGTACAATCAACGCGTACTGAGTAAGCATCATAAGCCGACAATGGTTAGTAACACATATCAGCAAAAGAATTCACGAATAAACATAATAATAACTAAATCAAGTCATAATCCATGCACTGCTCATTATAACATCAAGATCCTTAAATCCTTATCTTCCCTCTAATATTCACAAGAAAATTCCACAATTTTCCTTACCAAATCATATGTCGTTATACCTTTCGCTTTTGGTCTAGAAGTCAACTCATCATTATGAACCTTTTATTCTACGTTCCCCTAGAGGCCAAACATACAACTGATCCTACGAATGATCCACAAGACAACCAACCAGTAAATTCAAAGATAATCAAGACAATACACCTCATTGCTTAAATAGCATTTAATCCCAATTTTCGTTCCAAGTCTCAATGTATCAATATATATCCAACATAACAAGTACAATACCAAAGCATCTCAGAATCAAGTCATAATGCAATGCAATGCAATGCAGTAATGTATGAATACAATGCAATGCACTAGTGTATGAATGAAATGCAATGCCATGAAAATGTGGTGTACACATGTACTCCGGACGGAAATATCGACGTTTCGGTAGCACAACCCAATGTGACTCGCGAAGTCTAAGAGTCACCCATCCCGGATCTTTGCCCAACAGACAGACGGGACCCCGGATCTTTGCCCACGGGGGGTTCTCACCAGTACCACTCTAGGGGACCTGCAGAATCCATGCACCCAACGATTCCGGAACTAACATCGGACATCGACCATGCAAATCAACGATTTTGGAATTGAACATCTGACATCGGACTCTCACGTCACGCAAGTACAAGAATTTTATCAAGTATCAATTTCCCCCAGTCAACGATTCCGGAATGAACAGCGGGCATCGGTCGTGAAATCAAGTAAAAGAGTTTTATCAAGTATCAATTTCACCCAGTCAACGATTCCGGAATGAACATCGGACATCGGCCATGTAATCAAGTAAAAGAGTTTTATTCATTATAATCAGGATCTCAACATTGCATCATGAATGGATGAGAATGCGTGCAATGCATGTGTCAGCATCAACAGTTTGATCAATATCACAAGTACCAACAATCGGGTACGCCAACAATATGTCTGAATCACAAATACCAACAGTGGGTATGCCAACAATATACTGAATCACAAGTACCGCCAGTGGGTACGCCAACAATATCTCCAAATCACAATACCAACAGTAGGTATGCCTACAATATAACCGAATCACAAATACCAACAGTGGTATGCCAACAATTTAACCGAATCACAAATACCAACACTGGGTATGCCAATAAAATGAGCTAATCACAAATACCAACATTGGATATGCCAACAGTATCATAATCAAGATGATAAAACAAAATCCAACATCAATCAACAACTCATGGCGTCAAGCCAACACAACAGAACAATCAAGTCACACCATAACGGTGTGGCCCAAACACACAACAAGTTAATCAAGTCGATACACACTATTACCACTTCCCCTAACTCAGCCTAATAGCTTAGAACAAGTAATGTCAATTTTTACTCACAATCATTCCCCACAACTCGAACTAGAACTCAGTCACAAACTTTGGTACATTTTATCTTTCCATATATCAACTAGGTTCGTTATTAATGGTATAACACGATTGACCACATATCACGGAAATTCCCATCTCGAGACATAAATAAATTAAGTACCATCCACTACTCCCAAGTCACATAAAATCCACCAATATTCAAGAAAGCACACCAAACATTCTAAGGAGTCTACAGGCCACCAGCCCGAACAAACAAATCACACAACAGTACCATCCTAGGATTTCATTCCAAATCTCCAATTCCTACACATGCATTCTCCGTTCCTTCTAATACACGAATATATGAAACTAACCGGAGTCTACCGAAAGGGAAGTCGTAATCTACCTGGCAGCCAAACAGGTGCCATGGACCCACACATTTGCCTTGTCTTCCGAAGCGTCTCCAATAAACAAACTCTATTCCCATGTAAATTTCTGTGTAATAAACCATGAAGAATGATATCCATATTGACTATATTCTATTCGGGTCAAAAACCCACTCTTTAATTTAGGAAGACGGGACTCAAGGGCAAAACGGGAATTTTATGGTCAAATTACCAAAAGGTCAAAACCCTTTACTATAATCATAGGAATACTCAGTTAATTCTCAAAATCATTATTTATATGAAAACCACCAAAGTTGGGTCTAAGAACCCTAACTTGGATTCATGAAATTCAACTCTAGCATGGAAGATTATTGGTTAACTAGCCTACATATATCATTATCTAGCATAAATAGCAACATTAACATCATTTTTTTCATAATCTAGGAAGACAAATCATTTTGAGAACCTTTTCAAGAAAAAACCCATAAACCCTCTTTGATTCTATGGGTTCTATGGTCATATCAACTATTACAAGGTGAATTCACCTTAGGATGGAATTCACCTTTCCACCTTAAAAGTCGCCTCTTCTATGCCTTAGAATGAACTTAGAATAAATGGGGAATGTTTAAGGGTTTATGAAATAAAAGGAGTATTCTGGTACCAGTTATGCCACTGCAGCGGCCATCGTGCCGCCCCAGAGGTACCGCACCAGCAGTGCTCAGATCGCTATGGCGGTCTAGCCTCAAAGCTCTTCACCGCTCCAGCGGCACCATAACCGCCCCAGAGTATTCTGGTACAGTTATGCTGCTGTAGCGGTACTAGTGCCGCTGCAGCAGACACCAGCAGATTAGACGCCAGAAATTTTTCCCAAGTTTCACTATTTGATCCAATTTTTTGACTAGTTCCCGAGGCCACCTGCTCACATACCAGACATAAACACATAAAAACACGCTACGAACGCGCCCATGGCCTCGGAATTCCCAGCAGAGCTCTCATTAACCGAGTCAACTTTGGGTGAACTCTTTTTCATTTTAAGCCTATATTTCACAAAAGTTGCCCGAATCCCGGTCTAGACACCACGGGAAGCGTGCCAACGGTCCCTATTCATTTTAATTTATTTGTAATTTAGAGCCAATCCAAGTTAGTTTTCATAAACAATTTATTTCGGAAACAATTTATTTGGTTTTAAAATTATAAGTTTACAAGTAATTGATTTTTATAAGTTTAAGGTAAGTAATTTTATAATTGCTTTGAGTTTTTCTGTGCGAAAGGAAAAGTAAGGGGGGAAAAAGCTTATATAATTGTGTAGAGTTAGTAAATGAGAATTTATAGGGAATTCTTCTTTGTTTATTTTACCCAGCCAAAGCCTAACATGTATGTAGTCCGGAGATGGGGAAAAAGGGCTTGGCCGGGATTAGACTCACAAACAAAATTAATTGTGTCCATTCTTCGGGGTTGCTTCTCTACAATAGGCTTCTGAGGTTTCATGAAGGCTTACTTAAGTTGAAAGTTGCAAAATTACTGAATTTACTTTTCATAAAAATAAATTTAGCTGATTATTTTTAGATGAGAATATTATTATATAAACAATATGAATAGCAAAAATTCTTCAGCGGATTATCTATAGAAGCAAGTTGTATACGGTAAAAACTGGATATTAGTCAAGCCGGTCGAGCGAGAAACCGGATGGAGAAGGGAACAAGAACGTACACGAAGACTTTCATTCTGAGCCGGAGGAGCGCCTGTCCGGAGCTGATCGGAATGACCATTTGGTCCGATTCTTTCATCACCGAGTTACTTGAGGCCGTTACCCCGAGTATCTGTGCCGTTGGTCCGGTACGGCCGTTGCACACGGCCACACGTCAGTAGCGTTCTGCCATGGTCAACCACCAACCATGCGTGTGTCAGACCGTACAGCCAACCTAATCCCACCAAATCCGTACAAAGTTGTCCTTATTTTTATTATTTTAACAATTTGTATGGTATGAGGCCCATGGAGGCAACACTATAAATAGAGCTCATCCCCCTCATTTGAAGGGGTTGGCTTATTCATTTCCGAGAACACTTGTAACATCAAAGCATATATACAAACACACTTGAAATATCATATCCGATTTGTATCACTTGTTTCCATCTACTTCATATTTCTCCAATCAAGCATTGCATGATTTACTAGCTGATATTCGTATCCTTAGCAAATAGCCGATCATTAACTGTTTTGAAAAAGAACCTTCATACGTTTCATTTCCCTACAATATTGAGATCCGAACACATATCCTATACCCACTTATAAATTCAATTAGTTTCCCGAATCTGGGGTAAACAGTTTGGCGCCCACCGTGGGGCTAGGATAATAGTGGTCTTTGGCCTTGATTTCTATCATATTCATCAAAATCAAAAGCGTCTCCTGTCCGTCTCTGCGAAAACAGACTAAATGGCCGACATCTAACAATCCGGCCATGTCAACAACACCGAAATTGTGGCGAAAAACGAAGGCAGCGGACTACGGGGGTTGCCAAATCCCGCTGACCCGAACCTCATCGATTCGATGGAGGGACTGAACCGGCAAAATACCGTGGACCAGGAAAATGCCGCCCTACCGGCCACTGATCCTCTAAATACTCATAATTCCGTTACGTTGTCCCGGACCCAGGGCCGGAGAGAACCGGACGCCCCAAACGACAATGTTAACTTACGTTTAATTTTCGAAATGTTACAGGAGCAAAGAGCGGCAATCGCCGAGCAAGGAATCGCAATTGCCCGGTTGCAGAGCGGAAAAGGTGAAGCGGAGCCGGAAAAGGCAAAGGGTATTGCCGAAACCGGAAGAAACGGGGCACGAATGGTTAAGAGCGACGGCTCCGGAGCCGATTCCTCTACCGAGGTTCTAAAGATGCTTGAAACTTTGGCGAAACGGGTAGACTCAACCGAAAAGAGGGTCGAGACATACAATTCTCGGGAGGATCAGATCCCGGGGGCTCCAACTTTGCTGAAGGGGCCGAATTCAAAAAGGTACATCCAAAGGCCTTTTCCTCCGAGCGCAGCCCCGAAATTGATCCCAAAGAGGTTCAAAATGCCCGATATACAGAAGTATGACGGCACAACGGACCCGCACGAGCACGTAACCTCATACACCTGCACCATAAAAGGCAATGATATGGAGGAAGATGAGATTGAGTCAGTATTGTTGAAAAATTTCGGGGAGACTCTGTCAAAGGGAGCGTTGACCTGGTATGACCACCTACCCGAGCATTCGATCACTTCTTTCGAAATGTTCGCTGATGCCTTCGTAAAGGCTCATGCCGGTGCCAAAAAGGTGAAGGCCCGCAAGGCCGATATCTTCCGAATAACCCAAAGGGACGATGAGTTACTGCGTGAGTTCGTCAACCGGTTCCAGAGGGAACGGATGGAACTCCCCCTGGTTCCAGAAGAATGGGCCGCGCAAGCTTTCACAAAGGGGCTCAACGTGCTAAGTTCGACTGCTTTGTTCTAATTGAAAGAAAATTTGCTGGAATACGAGGCTGTGACATGGGCCGATGTCCATAATCAGTATGAATCGAAGATTCGGGTGGAAGATGATCAGTTCGAGCTCCCCCCGGTCCCGGTAAAAATGGATAGAAGTTTTGAAAAACAAAGGAAGGGTTATGAAGCAAAGGCCGAATCATCGAGGGAAAGGTTTCGGCCATACTCCCATTCGAAGAGACAAAATTTTAGGTCGGAAAGGTTAAGGGAGAGCCCGAGCCATTTCTCAGGTCGGGGCAGCAAGCGGGTTGAACGCCCGTCAAACAGCCGGGGGCTCTCGTTCAGGAGCGATGCCAGAAGTTCTACCGGTAATAAGGGTCCACCAAAGATTTTAGAGTACAACTTCAACGTTAGTACTTCAGGCCTTGTCTCGGCCATCGGCCGCATCCCGGATGTAAGATGGCCGAAACCGCTAAGGTAAGATCCGGGCCAACGGGACCCGAACATGGTGTGTGAATATCACGGAACCCATGGTCATAGAACCGAGGATTGTCTCCAGTTGATAGAAGAGGTAGCCCGGTTATTGAAAAACGGTCATCTCCGAGATCTGCTGAGCGACGAGCCAAAAATCATTACAAGGAAAGAGAAGCTCATCGAAGGGTCGAGCCGGTCGAACCCCGGCATACAATCAACATGATAGTTGGGGGTATTGACACCCCTCGGGGGCCAGTAATGAAACGGACAAAGGTTTCTACTGTTCGTGAAAAACGCATCCGAGATCACTCAACCGGGGGCTCTATTTTCTTCAGTGACGAAGACGCAGAGGGCATCATTCAACCGCACAATGATGCATTGGTAATTTCTGTACTTATCTTTAAAACTAAGGTAAACGTATTTTGGTTGACCCAGGTAGCTCGGCCAACATCATCCGATGGAGAGTGGTCGAACAGCTAGGACTGCTCGACCGGATCGTACCGGTGGCCCGGGTACTCAGCGGGTTCAATATGGCGAGCGAAACCACGAAGAGGGAGATCTCATTGCCCGTGAACGTGGATGGCACCATTCAACAAACGGTGTTCTATGTGATCGAAGGGGACATGAAATATAATGCACTATTGGGCAGACCCTGGATACATAGCATGAGGGCGGTGCCCTCAACACTGCATCAGTTGCTGAAGTTCCCCGCCCCAGAGGGGGTGAAAACCGTCCGAGGTGAGCAGCCCGCAGCAAGGGAAATGTTCGCAGTAGAGGAAGCGGCACCTCGGCCCAGGGAGCCGGCTCAGGGAGAAAAGGATATAACCGGGGGCGAGCCTCCCCAATAGCAATCAAAGTATACCGGGTCGGATCCAGTGCATGAAGAGGATGATTTCGGGGTACCCAGATCATTTGGCACGCCAGATGACTCAGATGCAACCAAGTCAACTGTAGAGGAGCTGGAGCAAGTCATCCTGTTCGAGTACCTGCCGGACAGAAAGGTATACCTGGGCACGGGGCTTACCCCGGAGCTCAGGCGCAAATTAATTGAGTTTCTTCGAGCTAACGTCGATAGCTTTGCATGGTCGCATATAGATATGACAGGTATATCACCAGAAATAGCAACTTACAAGCTCAGCTTGGACGGGAAGTTTCCCCCGGTGAAGCAAAAAATAAGTCCCGTGGCAGAGGCAAAACACGCCTTCGTGAAAGATGAGGTAACAAAGCTTTTAAAAATAGGCTCTATCCGGGAAGTGAAGTACCCGGATTGGCTTGCTAATGTGGTGGTAGTGCCCAAAAAAGGTAATAAATTTCGCATGTGTGTCGATTATAAGGATTTAAACAAGGCATGCCCGAAGGACTCATTTCCATTGCCTCACATCGATAGAATGATCGATGCGACGGCTGGACATGAGATGTTAAGTTTTCTCGATGCTTACTCCGGGTATAACCAGATTCGGATGCACCCGGAGGATCAAGAGAAAACATCCTTCATCACTCGATATGGGACTTACTGTAATAACATCATGCCTTTCGGACTAAAAAATACCGGTGCAACTTACCAACTCCTAGTTAATGGAATGTTCGAAGAACAAATAGGGAAAAAGATAGAAGTTTATGTTGACGATATGGTTGTTAAGTCCCTGGAAACAGAGGACCATTTAAAGCATTTGCAGGAAACCTTTGATGTACTCCGCAAATACAACACGAAGCTCAACCCGGAAAAATGTGCCTTCGGAGTAAGGTCCGGTAAATTTCTAGGCTTCATGGTATCAAACCGGGGAATTGAAATCAACCCGGACAAGATCAAGGCCATCGAGGATATCGAGGTCGTGAACAACATAAAAGGGGTACAGAGGCTCACGGGAAGGATAGCGGCTCTAAGTCGCTTCATATCGAGGTCCTCGGAAAAGAGTCACCGTTTCTTCTCTTTGCTCAGGAAGAAGAACGATTTCGTTTGGACACCAGAGTGCCAAGAAGCTCTACGAGAATTGAAGAGGTACTTGTCTAGCCCCCCGTTGCTGCACACACCGAAGGCAGATGAGCCGTTTTTCCTCTACCTAGCTGTCTCCAAAGTGGCGGTAAGTGGCGTTCTGGTCCGAGAAGAATCAGGTACGCAATTCCCTATCTATTACGCAAGCAGAACTTTGGGGGATGCGGAGACCCGTTACCCCCATTTGGAAAAATTGGCATTAGCACTGGTAAGCGCTTCCAGAAAGCTCAAACCTTATTTTCAATGCCACCCCATATGTGTAGTAAATACTTACCCTCTGAAAAACATCATGCATAAACCGGAGTTGTCAGGTAGATTAACAAAATGGGTTGTAGAAATTAGAGGTTACGATATCGAGTATAGACCTCGGACGGCCATCAAATCCCAAATCTTGGCCGATTTTATGGCAGACTTTACCCCGGCTATGGTCCCCGAGGTCGAAAGAGAACTTCTACTGACCTCAGGAAAGGCCACGGGCATTTGGTCTCTATACACGGATGGGCCTCGAACCTTAAAGGTTCCGGGCTAGGGATCGTCCTTAGGACCCCGGCCGGGGATGTAATTCGACAATCCGTTAGAACTACTAAATTGACTAACAATGAAGCTGAGTATGAGGCTATGATTGTAGGTTTGGAATTGGCTCGAAGTATGGGAGCCGAGATAATCAAAGCAAAGTGCGACTCGCTTTTGGTCACAAACTAGGTGAACGGCGTATTCGAAGTCAAGGACAAACGGATGCAGAGGTACCTCGAAAAAACCCAAGTGGTGCTTCATCAGTACAAAGAATGGACCATGCAGCACATACCGAGGGAGCAGAACGGCGAGGCCGATGCACTAGCAAATTTTGGATCCTCGGTCGAGGGCGAGGAAATCAACCCCGGGGCAACGGTGCACTTATCAAACACGGCCATGGAAAGCAGACACGCCAAAATATACACAATGGGCTTAACTATGGATTGGCGCAACAAGTACATTGACTACTTGCGTGATGGTAAGCTCCTAAATGACCCGAAGGAATCACGGTCACTACGGACCAAGGCTGCCCGTTTTTGCTTGGTGGATGGTCAATTGTATCAACGCTCTTTCCTCGATCCCCTGGCTAAGTGTTTGGGCCCCGGTGAAACGGAATACGTGATGAGAGAGTTACACGAAGGAACCTGTGGCAACCACTCCGGTGCAGAAGCTCTGGTACGAAAGATTATCAGGGCCGATTATTACTGGAACCGGATGGACGAAGACTCGAAAAGTTTTGTCCGAAAATGTGACGGGTGTCAGAAGCATACTCCGATGATTCACCAGCCTGGGGAGTTGCTGCATTCGGTGGTCTCACCTTGGCCTTTCATGAAGTGGGGAATGGACATTGTGGGTCCGTTACCCTGGGCACTGGGTAAGGCTCGTTTCATTTTGTTAATGACTGACTATTTTTCTAAGTGGGTTGAAGCGCGGGCCTTTGAAAAAATCAGAGAGAAGGAAGTCATCGACTTCATATGGGATCACATCATCTGCCGTTTCGGCATCCCCCCCGAGATCACTTGTGATAATGGTCCTCAGTTCGTGGGTGGCAAGGTCAACAATTTTCTCGACGGATTGAAGATCAAGAAAATCGTGTCAACCCCGTATCACCCGTGTGCAAACGGACAAGCAGAATCCACGAACAAGACGATAATCCAAAATCTGAGGAAAAGACTTGAAGCATCAAAGCACCATTGGGGAGAAATATTGCCGGAGGTGCTGTGGGCTTACAGAACCACATCCAAATCGAGCACGGGGGAAACCCCATTCTCATTGGTTTACGGGGTAAAGCCCTTATCCCCATGGAGGTTGGCGAACCGACCCTCCGGTTCAGGTATACCACCGAGGAATCAAACGAGGAGGTCATGGCCGTGAAGCTCGACCTCATAGATGAACTACGCGAAAACGCGTTGGTCCGCATAGCGGCTCAAAAACAAAGAATGGAAAGATACTACAATCGAAGATCCAACTTTCGACATTTCCAAGTCGGAGACTTGGTGCTTCGAAAGGTTACCTTGCACACCAAGAACCCCAACGAGGGAAAGTTGGGTCCGAACTTGGAAGGCCCGTACAAGGTAACCGGTATAACGGGAAAAGGATCGTACCAGTTGGAATCCATGGACGGGCAACGCCTGCGTAACAATTGGAATGTGGCTCATCTCAAAAGATACTACTGCTAAGTTATGGCCTCCCCGTATTCTCTTATTAACCTTTCTCTTTTGCAGGGAGTCAAAAACGGGATATAATTAGAATTTAGGCCTGAAAACACGTGTTGCACTCTTTTCCTTAGTACGGTTTTGTCCCAAAATGGGTTTTCCGACAAGGTTTTTAATGAGGCAACAAGTACAACGTGTTACTCGACAAAGATAAAAAAAACCAGCGCTCGGAAATCCGAGGTCACATCCTCCGATTGGGGACTTAATAGCACTCACCCGACCTCGAAGCTCGGATAAGTGCTAGGGGAGTACTATGCCCGCATCGAAGATGACCCCGGTCAGAGTAGACGGAGAAACTCAATACTTGCTACGACAAAACTAAGTCCCGGCCACCGGCCATAGCCTTCGATGTAAGGACCAAACGATCATAATGAATCATGTCCCATTTAGCATTTGCTACGGCAAAACTAAGGCCCGGCCACCGGCCATAGCCTTCGATGTAAGGACCAAACGATCATAATGAATCGTGTCCCATTGTATATTTGCTACGGCAAAGGTAGAAGGAATTAAAATGCTCATATGTACAAACATTTTGCAAACACAAAATTATCAAAAGTTTGGATAACAAAATCTCGGGTGTCTTTCTGTTAAAAGGACGTTGCCCCGAGGGTAACCGCCGTATTCCGGCACTGCCTCATTCACATACTCTATACCGAGGACTGTGCCCGAAATTCGACAAAGGCAACAAGGTCACAATGACCCAAGCCAAAATTTTATGAACTCCCCCAAACGGGGACTGCTACGTCAAAAATTTAGCCAAGGCTGAAAAAATACCGACCCTAAAGAAAATTCCTATCGTAATTCGGAGACGCCTGAACTTATGAAGCATCGGATGAGTCCTACGGGCACGGTGAGTTAACGACTATGAGTCGACTTGTCCTAAAACGGACCAACGATCATGGCAAAAATAATAGCAAACATTCAAACGAAGAAACAAGAAAGATGCACTTTTCATTTATACAAAGGATATTTTTACATCAAAAACAAAAGTCCTTCAAAGACAAAAATGAAGAGATAAAAGCCAAATACAGGCCCTAAACTACCCGGAATGGCTGGAGCCGGAATGCTCGGACACCGTCCGCTCGGAATCATCGGAGTCAGAACCGAGGGCATCCTTAGCCTCTCCCTCGATCCTCTTGGCCTCAGCAATAAGGGTCGGAAGATCAGAAAAGCCATGCTCGGCTTGCTCAAGAGTGATCCTCCGAGATTTCCATTTCTCGTACTGAGCAACAATAGTAACCTGAGCCTCGGCGGCCCCCACGCTTTTCAGAGCTTCATCCAATTCGGCCTCGGCCTGGGCCAGCTTCGCCTCGAGAACGTCCCAAGCCTCCCCAAGAACATTCTGCATTTGAATGGCCGACTGAAGGTCGGCATGGAAGGTGTCATTTGCAGCGGCCGTTTCCCTGAGTTCGTTCTTCAGGTCATTGCACATCCGAGATCTGCTCTCTGCTTTCTCTTCGAACACCCTGGCACGCTCCTGATACCGGGCACTCTCATATTCAAGAATCCGGTTCCTCTCGGCCAAGCTGGAAGCATCCTACTTCACCGCATCTAGCTCCTCCTGGAGTTGGGAAAAAGCGGCCTCAAGCTCATCCAGCTTCGAGGAAATTTGAGCGTTATCCCGGTTGAGGCCGATCTTCTCAACTTCGAGGCTCCGGTTGTATTCGGTCATGGAGACCAGTTCACTCCTCAGCTGATGGTTCTCGGCCTTTGCTGCGTCAAGCTCGGGCTGAAGATGGGAAAGAGCAACTGCTCGACTCAACTCCTCCTCCTTCTCCCGAAGAAGATGCACATACTTCTCCGTTTCTCGGCCCTGGGCGTCCAATTGGCCCTTAAGATCGTCCATCTCTTGTTGGGCACGGATGAAGGCTTCGTTATCAAGCACCACACTCTGCAAAATGAAGTAAGTTCAAAGCTGTCGGCAAAATTGAACAAGGCAAATTTAAGGTTACCAGCAAAGTTATACAAAGACGACCAAGAATCTTACCCGGTTGGCCGCGTGCATACTCTCGTTGATAAGGCACTGCCAAGTGACCCCGGTCATCTTCCGCTTATCCGAGTCCGAGACAAGAGGCCTCAGATAACTGGCCACACCCACCGGACGGGAAAGAAAGCTGCAGTCCTTGGGGACAGTAACCACCGCCGATCTTGTTCTCCTCGGCTCCATGCTTGGGGCCGGAAATATGCGCACCAAGCCATCCATGGTCCCAGATTCGGAGGTCCGGTTGGCAGACCTCGTGG
Organism: Lycium barbarum; assembly: GCF_019175385.1. NCBI lineage: Eukaryota > Viridiplantae > Streptophyta > Magnoliopsida > Solanales > Solanaceae > Lycium > Lycium barbarum. Next base: position 47,466,056 of record NC_083338.1, on the reverse strand, counting down.
CCCGAGGGATCGTAGGATGTCCGAATCCCGCAGCTTCCCCGGTAGCGGGAGGGGTGCCCGAGAACATATCGTCAAAGTCATCAGGCCGTGGTACCGGGGCAGATGAACTTGTAGCAGCCTCAATATCTTTGGGAAAGCACGGGGGTGCCGTAGTTACGACAGGCTTGCACTCGGGCGCCAGATCGACGTCAGCGGGGACTTCGATCTCAGGGACTGGCCCATTCTTTTGACAGACCTCAGCAGCGGCCACCTCCCCGGACCTCCTTGTCCTTTGCAGGGGAGCTTCTTCAGAAGAAGTTTCACCTGAAATGTCGACAAAGTTAATCGACCTTAGAGGAGCCGGGGAAAGAATTTCTTCCGCACCTGTTCGTGAGACCGGGACTAGAAGCCCCCCAGCAGCGGAAGGAAGGGGTGAAACGGCAACGGCCTCCTTCGGGATCGGAGCCACGGAAGGTTCGGCATCGACTCTCCGAATTATAATATCGGGCTCTGATTCGTCCCGTAAGGTCCGAGTAACGCTCCTCGCCCTCTTCTTCTTCGACTGTTGCCCTTTGTCCGAGGGCCTTTTTCTTTTGGCGGCAGTGGCGGCAGCGAGGGCATGAGTTTCACCCGCTGTATCAAACTCGGATGCCGACGTCATGGGTTCAGCTGTCGACTCCTATCTGGGGGCTACCGAGCCCTTAGGCAAACCTTAAAAGCGAGGATATTAGCGAAGGTCAAACGATGAAAACGAACAGTAAAGGATAAAGTAAACACGAGTAGGAGTCAGGGGGCTACCGTGATTCTGGGCGACCCATCGACCACGTGACAGGTGGGCCCAGGTCCGGTTGTCATGAGGATGCTGGCAGAGGAGTGCTGTGACCCATTCGCACAGATTGCGAATGACCGGGGGAACGTACCCATTGGCTTATAAAAGCAAGGAAGGAACAATGAGAAAGCAGAATCAAAATTTGACAAAGCATTCTAAAGCAATTACACAAGGTTTCGGACTTACGCTTGTTATTCCACTCCTCCGGGAAAGGCGTATAATCGGCTGGAATGATGTCTTCGGTCTTCACCCGAACAAATCGCTCCAACCAACCCCGGTCTCTGTCTTCATCCATTTTTGAGAAAAATGGATTCCGGCTGCGCTTGGCAAGTTTTACTACGCCACCCCGGAAAATCCTTGGGGAGTATAAACGTATCAGATGGGCCAGCGTAAACTCCTTCTCGGCGTTGTTGGCCAACAACCGAAGACATGCTACGACCCTCCAAACGATTGGACCGATCTGTGCTAGGGTCACGCCGTAGGTCCGGCACATGTCCAGGATGATCAGGTCAACCGGGGGGTCGAGCTTGAGAGTGAAAGTGTACGTATACACGTACAGGAAACCTTCCCGGTGGTCGTGATCGATTTGTCTGGTCCGGGAGCAAAAACCAGTACCGGGCAGACGTCCCACCCGCAATCAGCCCGGACTACGTCGAGCCTCTCCTCAGTAATAGACGAGGGGTATCGCCTCACATCGAATCCCCTGTCCGACACCGAAGAAGGCTTTTCGACCTCAAGATCTTTGTTGAAAGTGGGTCTGGCCGGTATAATATTCGAGGCCGTGGTTTCGAAGGTGCTCTTCGATCTAACTGGGGATGCAGCCTCGGTTCCTGGGGATGAGACCGGGGGAACATTATGAGAAGTGGATTCAGAAATTTTGGAAGATATGAACGGAAGAGGGTTCAGAAGAAAGTTCAAAAGATTTAGGGAACTGGTGATTCGAGAAATGACAAAGTGCAAAGCAACACTCAAACGAGGACGGTTAGCAGAAATGGTGACAAAGTTGCCCCCTTTTCGCGTAGAGTATGCAGTAAACTAGCAACAGATTGGTTGTAGAAGACAACTAAATGCAGTGAAGGGTGAAAAAGGGAGAAGAAACAGATCGTGAAAGTGTAGGAATGAAGGGGAAAAGAGCCTTATATAGGCATGGGACGGTGACGGTTGCAATTCCCCAGCCAACCGGGGGATGCCACGTGTCCCCGTAATTAATGAGAAACGACTCGAAGCGACGTGCGTGCGGTGGTTGTCAGAGCCGGCCATTCGGGAGAAGACACGTGGCCGATAGAGGAGGGACGTGACGCAACCGTTCCCGCCAAAACAAGAAGATAACAACGAGCCAATAGAGTCACCGATTTCAGGATTCATCCACTTCCCGTTACTTCGATAGATCGATTGGTCCGGAAAGTGTGGGGGCTATCTGTATACGGTAAAAATCAGATATTAGTCAAGCCGGTCGAGCGAGAAACCGGATGGAGAAGGGAACAAGAACGTGCACGAAGACTTTCATTCTGAGCTGGAGGAGCGCCTGTCCGGAGCTGATCAGAATGACCATTTGGTCCGATTCTTTCATCACCGAGTTACTCGAGGCCGTTACCCCGAGTATCTGTGCCGTTGGTCCGGTACTGCCGTTGCACACGGCCACACGTCAGTAGCGTTCTGCCATGGTCAACCACCAACCATGCGTGTGTCAGACCGTACGGCCAACCTAATCCCACCAAATCCGTACAGAGTTGTCCTTATTTTTATTATTTTAACAATTTGTATGGTATGAGGCCCATGGAGGCAACACTATAAATAGAGTTCATCCCCTTCCTTTGAAGGGGTTGGCTTATTCATTTTCGAGAACACTTGTAACATCAAAGCATATATACAAACACACTTGAAATATCATATCCGATTTGTATCACTTGTTTCCATCTACTTCATATTTCTCCAATCAAGCATTGCATGATTTACTAGCTGATATTCGTATCCTTAGCAAATAGCCGATCATTAACTGTTTTGAAAAAGAACCTTCATACGTTTCATTTCCCTACAATATTGAGATCCGAACACATATCCTATACCCACTTATAATTCAATTAGTTTCCCGAATCTGGGGTAAACACAAGTATGTAAATCTTATATATAGCAAAAGTACTATTTTATGATAGTGAAGTTAGCAAATGTTTTAAGGATAGTAAGTATTATTGTTGCTCTATTTTATGATTCTTCTTTACCTTGCTTTATTGCACATACTCACAAGATGAGGAACCGTGCGAGGTTGCAATAGATTTGAGGAAACAGATAATGGCAAACTCCATTTGAAGAACTACTAACCTGCTTTAGAATCAAACCTGCACAAACATTGTGTTTTGCGAACCTCTTTCACTATTTGCAGTAATACAATGTTACTCATGCATTTTAAATGTTGAGTTACCAATAATTTGAGTTCTTCTACTCAAAGATATGAAACTGTTATCTAAATAGCATTTGGTTATGAAAAAGTAATAATCATATGTTTTTTAAGCGTAGGATTGTTTTTATTCCAGAAGTTCACACCAGGATTGAGGAAGCTGGTTTGATAGAACCAGGGTCAGCGAAAGACGATGGAAAAGGCTGCTTGTAAGCGTGATCCTCTATCCTCTCTCTTTCTATCATTAGAGAATCAATCTCGTAGCCTAGCTACGTAGTAGGCTCAAAGCCTTTTGATGGAGGAAGAACCGCGGCTATGGAATCTGCTGCTCTGGCCGCTGTTCTGTTACCCGGTCTTGGTGGTGTAGTTATAGGAGGTGTCGTAGCTTTAAACTCTATTTTCGAGATGAGAATCATAGACTTTTTTATTGCCCGCTCTTCTCTTATCCCCGCTGTTGAAGGAAGACGCGGTCTTAACAAGATCCACTGCTATTGAATTTGTTGTAGGCGAGACTAGTAGAAGTGAATACCCGGTTAGTTAAATGATTTTTGAGTTTGAGTGAACACCCTGAGAGAAATTCTTTTTAGGAGCTATTTCATCTTAGTGTGAAAATTGCTTAAATGTCAAATGTCAAGTGCTGGAGCTAACTTAAAAAGTGGGTATATATGATAGAATTCATTTCTATATGCATATACATGAAAAGTTACTTTTATATATATTAATTTTATCAAAAATTTATTTCATAAGTAATTTTTTTCATAATCGCACGAAAAGCGGGTAAATTTACTAGTTTAAAAGGATATCTTGTAAATAGGAGTAACTGATAAGGGTATGTCATTTTTCACCTTAAAGCACGTGAGAACAAAAATGTAAGAATAAAAAACAACATAGACTATATTACTCGATAGAACAATCAAAACAACATAGCAAAAAAAAATTCGCTCATGAAAAGGAAGCACAAATTTACTAGCAAATTTAGTAATTTTGGGTTAACTTAAAAAAAAAAAAATAGGGAAGCTTTTAAATGTTAGGTGCAAGTCATGTGACTAAAGTGTGAGAGTGGTTCTCTTCTAAATAAATTGTGATGTTTATTATTTATCCGGATATTTTTAGAAGTGTAATTTTAATTGTAATATGCTTCAGGTATGTTTCTCAATTTTTATTACCTAGCCAATTATGACATGTATGACACAAAATAGTGCTGACATGAAATTTTGTGATGGTTGATATACGCAATAATTCTAAGTATTTCTTTTTATATCACATTATTAGTAAGGTAATTTAAAAACACACAAATTGGCAATAATTCTATTCTTTTATATCACGTTGTTAGCAAGGTAAATAAAAATGGGAGAATTAAGCTAAGTGTCCTTTCTAGTTTGTCAATTTTGGCCCAAGTATCCACTTCTTATCCCAAATAACCCTTCGCCTATTTAGTTTGCAAGTCTCTCTTCTCTCTACTCATTCAAGTGCTCACTTTGTAGGATTCAAATTTCCAGCTTTTGCTTCTTCTTGACTACATTGTAATTTCCTATTTGGTGAGCAAATTCCATGGATGACTGCTCTGCTGCGTGTGAGTTTGTGGGTATTGGATTGGACTATGGAGATACTATAGAGAAGAATTAAAATCCTAGTTCAGAAACTTAATCGAATAATCAAAACCCTCAACTAAAAACAATTGAAACTAGGGGTAAAAGCTTACCAACTTTAATTGAAGGATTCAGGTGGAAGCGACGGTAAGAGCAGTAACAGAGATGGTGGAAGATGGAGCGGTGAATCAAAATATTAAAAAAAAATTGAGCAACTTATGTATGGATATACAAAACAGATATATTATGTATACGCTGCAATTTGAGCTTGTTTGTGTTTATACATGATTATACAAAGCTTATACATTATATATACCAAGTATATGTGATGTTTATAAATAACTATACAGAACATATACATTATCTAGATACGTGGGCCGTATATATTGGTTATTTTCTCGATAAAAAAAACGAATCAAATCGGCCTATGTAAACCCCTACTTCTAGCCCTCTTATCATACTCCCTACTCGTCTCTTATAAAAACCATCAGCCAAATAAGAAGTCAAACAAATCAAATTTCATTGTTCTGAACAATTGAAAGAGTGAACCGAATAATTTCTGTAAAAATCTGAAAGGAAGAAGGAAAAATGTTAGTGAAAAAAATAAAACGAAAATACAAGTGTTGAAGACCACGGTTCAAATTCCAGCACAAGTAAGAACCACAGCATAAGCCTTGATAGGCGTAGTTACCTATATCTATACTGATGGGAGGTAGCAAATACTCGTGAAATAGTTGAGATCCGCACTAGCCGGATACGACACCACTATTATAAATAAATGAAAAATAAAAGGGCAATTTTAACTTGTCATAAACTCTGAATTTCTTTCTGTCAAACGTAGATTTGAAGTCTTGAAACAAAGCTCCAAAATACTACGTAGGGAACTCACCCTTCTTGGTTCTCAAATTCTGTAGTTGCTGTTATGTTGCCCATAATAGAGTTCTGCAAAATACTTTACGATAAAAGAGAATTAAAAGTTGATACAAAAAAACAAAATCTTGAAAGCATATGGTTCAACATTTATATAAATTACAAGTCACGTTGATGATGATCACTATCTTCTACATTTCCAGTAACATCCTCAATCTCTTCTTTGGGAATGGTTTCTTCATCTAAGTCATCTGGGAAAGCAACTCTTTCACTGTCAGCTTTGGTATCATCAGCTGCATTATCGTTAGAGTCGGTGACATTGACCATGGTTTCCATCATCCCTGACAGAGCCATTCTAGGAGACCACTCGAGCACATCATCGATAATGTTGGAAACTCGCTTCTGATACCTGCAAGAGTGGATAATAAAGGATATCATTTTCAGAGCGATGCACATAATAGATATAGGCTCTGTGGCAAGAAATGTCAGAGAGAGAATTCTATATAGCAGAATGAAAACATATTCGCATCAGAAGCCTCCCCCACGCCACCTAATTGCTGGCTCTCGGGTTTTTTAGGCTGATTCTCAAATATGACACTAAATTGCAGAATATTTGCTACTGAAGTTAAACTTTTTGAAGGTATTTGGTTTCATGAAACCTCAATATATACAAATTGGTATTCGTTCTATTTCTTCAAGTGAACTCCCAGGCTTAAGTGATTAAAGTGCAAGCAAGCAAACCTGGCTCTTGCAGCCTCGTCAGGACCATGATGCCTCAGGACCAAAATAACAACCACAGCTACTATCGCATAGAAAAGCCTTGCTGTCCACTTAGGTCGCTCGCCTTCATCCTTCTGAGGCCAAACCTGGAACAAATCTTGCAGTGTTGCTTCCTCGGCAAGAATGTTGGGGAAAAACCACACACGCTTCCCAAATATTACCCAAATAGTGCCAAAGATCAAAACTCTTACTGCAAGCACAAAAAATGTGTTTTGTAATGATGATTTGCTTCTACTAGCAGACTCTAAAATATACACATGACAAGCTTGATGAGCATGATTTGAACAACCCAGAGTAACCATCTTACAACAGAAAAATTATGCATAAATAAAGGAAATAGTAGACACCACTTCCAGCACAACAACAACATAACCAGTATAATCCCATCAGGTGGGGTCTGGGGAGGGTAGAGTGTACGCAGACCTTACCCCTACCTTGGGGAGGTAGGGAGGCTGTTTCCGATAGACCCTCGGCTCAAGAGAAGGTACCAAGCCAACAATAATAATAGGCAGTAATAACAACATATAATAAGATAAATGAAGTGCCAATTAGGGATTGGAGAATTCAAGTGAAGGATAACAGACTATGATACTTTCCACAACAGAGCTGCAATACACAAAGCGAAAAGAAGCTTTTGTAGAGTATTCTGAATTAACAAAAAAGTGTGCAGGAGGCACCAAAAATCCTAGTTATTGAAAATTTGGAAAACACATATTTGTCAATTTTGCAGGATTTAAAATCACAGAACTGTGAATCCAAGACACACAACATTATGATAGAATTAAGATAGCATCTAAATAGTATGTAAAAAAGGTAAAACAGTATCCAAAGTCAACTATTTAATCCATGTTGAAGCCATAAATAGAATATTTCTCACCTTAAACAACACAGAAAGTATTACAACATCCTCGTTATAAAGAAGAAGTATCAGAAATATCTTAGTTATGTTCCCATAATACGCATTCTTTTTTTTTAAGATGGTGGCATCTGGGTTAGCTTGAGAGTACCTCGACTCTTCTACCGGGTACCTGCTACCAGCACAGGCACTGGGTACTCAGCCCACCAAGGCTTAGGCAGAGGGAAGAGATCACATAGTGTTTTTTGTCTCTCCTGAGATTCAAACCCTGGTCTCTAAGGTTTGCACCACTTCATTAACCATTAGGCCAAGTTCCCATGATACACATTAAAATAATCAGGTCTTTCTAGCTAGTCAAAACTTTGCAGTTCACAGGTGCCCTTCCACTAGCACCGTGGCCTGACCTCATAGTAGTAGATATACTGTGTTGAATATAATTACTTTAAGCTTTAAAAAAGAAAAGAAAAAAAAAAACGAAAAGAGTAGGCGTTTTCCAAATGAGAAACATGTGTGGAGTAATAACTTGCAGTTCCCTTTTTTCACTTCTTTCATATATATGAATTGTAGACTGTACCTAAAGTCTCTAATGTCTAATCTAATGCAAGCTAAGACAATGTTGCTTTAGTAATCAAACATATAAATATTTGGTGTTTCTGTGATATATAAAAGAGCTAATATGCGTTCAAAATCGTGATGCTGTCATGATAAGTGTGGGAAGCCAACAGCGTACTTGATGATTGAAGAAGCTTATCAACTTGCTAAATTATAAGACGAATCCCCCATATGTCACAATACTTTTGCCATAACCTGTTATGCTTTCAATTTTTAGAGTGGCCACATCACAGTGCATCATATAACTGTACACATAAAAGAAAGTTGAATAACAAAGAAGCATGAGAAAAAAGGGTAACAAAAGGGTAACAAGCAAACAAATACTTACTGAATAGCAGACAAAGTATAAGGAGGAGGAGACCAGCACATGTATATAGTATAAGCAATTTGGCCCAATGGGGATAAACAGGAAACAAGCAGATCGCTAGTGTTAACACCGGCCAGAAGAATGAGAGAAGTGTTTGCCAGAGGGGTCTTCTTTTCACAAATGCCCATGCAAAAAAGGCGTCATTTTCAGAAAATACTTGATCCTGCAGACATCAATTGAAGAAACTTAACATCAAAAGGTTGTAAGTTTGACTATTGAAAAAGAGATACTCCAGGTTACCGAAAAAACTAAAATTAAGTCAAAATGTGGAAAATTGTTATAGAAGCCATGAAACTCTTAAAAGATTTTTTCGAGAAAAGAAATAGGAACTTTCTAAAGTAGTTTACTCCAAAACACCATTTTCAGATGTCTAGCTTCTTAGGTGGAAAGCATTACTTCTCTTTTCTACTTCTGGTATCAGAAAGAAGAAGTTAATACAGTAATTAACTACGTTACTCAGACTCTTCAAAAATATCGACGGAGTGCGTCGGATCCTCCAAATGTAGTGTATATTTGGAGGATCCGACACGGGTCCGGCAACATTTTTGGACAGTCCGAGCAACTTAGGTAATTAACAAACCAGCTTCTATTAAAAGCTCAGAACAATTGAACAACCGTAACATGAAAATCATGGATCACGAATGAAGATAAATTTATGGGGTAGTTTGTCAGCAAATGCTGGAGGCCCTCAGCAAAGTGGCACTTCACTATTCAAGTGTTTATTATTGTTTTTTCTTCTGTGTGGAGAAGATCTCAGTAATATCTAGAGAGGGAAAAAACAGGTAAACGAATAGAGCGAAGAATGTCCTCAGTTCCTTCTGATTGCAATGATTTGGTTTGTTCAAAGAAATGCTTAAAAAAGCAGGGGTGTGGGTGACGTGTAAGCCGTACAGATTTTTATTTTATACTAAACTAAAAAATAATTTCAGAATGGAAGAACAAAATTAAAGCTGTATATAAATTGTAGAAAAATCAAGAGAATTACAAGACAAGGTGAAAGTAATTTTAACATTTAGCTTTCTCTGATAAAGGCTTCCATTGATACACATCCAAAGGATGCAAACTATACTGACTTGTATGTAAAAGTGATGGAGTCAACAAAATTCAGACAGTGGTTCACATCATTTACATCAAAAAAAATACTTTTCCCAACTGCGAAGATTCAAAAGACATCTATCTTTCAAAACGGGGATTGAAGGTGCTTCTCCTTCGAAGCATCTTCTATTCTTTGGGGATGAACTGCCAGTCTGCCACCGCTTCCTCTTGTCCTTCTGAACTTCCCAAAGAGTCCAGATGCTGAAGACTTCCTTTATATCATTAGATGTGGCAAGCAAAAAGGTTCAGGAACATGTCCTAAACTTCCTTTGTTACATTGGAACGCAAAAACAATTGGTGTATGGGCATATGGCACCTTCACATACTGACCAACAGAGGTACATGTATTGCTTAGCTTGAATCATCTCTTATTTTGATTGTCCTGTGTAAGACACATCTCATACATCAGAATCTATGTGAAGCACGGATAGTCAAAGACTAGCTAGCTCTCTAGGCTGTAAGGTGGGCCTTTACCAACCACATACTTGGCTGGGAGCAAAGAGCAATTCTCAGCAGATATGAGATGATGCTCTAGAAAGGTGTGAAAAGAAGCTATCCAGATGATAATCTGTCACTAGAAGGGAGGGTTATACTGGTCAACAGTGTGTTAGACTCTCTTCCCACCTACGTGGTGTCAATTTTCCCTCTACCAGTGATGTCGAGAAGAAGATCAATGCCTTGAGGAGGAACTTCATATGGCAATTGGATAAGGAGAAATGGGTTTAATATTAGTTAAACAGAAAACTCTTATAATTAGCAGGAGGGAGGGGGGCCTGGGGAGCATAACAAGAGCTTGCTAATGGAATGGCTCAGGAGACTTCCAATGGATAAACAAGCTTCGTGGAGCAAAGTGATAGGTGAAAAATATGAGGTTGAGGGAAGTGTTCATATTCAATGGCTAGCTCTTATCGAGTGAGTGTACGGAGTTCTATTAGATATCTCAGGCAAACCTTTGTTAGCAACATCAGTACCAAGGTGGGGAATGGTTTATGACTGGATAGGAAACTATGCCCTGACTTGGACAGCAGCCAGATGCTACTCTTGCTAAAACTTGGGAGTCAGCAGGGCTGGAATTTCAGTTTTAAAAGATTACTAAATGATTGGGAGGTGATTAGAGTGGCTGGGTTCCACAAACTTTTGGCTAATTACAAAGGACTAGTTGAGCAAGTGGACAAACTGGCATCGATAGCAACATTAGAGGAGTGTTCACTGTAAAATCTGCATATGGGGTCTTAAACAGAGCAGTTAAGCACCAAGGGTATTGGTTGTGGAAGCATATCTGGAGGCTGAAGGTTCGCTTCAAAGTAGCAGTGTTTCGTTGGCTAGTGGTCAAACAGGTTGTCCTGACACATGAGAATTCGATGAAGAGAGGAATGGTACTGTGCTCCAAATGTTTTTTATGTGGGATAGATAATGAAACAAACAGTCACCTTTTCCTACATGTCTGTGGCAGTTGTTCATGATTATGAATGGCCTGAGCTGTGCAATGCATAGAGATACTGAGGAGTTGTTGGGTTGCTGGGACAACTTAGCTACTGGGCAAGTTAGATGAAGTGGTGGAGTCTCATTCCAGCCTGCATATGGTAGACAGTTTGGAGGGAAAGGAACTCCACATGTTTTTAAGATTCAGCAATTCTGAACAGAAGATCAATGAATTGTATATGTTTGTTTCAATTTTTGTTTAAAGAAGCTTTAGTACAAGATGTAAAATCCTTAGTTGATCTCATTGGATCCCTGTAACTGACACAAGACGTGGTTTTGTTTTTTTTCGTCTGGAAGTCTTGTAACTATGGTTTGTTTCTCGTAGCACTATCTTTGTGCTAAGAACTTCTCTTTAATATTAATGAAATTTGTTACCATCTCAGGTGGAAAAAAGGACCAATGATACATGGATCATATCTGAGTTTAGGGTTCTAGACCAGGTATATCGGTTGGACCAGCCAATCAAATTGAAATTTAGCTTCTATGAATATGGATCGAAACAAAGACTTTTTTAAAAAATGCATCAATATTTTCTTTTGCAATCTGAAAATGCATATCAATATTTCAAAAACTAGATACGTGTGATTCTTCTAGCACAAGAGTTAGCTCAATAATTGCCCCCAGGGGTTAGTTCAATTGGCAAAGGTTGAGGGTCTTGTCTTAGGTCACAGGTTCGAGCCCTGCACCAAGCAAACTAACTCTGGTATTTAAGTGGAGAAGGGTAGAGGGGCGGGCCCATCATCCCCAGGTAAGGATTTAATCCATGGAAAAACCAAATTATGTATTAAGGTCTCAGGTGTAATGTAAATATCAGATATGGGTATGAGCCCACATAGCATGTACAATATTTAGGAAGATTTCACCATATTTTGAAGTGTATAAAGCATCCATATCTATGACATACCCACTGGTCATGAGTACGATTGAACCACAAATACATTCGTGAGCAGAATCAGAGACTAGTAGAGATTAAATTAACAGTAAGTCAGGAACTTTTTAACATCCCTAATAGTTGACTGTACCGAGAAGATACTCACATGGTATATCTCTAAATGTGCTGGCCAAGACGATAACTTTTTCTTCCCAGGCCGAACAGTTTTCACCACACGATCACAGCAGACTAAAAGATTCTTTTTAAGCAGCGTGTTGGCAATATCTTCAGGTTCCAAACCTCTATCTGACTCTAGTATGTCTTTAAGTTCTGAATGATTTCTCACAAAAGCGACGAAATCTTTTCCCCTGAAATACTCTACCCGTGTTTCCTGCAGGACAGCCCAACGAGACACCAAGCCCTTATGATCCCTTACTTTCTCGGCAAACAGCTGGAAGACGTCCTTGTTCGCACCTTGTTTCTGAAAATAATAGTAAACAAAAAATGGATATGAAATTTCCAAAAGACATAGTTAACAAAAAATTTCAAAAACTGCACAATCACAAACCGGAAAGTTAGGGGGCAGCTGATAACATCTTAATTAATTCAACAAACAAGTACCAAACCAAACAAAGGGGAACATGCAGCAAACAGTTACCTCAGACGCAAACTCTTCATCCTTCATATACAAAAATACCCTTAATTTCCTACGCGTCAGCCCCATACGAATATCTAAGCAGCAACTGATTTGAGAAAGGAAAACTTCTCACCTGATTCAATACAGCTTTACAACCTCAGAACATTTACTTTTTTTTCTCAGCAGCCGCTAATCCTAGTTTAGCAAATCTTCTTCATTCAGAGTACCCAAACATAATTATTGAGGCTTTTATCAGTGACACAAGAAGGAAGGGAGATGTTCAACAGAAAAAGAAAGGGCATTTAACACATTAAAATAATTACATTCGCTAGCCAAATATACACTGATAATGTAGTATAAAATATGTATATTATCATTAATATACAAAATATATACATTGCCGGCTCTTATTTTGATAGGCGGATATACTGTGTAAAAATCCCAAAAAGAAGGGGGAGAAGTTCAACAAATGCCATTCTTTTTCTTTTTGAGAAAGGTAATATGTTAGTAAGATAGCACTAAGGAAGTGAAGTGAAATAAATACTGGAATGTCACGGTAAGCAAGTGAAGTGAAATAAATACTGGAATGTCACGGTAAAACACAGAGCCCAAAAATATCCTAACCTATTCCTGTAGGATTTATATGAGATCAATCAAAAGCCCTTCTGCTTCTTCCTTCAAAACAGTATCATTTTCCTATGTTGCTCGGATCCTCCAAAAGTGGCGCCAGATGTCCGTCGGATCCTCCAAAAACAAAGCATTTCTGAAGAATCCGACACGAGTGCGGCTGCATTTTTGAAGAATCCGACACGAGTGCAGCTGAAGAATCCTTTTCTTATTCATCTTTCTTCTTCTAATGGTTTCAACATGGTTTAGAGTTTCTTCATTAATTGTATAGTTCAGCAATGCAATCACAAAATGGAGAAGTAAAGCTATTCATTTATCTATCCCTTAAAACTGGAGTATACCAGAACATCACTAGAAACGCATATCACATATGTGAACTAGAAAACTTACATCTTAAAAAATGTGCGAATATGTTGATCAACAGATACAATTGAGATTATCCACAAACCCACAACAAGAAATTATAAAAAGTGCAACCTCTTCAGATTTAAACCTATAATATTAGGTAACGAAAACCTATGTTACAACCAACTTATAAATATTCTACTGATGGCATCATAATGAAACTGGAGTCTTTTTTAATTTTATGGCACAAATTTAGCAAATTTAGAAACATCATTAAATAGTTAACCACAATTTAACAATAGTTTAAAAACAAATCGCCTATCTGAAGAAAAAACTCAACGCATACCAGTAGTAACTCAATCGTAAGCTTATTTAGTGGCCGTTTGTCCATGAATATTTTTTACTTTTTCCTGAGTTGAATTCCGGAAATCATGTTTTGCTTCAAATCCTTTTTTTCCTCTAGCCAAGGGTCTATCGGAAACAGCCTCCCTACCCCACAAAGGTACGGGTAAGAAGTGCGTACATCCTACCCTCCCCAGACCCCACTTGTGGGAATACACTGTTGTAGTTGCATGTTTGGCCATACAATTCCGGAATTTGAAAAGCACCAAAAAGTTGCGTTCACTTTTTTCACTCCAAATCACTCACAAACATTCAAAAACAACTCCAATTTGTATTCATGGCCAAACACATCTCCAATTCTCAAATACCCTTTTTCACTTTGAAACACAAAAACTACGTTTTTCAAATGTTTGGCTACTTTTAACCCAAAGATTCATTTCTCAAAAATAAGGCACGAAAACATTTTACCACAATTCAGAGCAAAATAAATGAATTTCCCCATTAACTATAAAAAGCTAAACTGAATTTCAACAATCAAAATAACAGGATACAAAAACACAGATCCTTTTGGGAAAAATACAAGAAATGAACAAATTGAATTTACAGATATAAAATGAGAATAATAATTAAAGACATTTTGAAGAATGACGAAAATACCCTTGGAGGAGTAGTATTGGATGGGGATCGTTTCACTTTCTTCTTCTCTGCTCCACCTGGTTTCTTCATCTCTGTGGTTTCCCTCTCTCACACAGACACAGTAGAAATATAGCATGTTCTTCGTGTAAAGCTTGAGTTTGACAACACAAAATGATAAAAATAGTCCCCTATGTTTTATAGTAGGTTCAAAATGGCCCCTTAAGTATGCACTTAAGAGTTTGACACTTTTAGTTTACGGAAAAAGGCCAAATATATCCCTATACTATTGAAAAGGGGTCAAATATACCCTTCGTTGTACTTTGGGTTCAAATATGCCCCCTAAAGTAATATTCTGAGTCCTAATATGCCCTCCTCTGTTAAAATTGTCCAAGGTGAACACCACGTGACATGCCACCTCATCAGCCAACTCATTTACCCCTCTCTTCCCCTTCTTCACTCACCACTACCATCTCCTTTTCCTTCACAACCACTGCCACCATTAGCACTACCATGTCTACCTTAACCTTCAGAAATAATTTATTCCTTCAATATTTATTATAAAAATGTTCAAAATATTAAATTTAGCATATCCATAATGCATTGGCACCCCCACTGATTAGGAATCATGTTTATCGTTTTTCTCCTCTTTTAGGGGTTTTTATTCCTATTAGTTATTTGTTTAACTTGTTTTCAAAAAAACAAAAACTTAAATAAATAACCCATATATACACCGTTTAATTTATTGAAGCAGCCCAAAATTCTGTAACTCATCCATCAGTTATTATGTAAATATTACTTGGACATTAAACATCTTTGTAAATGAACAATATAACTTAACTGAAATGGAAAATTGAAATGGCTAGAAACAGAAGATATAATGAGGAAAGGAATTTTTCTTGATAAGCCCGTCATGAATTTTGAGGAACCGAATAAGCCGAGGGAAGCAAACTTGTATCTATTTGAGTGGTAATTGCCTACAAGGAAGATCAGAAAGAGTGAAGGTGAGGATGGTGGTGTGGCAGTGGTTGTGAAGAGAGAGGAGATAGTAGTAGTGGGTGAAGAAGGGGAAGAGAGGGGTAAATGAATTGGCTGGTGAGGTGACATACTGCGTGGTGTCCACCTCACTGAGCAGTGTCACGTCAGATCTGATGTCCACCTTGGACAATTTTAACGGAGGAGGGTATATTTGGACTCAAAGTATAACAGTAGAGGGCATATTTGAACCCAAAGTATAACGAAGGTTATATTTGATCCTTTTTCAATAGTACAGGGGTATAGTTAGCCCTTTTCTATTTAGTTTATGTATAATACGTATTCAACTCAGCGGTTAGGTTTGACGAAAACAGTGAAAAAAATTGATTATAAACACGAAGAAAGTCATATCATATTCTAAAACATGCAACACAAAACAATGCACTAGCACTAAAAATATATATTAAAAAACAGTAGGAATTAAACTTCAAAAAGCTACTTCAATCTCTATAAATATATTAAAAAGAGCAGCAACAACAAAAAATTGTACCTCTAAATGTGAGTTTGCGCTAATTTCTTTTTTTTTTCCACAGTTCCCGTCAAATCTAATAAAAAGAGTGTGGTAAATATTTGATTGAGATTAAAAGTGTTATATGGAGACTGAAAGTGTTAAATTTACAAACTTAAAAGGACCAAAATTGTTAAATGCATACTTAAAAAAACTACTTTTAAACCTACTGTTAAATATAAGAGACTATTTTTGTCATTTCCTCACAAGCTTACTGTTGGTATTTGTTCTAAATTTTCTTATACTAGGAAGTTTTAGGTAAAGTTTTAAATAACCACCGGCTCTTACAATTGCAAAATAGTTATTGTTATAAGAATTTAAATTCCATGTAAGACTTTAGGAAATTATCAAATTTCAAGATTAATTATTTTTTAAATACATAATTGGTTACTCCTTCCGTCCAGAAATAAATGTCATCTCAGCAAAAATCATGCATACTAAGGAAGCAGCAAATACAATGTAGGGATCACTTAATTATCCCTATTTATTAGATTTTTTTTTTAGAATTGAGCTATTAGTTGGAAACACTAGTCAACTTTTATCTTAAATTCCTATTATGACACTTATTTTGGGAAATTATTTTTTGATAAGGTGACATTTATTTTAGGACGGAAGGAGTAATCATTATTAAGGGTTAAGGGTCAAAAATAGGGTTGGGCATAAAATACCGAAAACCAAATTACTGAACTGGCTATTTCGGTATTTCGGTATTCGGTAATTCGGTTCGGTATTCGGTACTGAAATATAAAATTTAATATTTCGGTTTCGGTATTCGGTATTTACAATTATACCGTTCGGTATTCGGTAAATACCGAATACCGAAATTAAATCACCAATACTATACGTCTGTAGGGCCTAAAGGAGTAAAGGGCTAAAGGCCCATTGTAAAAATATTCAAGTCCAGCCCAAATCCGGAATACCCCAATAATAAGTGTAATCCCTAAGAGTCTAAGACCCTAACACAGTAACACTTCACCACCGTCCACCTTCATCTCTGAATCTCCTCAGGCTTCATCATCACGTCCCAAGTAAGGGATGTCTGCTGTCTTTGACGAAATTAATTCGGGAAAGCCAGTGACTTCTGGTAATTTTCCCTTCCCACCCTCATGTATAATATAGATAGAAGTTTACCCTTATTTGAATGTTTCCTTCTAGGACTGAGAAAGGTAACAGATGACATGAAGACAAAGAACCGTGCCGACAGATCCGGCATTGTTAATGCTGGTGAAAAGGAAGCCCGTGTGAGCTCACCCTCTGTCTCTAAAACTGGACCTCCAAAATTGGAGCTTCAGATGGGCCGTAAGTGAGTAAAAAATAGGCTTCAATCTATCTCTATGTGCAGTTTGCTAGATCATTTCTAACTTTGCTGTCATGTTATTGGCAGATGGGTGGTTGAGAATCAAGTGGGAGGAAAGAACTTAGTTATTGATGATTGTGATACAAAGCAATCAGTATTCAGTATATGTCTACGGGTGCAAAGGTTCAGTTCTACAGATCAAAGGTAACTTAATTCTTCTCTATTAGTGAAGTAGCATAAACTGGACAATAACGAGGTGGGCTTGTGTTGCACTTCTACTGATATACTGGTGTCAAACAGGAAAAGCCAACAACATCACAATTGACAAATGCACTAAGATGGGAGTTGTATTCGTGGTCAGTGATGAACTTTAAGAAAAGCTCATTAAATATTGAATGCTGTTGTATCCTCCACTAATTGGCTTACCTGATCATCTAAATTTGGTGAACAGGGTGTTGTCGCAGCTTGTGAGGTTGTCAATTGAAACGGTGTAGAGGTGCAATGTCAGGTATCAAAATTTATAGTTCAGAGGTTAAAACACAATGGTCTACCGGCACTGACTGAAAAGTCGGCGCCTCTGCCTTCAGGTCGTGTACCCGTACCAGATGATAAATATAACCCTTCCTGATCATCTTCCTCGCCTTGAGGTATGAAATAAACTTACCCCTCGGCGATGCTGTATTCCCCATCCACTCTATAATTGGCTCTCCTGGGAACTGAAATCGGACTATTTTGCCTCTACAATCAACGTTAGCATAACAATAAGCTAACCAATCCATACCCATAATAACATCAAACTCAGTCATATCTAGCTCTATCAAATCTGCCTTGGTGCAACGACTATATATGTTCACTGAACAGTCTCTATATACTTGTCTTGCTATAACAGAATCTCCTACTGGTGTAGCTACCTCAAATGGTTCTATCGATTCAGGTTTTATCCCAATTCTACTAGCAACAAGTGGGGAAATATACGATAATGTGGAGCCTGGGTCTATCAATGCATACACATCTCGAGAGAAAATTGATAGCATACCTGTAACCACATTAGGTGACGCCTCCTGATCCTGTCTAGTAGCCAAAGCATATATGCGGTTCGAAGGACCGCTAGAACTGGAAGCTCCGCCACGACCTCTACCACGGCCTGCTGGTACCTGGAAACCCTGCCCCATAGGGCGCATAGCCACAGAAGAAGATGAACCAGCAACTGACCCAGTAGGCTGAGCTGCACCACCTGGATTACCCCCATAGGGACACTCTCTCATAATATGGCCTTGACGGCCACAAGAAAAACAAGCACCAGTAGCGATACGGCACTCCCCAGAATGGGGTCTACCACACCGAGAACACCGAGGTAAGGGTGGCCTCGACTGACTCGAACCTCTGGGCACCTGCGAACCCGAAGCCTTGGAGCTCTGACCAGCTCCTGCATACCCGGTACTATCAAATATCCTACCCGAGAATTTCGGAGGTGCACTCCGTGCGGGTTGAGAAGGATATTTACTATGCTGCTGCTGAGGCTGCCTGCCTCAAATTCACCCGGATAGCCAGCCGATCTAGCTCTCTTATGCTGGCCTCTGTCATAATCTCTATCAGGCTGACGTCCCCTATGTCGATCCTCCATCCCCTGTGCATACGCCTGTAACCGAGCAATATCCATCTCTGGCTGGGAGGCCATTACCATACAGCTATCAACCAAATAACGATCCAACCCCATCACATATCGATGCATTCTATCGGTCATATCAGCTACAATAATAGGAGCATATCTGGCCAACAAATCGAACTCGAGACTATAATCCCGAACACTCCTGCCATTCTGCCTCAGGCGCAAGAATCTATCAACTCTAGCTCGCCGCATCTCTGGAGGCAGAAAATGGCCAAGGAAGGCCTCTACAAACTCGTCCCATACTTCTGGAGGAGCATCCGCGCCCCTAGACAACTCCCATGACTCATACCAGTTGACAGCTACATCCCGCAGTCGATATGACGCTAACTCAACCGACTCAGTCTCAGAAGCCTTAATTAACTTCAGTGTACGCTGCATCTGTCGAACGAACTCCTGCGGGTCATCCTTGGGCTTTGACCCGAAAAATTCTGGAGAATTGCAGCTTAGAAAGTCACGGGCTCTCAAACTGTCATGTCTATCTATCTGATCAACCCCTAGACCTTGCCTGCGAGCCTGTCCTGCCTCCAGTCTGGTGAGTAACTGCACTGCATCCCTCATAGCTCTATCCTCTGCCCCTGGCTGAGGAGTTGGAGGCTCAGGTGCTGGGTCCTCTGTAACTGGTGGTGGAGCCGCCCCCTGACCCGGAGCTGTCGCTGTCCTAGGTTCTTCTGGAGCTGACGATGTAGCAGAACTCGCGGACTGGAACCCAACCTCAGGCATAGACTGGGCGCGAGCCCTGGTAACTCTCTGTGTCTGGCTAGTATTCTCCGCTATCGATTTGCCCTTCTGGGCAGCTGTCGTTTTCTTCGGAGGCATAGCTGTAAACGTAATAGTCTGTTAGAAAAGATCATCCTACTAATATAGCTCTATCGCACGATCTAGGATAAGAAGGAAAGATGACATCCTAAATGTCCTGTAGCTTCCTGTTTATAGATGTGGTGCACAACACACCGATAAACAAGACTCTACTAGACACGGTCTGTAGACACATAGAGGATGAACTGCTCTGATACCACTTTTTTCACGACCCAACCCCGTAGGCCGTGACTAGTACCCAAGATGGGCACCCATATACACTCCCGTTAGCTACATGTTCAGTCCACAATAGACACCATATGGAATTCATAATGACCAAACCATGGTCTCAGATTTGTCGCATAATTATACATATAAAAGCAAGCCGACAAGGCTGCCATCACATATCAATATCATGTGCAAGCCGACAAGGCTGCCACTATAGACGAACATCATACCACAGCACATCATATAGACACAGCTGAACAGAACCCATACACAACCCACACATATGTCCACAGACCTCTAAGAGTATCAACAGTAACGTAACATATGACGGGACAGGGCCCCGTCGTACCCTTAAACAACATATGCATATATTTAGATCAAACAGGATCTATACCAAAGTCTGGGCTCCGGAACAACGGAACTCTCCAAGATAGCAGAAGGGAAGTCTTAAACTGGCGGTTCACCAAAGCGCGTATTTGGACCTGCGGGCATGAAACGCAGCCCCCCGAAGAAAGGGGGTCAGTACGGAATATGTACTGAGCATATAAAGAGTGAAATACAGTAAAAGGATCATAACTAAAATATGGAGTACAGTAAATGTGTACAATATCCAGAATACCAAAACACTTGCCTTTGTAACATAATCATATTTGTCAATATCATATACCGTATGCATATTCATATATCGTACCCGGCCCTTTAATGAGGGACTCGGTGAATAAGATCATCATATGCCCTCCTGGCCGCCATGACATGTCATCATATCATTATATCATCATATCGTCATATCATCATATCATCATATATATATATATACCGTACCCGGCCCTCTAGTGAGGGACTCGGTGAACAATGCAGTGAAACTGTGCACGATAACATACCCGGCCCGGGACTCGGTGAAAGATATATTGAGGTATGCACGAGCAGAGTAGTGAGAAACTATATGCAATTCCAAACGTTTTTAAGGACTCCTTAGAATAGTCAACACGAACCATCGTTCGCAATTTCAAATAATAGTCATATCATTTACTTTTCGGATGTCCCTGTGGATTATATCAAAATGGAACTTTGAAATCATATGTACATATCAAAATGTATATATAAAATGTAAGTTATGAGAATCAAGATCATTAGCCATCCTAGTGGCTCTAGGAATAGGAATTCCTTTGGAATCATATATATATATATCGTATATTCATTTCACAACGATCATGCCAAAAAGAAAGAAGGTTTAGCTTCACATACCTTTAGCGCTTATTTGTCACACAATATGTATACGCTGCCCAATAATACTTCAACCTATATTAAGACGCCAACAACTACGGTTAAGCTACGAGGAGATTCAAAACGTATTCTAACGTTAGTAACTTCTTTCTAGATGTTTAGACGACGTTTTCTCTTGTAGCCAAACCAACTACATACAACCAATCCCACATCAATAATTATACATTCAATACCAATCCGAACAGCCCACACAACATTCCAAACAGTCCACATTCACAACATTCAATAGCGATTCACATACGGCTGCTACATTCTCAAGTTATTCGTAATAGTTTGTAGCCTTAACGTTTGCATGTAACAACTTTATAACAGCCCATTCAACATACATCACAATACATAATCTTAATTATCATTAATCTTTCAAGCTCAATAAGAACAACAACAACGTGTCAAAACAGCCTGTATGCGATTTCAAATCAATCCATACCTTACAACATTCGATAATAGTTTACATGCGGTTATGACACCTCTTATTTTATTCTCATTAGTCTATAGTCGTAATACTTCATCAAAATGATTCTATAACAGCCCAATTACTATGACAACATGATGTATACTCTTAATTATAATTAGTTTTTCCAACTTAACAAAAACAACAACACGTCCAAAACAATCCTTTACCAACAACATAAAAATGCTCGGAATTCTTGCAAACGTTTACGAACATATTAAGCGAACTACATACGATTCTTACACCTTATTTCATGTCTTCTTTTCATATAATTTCAGTAAGTTACGACCAGCAACCACACGACATGTACATCATCACTTCATACGCAACTAAGCTACCTTGTCATCACTATAATCCTTACAACAACCCACAAACGATTTTAGTTCCAACTCCAACCATTAAACACCTTCATTTCCATCATAAAATTCATGACAACAACAATCAAAATATCAAGTAAAATCAGTTCATTATCTTCCACACAAAACAGTCCCTACACGGTTTCAACATGCTTCAACATCTCACACAAGATTTCATGGATTCAATTTATATTCATACTAACACAACTTCACCTTTAACCTTCCAATTCTTTTCATTCTTTTTACCATGCAATCTATGATAGCATTATCCATAATTACTGAGGAAAATCAGTCCACCATGGCCACTAAAACAGTCCCTACGGCCACATTAACATTCCAACACCAACATTCATGATCTTATGCATGCAATTCATGTTCATCAAGTTACAACCATACTTCAACATCAACATATATAATTTCATGTCTACTATCATGTTCCAACATCAACACACATCTACATCACCCTTAACACATGTAAAAGAAAGTTAGATCTTACCTTGACAATCCGACTTCTCAACTTGGCTAGAGTTTGTGAATTGAAATGATAATGGTTCTTGTTGCTCCAAATGACTATCTTCACGTTTCTAGGGACCTTCTAAAGGGTTGAAATGCTTGAAGAAATATTTTTTTGATCAACACACAAAGAGCTCAATTTTCAGCTCTTTGGCCGAGAGCTCTCCTCTCTCCCTCTCTAGTTTTCTATTTTTGTGTTGTGAAGTTGAAATGAGAAAATGATCTCTCTTAGTCTTCCATTTGATTACACTAAGATGCCTACAAGTTGGACACAACACATGCTCCACTCATGACATTGAGCACTCAATTAACTTTGCATTAAATTTCATTTCTTTTCCCTTCTACTTTCGGCTAGATGGCCGACCCTCACTCTTTGTTTCCTTTCTTCTTCTTTCCATTTAATTGTTTACAAGACAATTTCATGTGTAGTGGATGATTCATACACTAACCTTTGTCCATTGCAATCATACAAAGATGAATGGTCAATATTTAAATGTGCAATGACTCATCCAACTTGTATGCCTTCATAAAATAATGCATGCTTTCATAAAGTAATAGATGCCTTCAATATTCAAATGCATGCCTCACATGGGTGCCTTATTTTCAGCCACCTTGGCCGAAATTCACACCTTTATTCCTTTCAATTTGGTTGTCCAAAATATAATGAAAGTATAGAGGATGAATCAACATTAAATGCATATTTGTATGTCTTCCATAATAACCTTGTTTTAGATGACTTTGAGTCATCTTTTGGACATGGCATGTTAATGTTCATATTGGCTCATTGTTGCCACTAATTTTTACTTAACACCACAATTAAGTAGTTCCTAATTTCCAACAACATTCTTATACTAAGTAAAATTTATAACCGTTTAGTTTTAGTTTAGAAATTAAAATTCGAGGTTTCTATCTCACGTCGATTCTTTCGCGAATAACTCGACGTATAAGATACGGGGTCTAACACTGGTGCAGGGCCTGATGATGATTGGGTAATGTTGTCTTCTCTCTCTCTCAGTTTCATTTTAATTGGTATTGTGCTGAAGCTTTGCATTAACCGAATACTGTACCTAACCGAAGTTTGATTTACCGATTACCGAACCGAAGTTTGAAAGTTCGATATTTGGTATATACTTTGAATTACCGATTACCGAATTACCGAACCCGAACTTTGAAAATACCGAACCGAATACCGAACGCCCAGCCCTAGTCAAAAATACTCATCAAGTATCACATTTTTTTGAATTTTCTACCAAAACTATCACCAATTAGTTAGCAAAATACACATTAACTATTAGTTATTTATTTTTCTAACTGAACTATCACAGACTAGTTTGTAATACACACCTAGTTAAAGTGAATAATCATAGTTAAAGTCTATTTCGCAAACTAAAAAAAGGTGAACATGTGCTTTTGACCAATATTTCGATTATTAAACATAGATTAAAATTACACAGAAATTATTTTTGGAAAACAAGTGTTTCCGAGTAGACAAAAGAAGGGGTTTTAGGTGGGTTTTTGCAGAAAGTATACTACTAGTCAACCCTGACCCCATTGCGTCTTGATATCTCTCTCAAATGGTGGGCTTCCGGCTTGCCCACCGGCTTATTGTCAATGGTCCACCATCTGTAAGTTGTTCATTTTGTATAAATAAACATTTCTGTTAAGGTGTTTATATACAAAATTAATTTATAATTACTACTTTAATTCTTTACTGTAATTACAGACACACAAGTTATTACTCAAAGTGGGTTGTAGGAGTTATTGCACGACGAGCTGGAATTCAATTAGGAATTTGTTTCCTTTGACATCTATCAGTGGTACGTTTTATTTGTATATGGGTTTCTTTATGTTAAATTTATGGCTTTTTCTTTTTTCGGGTTCCGTCGTATGAATGAATGAAAAAGTATAGGAGGGATAGGATATTTTGTTCTTAGATGGATTTTAAAGAGATAAAGAAATATGTTAGACATATAAAACCTACTTTTGTCCACTGTCCAAAGTATGTTAAAACCAAGACAGGTATGTAAGTAAATGTAGCAAATGATCATTTTTGACCTACACATACATCTTTGCAATCATATTATGTTGTAGATTCTCTACTTTTTGGTATACTGCTCCTATACAGGAGATTTTTCATTATTAATAAAATTATTTAAGAAAAAAAAAAACCGGAGAGCTACACCACTCTGCCCCTTTTGGATCATATGGGCAAAAAAGAAAAAAAAAATTAGAGGACATTATTCCAAAACAGCGAGAATGATGCAAAGAACATAAAGTTTTTTCTTTAATTCTTTTGATGCATGGAAAGACTCTTTTTCACAGACAATCGCGTAACCTGATAGATGAATCTGGTTCACTCAAACACCTAATTTCAACATAGTTGTCACTCTTTATTTCTACAGACCCTGTTTGGTGTGTTGACTTATCAAAGTATTAATTCTACGATATATCAGTGTACTGCTATATTGAAGTTTACGTTCATTTAATGTTCTGGATTACTTTTTTATTTTAATGAATTGCAGGCCCATTAGCTTGTACCCCGAGGACATCATACACACACTTGTTGCAATATCCTTTTGCACAGGTCCTGGTTAGTAGCTTTCGTAGATGAATGTAATAGTTAGTACTGTTCTAGGAATCGTTGATTAGTTGCTTATGTTTTATGACGCTCTTTAGCACCCCATTTTGTTGGTTTTTGTTCCTTTCTTTGCTTTTCTTTTTCAGTGTGAGGAAATGGTTTTGCTTTGTACCATCATGTTTTCACCTTTGTTGATGCCCTGAATTTTGTTTTGTTCAGAGGCATGAACAATTTTGTACTACTGCAGGAAAGGAGGAAAAGCAAAAGTAAGTCGTTCTTGCAAGAATTGGTTTTGCCGTCTCTTTTCTCTTCTCCTCTTGCTTTTCCTCTTCAATGAGGGTACTAATTGTTTCTGTAGACGGGAGATGAGATTATGTTGCTGGTTACAATTGTCCTTTACAAAAAAGATGAATTAAATTGGTGATCTACTTGTTAAAGGAAAAATCTTTAATGGAATTTAGGTTTCAAAGGATTCTTTCAACTTCTCTTTCTTTTTTCTTCTGAATTAATCGAAATCTAGTTTGGTCCAGGTCTTATTAGAGTACATTCTGTTGTGGCAGCCCGGTGCACTAAGCTCCCGTTATGCGCGGAATCCGGGAAAGGGCCGGACCACAAGGGTCTATTGTACACAGCCTTACCCCTGCAATTCTGCAAGTGGTTGTTCTCACAGCTCGATCCCGTGACTTCTTGGTCACATGGCAGCAACTTTTCCAGTTACGCCAAGGCTCCCCTTCGTAGAGTACACTCTATTATGATACTTTTTTTTTTTTTACACAAGTTCCGTTAGAGGAATACCATATAAATTCTCCAAACTAGCACTACCTGGTGCTATGAACGTGTAGTTTATTAAATATGTATAAAGTAGGGCCTTTTCTAAACCAACTTATCCAGATTGAGATTGCTCTAGGTGTGTGTCGATAGAAATTTATTAACTCTAATTGGATCAGAGCTGATCACCAAAAAATTAGATTCGTTCTTTTCCACTCTAGGATTATGAAACAGATTCACATTTACTCCTCGTAATCTAGATCTATGATCTTCCAAAAGCTACCTAAAATTTTGGACAAATATCTCATTTTATTTTCTCCACCCAATGCATGATGTCACGTCACTGGGGGGATTTTTATTTTTTTAATAAAGTCCAGCATTTCCTCCTCAAACTTCTTTTTTTGACATCTAGTACACTATTTCATATAGATTTCTTATCAGAGATTTAATAGCCTTTTTCTATATATATGATGGTAAATTTGAACTCATATGTTGTGTCCTTGATTTCATCCAACTTCATTTTGTCTTCTTTTTTTGTAATGCATCATTTCTCTTATGTTCTTGTTAATCCTTCCAGTCTTAGCTTCAGCATTAGAAAATTCCATGAGCCACAGATGCATACTTCTAGGCAAAATTAATGACTGACACATGCATGTCTCCTTATTGTGGTTTAGGATACTGTCGGATAAAAAACAACATTGTTAATAAGAACACTTGTAGATATTTTTGTGGTATTAACACGACAACAATGCTGTTAGCCTAACTAAATAGTATGAGCTTTGATGCAGGAGCATGTGAAGCTTCACTTGCTTGTTCCACATGTCACGTGATTGTTATGGTAAGTAATTGTGATCAGGATATGCTGTATTTTTTTTTATAACCAAGAAATTCTCGATGATGCACAGCTCGAGACTGAGCTGAAAATGGGTCTGCCCTTTTATTCTTCTCCACTTACATATCGAAGCTTTTGTTTGTGGCATAGCTCGAACTCGTGATATGCAACTAACCTGCACATTACATGTTGCGCTCTCACCACTGAATCAAAACCCTGGGTGCATTAATGTGATGCATTGCTTATCTATTTTTTGACGTTTGACAGGATGTGGAGTATTACAACAAGCTAGATGATCCAACAGATGATGAAAATGATATGTTGGATCTTGCTTTTGGTCTCTGCGACACGTATGTCTCTTTGCTTTAATATCATTTAGCAGTTCCCATGATCTATGAAGCTTCTCATTTTGTTTACATTCATCGTCTTCAGGTCACGTCTAGGTTGTCAGGAAATTGCAAAACCTGAACTTGATGGAATTCGGTTAGCTCTCCCTGGTGCCACAAGAAACTTTGCTGTTGATGGCTATAAACCGAAACCACATTAGAATTTCTATATATAATAAAGGTTAGTTTCAACATGGCCATTTTAAGAAAAGATTGAGGGTACTTTGGTCATTGAACCGCACCCCTTACACATTTTGCAAGATTAGCTTGCTTGGAAAGGTTGTCTTCTATACTTTGTTATTTATACCTCATCATCAACTTCATAAAAGGTCCATTCTTTAATATTAAATTGTATATTATGCCCTATGTTGAAAAGTCATTAAATATGGTGGGGTCAGCGAAATTTTTAAACTGACACGTATAACACAACACGTGCTCAAACTTTAGTAGGACCTAAGTCTAATTTCCTCTATATATATGTTCCATTTGAACCTGCTGAAGGGTACATCATTATCTATACCATGTTTACATTAAACTTTTCAAATCAATTATAATTAAGTAATTTAATAAGGTGATAATTCATATTAATTAATCACGATTTAATATTAAAAGTATATGTATAAATACATGTTATATATTCTTTTTACTTTTCTTATACCAAAATAGATCATCCTTTATTTGTCTATTTTAGCAAATCAAGAGAGATTTATTATTTCAATATTACCCTTATCATTAAGTAACTACATAAAGTACTAATAGTCAAACTTATATTTTTAAAATATAATTAATATGTTAATTTAGTAAAATATACCCCTAATAAATTCTTAAGGGAAATGTCAAGTCAACATGGGCCAAGTAAAAAGGAACGGAAGGAGTATTTATTAACTTGATGTAAATACCGAACACGGATGACATTTTACATTTGTGATGGGTAGACAAAATTCAAACTTAGATAATGTGTAACAATTCGCTATTCTTCTACATGCAAAACAATCAGCCAATATTTAATTAAGTCTATTACTCTATGATTTATTGATTATTACATATGCTAAAGCTCAATATTGAATAGCAGATTTTTACGAAAAATATTATTGGATCTCTCTTTTTTGCACATACATCTTCATATATCCGTTAACACACATAATAACAGACGAATGTCATCCTTTTATAAATAAGCTAATTTAGATCATACTATTTGCTTAGAGGCAAACAAGTTTACACAAAGACCAAACTCGAGACACCATGTGAATAGTGTTCTACTTTATTTACCTCATTTTATGGGTATTATGTATATAATGTTAGAATGATGTTACTAGATGGTGAACTAATGTCCTTTTGGACATATATTGTACATAACAGTATCCTATTATACTCACTCATATAGGAAAATTGTCACGTATATCATGTTTTTATTTTCTCTTTTTACGTACATTTTCATGTGAAAGCAAATATAAGACTCTCTCTGTCTCTATTTTTATGTGAATGTGTTTGATTAGGTATAAAATTTAATAATAGAATGAAGATTTTTAAAATTTGTGGTCCAAAACAAGTTATAAATATTGGTGTGACTATAAATCATCTTATTAAAAGTAAAATTAAAAGTTTAAAATTAAATTATGACTACACACACAGAGGTGTCAACTTTCACGGTATTGGGCCCGTGCTGGCATGGGCCATAACCACCTAGTTTTTAGGGAAAAGGACACAAATGGCCGTTGGGCCATAAATAATCCTATGCGCTGGCCCATCTATTCCCAAACCCAAAAATTAGCTCATAAATTATTCCCATCTGGTAGTCAAATCTGTAGCAGGCCTTTTGTGGCGACTTTTAGTCGCCACAAAAGATTTAAAAAGTCGCCACTAAAGGCTAGGTGGTCCAACAGCCCCATAGCTTTTTTTTTTTAATAAAAAAAGTCAGACTTTTTGTGGCGACTTTTAGGGCTGCTACAGAAAAATCAGGCTTTTCAGTGGCAATTAAAAAAGTCGTCACTAAAGGTTAAATATCCCAAAACAGTATAATATGTGTATATTTAATAAGAAATATCCCAAAAAATTCTGAGGCGATTTTTGTATATAATATGTATCGTTTGTGTATAAAAATATGTATCAGTACCTATCTATAATGTATAGAAATTGTATAAAATATGAATCACTAAGGGATGTATCATTTTTGTATATAATATGTATCATTTGTGTATATAGTGTGTATTATATAATAGAAAATTGTATCATTTTTGTATGTAATATGTATCATTTTTGTATAGAAAGTGTATATATAAATCCAACATGTGTATATAAACTATATCAGTCTTGTATAGAAAGTGCATCATACATATAAAAAATGTATCGTAGAAACCGTATCATTGTGGTTTATAATATGTATCGCTATTGTATATGTTAAAAATAAATATCATATCATTATTGTATAATAAATGTATAATTAACGTATAATTTATGTATAATAAATGTAAGATTAATTCTAGCATATGTATATAAAATGTATAATTCTTGTATATAAAGTGTATATATAATTCCAACATATGTATATATGCTGTAGCAGTCCTTTAGCGGCGACGTTCTTGTGGCGACTTAGTCGCCACAAAAAGTCTTTTTTTTTTAAGCGCTGGGCTGTTGGGCCGGCCAGCCTTGGCATTATTTTGGGCCGACCGGCCATTTTTTGCCATTATTTTGGGCCGAACGGACACCTAGTGGGATTAAGCTCAAACAGTGATTAAATGCGGGATTAGTTTAGCTGAATGGACACACAGTGTCCTTTTCTCTAGTTTTTACCATACATGAAGGATACGGTCCATCTAACAAACACAAGTGTCGACAAATTTTTGTGGAATGATAATACTTGTAGGGAGTAAGAACCATTTGATAACTTGTACCATTTGATTAGTTTCAAGGAATCATATATACCATTCAGAGGGGTCTCGGCTTGTTTGTTTTTTCAATAATACCACATTAATTCTGCAGTAAGCTCTGTATTCTTTTATATAAAATTCAATGTAAAATAATTATACTAGTATTAGCACTCGTTCTTCTATTTGTTTATTGTAGTATTGTAGGATTGAGTTTTAAAGTTATGACTTATAAGGCGTTTATAGAAAAATCGTGTTTAAGAAAAGAAAAGTACCGGATATGTAATCATTTATCTCGTATTTTAGTATTCCTTATTTTATTTCTTTAAAGTTGTGTAATATGTGTATAATCAATATATAATATATGTATACCGACAAGAAAAAGTAAATGGCGAATCAGGCTGGCTATTTGGTAAAGATCCTTTTTTTTTTTTTTTTCGTTTTGGTCTTTCAAGTTTTTTTTGTATACCCCCTAGAGATGGGTTTTGAGCTGAATTGGAGTTGGCCTATTTTCAACTGAAATGTTGGAACTCATTTAAAAAAAAAGTGTTGAACTCAATATGGTTGCAAAACCACAAACAGAACAATCTCAAAAGCATCGCTATGTTTTAAAACAGATTTCAAACGATGCTTTTCTGAGCATATTCAGGATCTTGATGGTGGGATGTGGTGTGAAAGCTAAGTTTGGTGTGAAAGCTAAGTTTACTGACTATCTTTTACTGGATTCGTTTAGTCATACACAGAATAAACAATGACTTTGAGATGCTTCTTTTTCAATTAAAAAAAGTCAATTTTATACCCTTAACTACTAGAGATTCTCAAGTTCTTGATTATAGCTGTTTGCCCTATAGTTTCTTAAGTAATGATGTCATCAAAAGCATGTATCTGAGTCATCCGAAATTTTCTTCAAATTCCAAACGAAAAGAGTAACAAATAATGAATTTTTTCTCATAAAAAATTGTCACTCAATAACTTCAAACTTAAATACTTTCTTAACATGCTAGTACAATATTCTTTTTATGAAAAAATAGTTACTCATAGTCAACAAACTGACAATCATACATGTCATTGACTTTGATAAGACATCCCCAACTTCTCTGCTCTCCAACCCCTAATAGTCATCTCAATGAAATCTTCAGTTCTTTTCCTCAATTCATCCTCTTCTTTCTCATCACTTCTCTCAAAATTGTTGAGACTTGTTTTCTTTTTCATTTTTGCCAAATGCATTGTTCTGTCAATTGATCCATTTTTAGCAAGTGTCACCTTTGTATCATGCCATGAAGGGTCCACTTCTACAATTTCACACTTGAATTTTGTGTCTTGATGAGATTGTTCAAACTTAGAAAATGTACACAAGTCTTGTGATGATGAGACACATGTTGTGTCCATTTTTCTAACTTCAAAATCAAGATTCATATCTTGGCCAGAATGTTTAAGCTTAGAAGTGTCTAGTAATTCTCTTCTCTTGGACTTATGAGACTTCATAGTATTGTTATTCTCTTCTGAACTTGGTTTGATACTTTCAAGTAGGAGAATGGCTATGATCAAATTGCAGAAACAAAATAGTATGTGAGAATTGGAAGCAGCTATAAGGATCAACTCAAATGTGGAGCTCAACATGGTTCACTACTTAAAAAGGAAACTGGATTTAACGACGGACGAAATTAATGGCTAAATGACTAAAATCTGTTGTTAAAACAATTTAACGATGAATTAGAGACAGGTTTCAAATGACTTGCAAGATTTTGGCAATGTTGAGAATTGGATGAAGTGAGGCTATTTAAAGGTTTGTTTTTTATTCATAAAATAAAAATGTGCCCAAGAAGCTTTTAGACCTGAGGTGTGGAGGGAAAGCTAAAAGTGGGTTGACTTGATAGTTGAGTCTTGGACTCAGTCAACATGTGAAACTTCCTTAGAAATAGTAAAGCATCGTACCTTCTTAAATAATTTGTGTCTACATTCTAACTACTCCAAAGTCCGAAGATTAAGGACCCGTCTGGCCATGAGAATTATTTACTTTTTTTTTTATTTTTTTTTTTACTTTTTTTGAAAATTAGTGTTTGGTCATGAAAATTTCAAATACAACTTGAAGTTTTATTTAGAATTTGTTGTATTTGAATTTGAAAAACAACCAAAATCTTGCTTTCACTTTTTTCACTTTTTATTTTTTATCCTTGCTTTTGTTTTTCCTTTTTCAAATTTTACCCTAATTTTTATAAATTTAACCTAGTTTATTCTAGTATTGGTAGTGTTTACAACTATTTGTTTTAGTTCTATCTGGGTTTTGGTAATGAAAAACAGGACGTTGGTCTAGATATTTGCATAACTAGAAATTTGCAATAGCAAATAAGAATTTGGTAACCAGAAATTTGTAATAACAAAGACTGTTGTGATGTTCCGTTATTAACTTTGCTTTCTTTTTTAACTAGTATTCGTTCCCGCGCGACGCGCGACTGGTATCGAATGAAGCTAATCATAGAAAATTATTTGTTAGATATAATAAAAAATTATCATATATCACTGACATATTTAAAATTAATAAATTTTTGAAATATTAAATTAGAATTTTACTTATTTGAACACATTAGATTATATTAATTTAACAAAAGTTAATTATCACCTTGTGATGATTAACCTTGTTCATTACACAATCCTGATTAATTATTGTTATATGACATATAAAAAATCATCTGATTATAAAAAAAAAGGTTTTATTTTATATAATTATTTGAAAAGCAAAGAACTTGTTACTGCTATGTTTTAGAGTTACCCACATGAGAAATTTAATTATTTATATTTTAAATTTTTAATGTGGTAATTGAATTTCTTTATACTCCATGTTTTAAATTTTGGCTCTATTTATTGAGTCTTCCGTTACGCGGTCTTATTCATAATATAGTTTTTATGAGCAATAACTCATTCTCACTCTCTCTCTCTCTCTCTCTCTCTCTCTCTCTCTCTCTCTCTCTCTCTCTCTCTCTCTCTCTCTCTCTCTCTCTTTACGCATTTTCTCAATAAATAACATCATCTAATCCAACTCCCACACCCTCACCCCCCACCCCGCATCCCCCTCCTCCAGTTTGCATGATCTCCGAACATTTACTTATTCGCTTATTCTCTTGCAACACTAATGGACCAGCAAATAGTCATGGATTTTATTTTATGTCACTTCCCCTTGTTAATGACGGTATAAGTCCTTCACATTTCTAATTTGGCATTCTCATTTTGTAATTTTAATAGAGTGATAGGAATTGAAAGCAAAATGACGGATTGAACTTGATTTTAAATCCACACAAACAAATTCATACGTGCAAGACATATTTTTCATCAAATTATTATCACCATTACAATTTTTTAATTCATATATACTCGTGTATATTCAAGAACACATAGGTTTTAATTGCATGCAATTCTTCTTCTTTTACTTTTTTTGTTAAATCACGTCATATTTACCAAAGCAAATACAATTTATTTTAGGAAAATACTTATTTAAAGTAATAATAAAGGAAAAGACATGCATACACTTGTAATATGCATACAAATATTAGCATTATAGAGAGAAGATTACAACAAATAAAATGAAACAAAAAATAAGATATACCACGGCTAGAAAAAAAAAAAACCCTTCTTATACCACGGCTAGTAATAACTCATTCAATGTGGAAAACTTATAAGTATGAATCGAGCTAATTATCCTACTATTTTCCTAAATAATTACCAATATACTTGTTAAACTAAATATTAAAGATGTTAAAGATTAAGAATTTACCATATAAACGTGCTTGGATGTACTGCTCAATTCAAGGCATTTTCACTCTTGAAAGATCATAATTTTTTATGATACGTAATCCTTTTATTTTTAATTAATTAAGTACATTTTTATGAAAAAATATATTTTGGGAAGTAAGTCATTGTTATAGCAAAGTAATAAGAGCTTTTGAGGAAACAATTAATATATAAATTGAGTTTCCTATTAAGAATCGAAGTTGATCCAATTTTTATTTTTTTTTAATTTTTATTAAATGAAGATTACATTGAAAAAGTTGTCAATATAGCAAGGTGAAAAAAATTGAAGAGGGAAGATGAAATTTTAAAACTTACTTGAATTTGATGCATATTAATTTACACCGATCTATCCACCTTGCTTGTGCCATTAAACATTACCACGGCTCACAAACTCTCGTATGTTTTTTTTTTTTTTTTTTTTTGGTATAAGGAGTAACTGTTAACATTGTGAAACCATATAAATTATTCGAGTATTTTGTATTCATAAATATGTTAGCGTTACACTTTTAAGCTAATGCAGTTGATTTATATAAACACAATTTCTAAATGAAGAAAAACAAATATTGAAAATTATGTGCATACGGTGATATCAATTTTTGCATAAATCACAAAAATAATTAGAGCAATCATTAGAATCTTACTCTTTATGTAGGGTAACCTAACTTCCGCGATATTTCAAATTTTGGGCAAAAGCAAAAGAGATTGTTTGTACATCTAACATGCAATTATTTTGCCTCTCCGATCGGCTACTTCCTGAAATCAAAACACAGTACATATAATTTATTGTAACTGTTAAAAATATTGTATTACAATTCAAGCACTGCAGTTATAAATTTGCATTTGGAATTGAGCTGTAAAAAGGAAGCAGATTATATGCTATTCACTAAATACACTAAACTATAATCAGATGATAGCTAAATCTCAGTAAAAGAATGGAGGGTGACCTCATGTTAAACTCATTTTTCTACAACATAATGTCTAATCACGAAAAACAAAACATTAGTTTGGCTAAATGAGTTTCCAGCGAGTCTTCCTTAAAAACAAAAAAAACTATTCAAAATCGAAAATGTATTCAATCTTAAATAGTGGAGGAAAAAAGAGTAGGTTTATCAATAAATGATTTATTTTTCAATTCAAATTCAAATTACAGATAAGTACGATAATGATAAAGAATTTAAAAGATATTCATCTTCAATTAAAATTACAACTCAAATTTAAATTGCATATAAGTATGAGAAAGGATCAAGAAAATATATTTATCTTCAATTTAAAAGGAACAAAGTTACTTTAAATTAAATTCAAATTGATATAAGTACAATAATGATGAATAATTTAAAAAGATTTAAATTTGCAATTTAAATTCACAAAAGATTTATTTCTCAGCTCAAACTTAGATAGCAGATAAGTTTTAGATAGGTAGAGCAAACCTGATAAGATTAACAAAAATTTCATAGTTGACTATTCAAATACGGAATATATTAACACGCACGGAGTGCTGCCAGATTTTTCGTAACTTATGTATGCGGAGTACTTGATATACTTTGACTTCAGATAAATCTTTTTTTTTTTTAATTTACATTCATCTAGTAATAAACCATAATTCTAGAAGTATACGTATATATTACTCAATTTATTCTCTCAAAAACAATTATGCAAATTATGTTGGAGATACAATTTGGATGGATTTAAATCAAATCAAAATACTCGTATGTCTTACAAATATTTAGATAGTAGCTTCGTAAATATTTAATTTTGTAAGTAATAGTTTTTACAAAAAATTTGATTAAATAACATATATGATTTATGTGATGCCTAACACACACATATTATTACATTATTAATATT
The DNA here is from genome assembly GCF_019175385.1 of Lycium barbarum. NCBI lineage: Eukaryota > Viridiplantae > Streptophyta > Magnoliopsida > Solanales > Solanaceae > Lycium > Lycium barbarum. The sequence goes on along the minus strand of NC_083338.1, from coordinate 47,430,552 downwards.
AATTTTGAATTATTATTAAATGATGGTTTGAAAAAAGGTAACGGCAAAAAGAAAAAGATATAAACATCCAATTTTTTTGAATTTGAATAGAGAAACACTCCTATTGAAAACTGATTCTTTTTCCTATCTATTCAAACTCATCTTTTAAACAATGATCATTATCTTTCTCCACTCTTCCTTATTATTGTCCATTATATTAATTATGTCTTTCCGTTGAAAGACCAACTTAACTATGAAGTGTGAATTTTCTCCACTCTATTTATTTTGTCTTTACCTTTTTTCCTTATTTATAAAATATCATTAATTGGCTTATTGAAATACATTTGATACTTACAGTAAATATTTTGAATTGCTTAAGATTAAATTTTCAATCACATAGCTCAAGCAAATATTTATTTAGTTATAAACGTAAAAGCCATAAAATTGGTATTTATTTCTATCACAGTTGTCTCCATATCCGTGAAAATATATATTTACATATTCTACTATACCAATAGCAAAAAAAAAAAAAAAAAAAAAAAGAATAGAATTTCATTAGTTAATAAATAATTGTTTTTAAAAGAGATAGTTTGAATTTGAAAAGTCCTAAAATTACGATGCTAATGATAAAGATGAGTAGTTGTTTTAGGTAATTATGCTAGCTTTATATTAAAAAATTAAAACTTTATTTTCAGTTATAAAATCAATTCATCAAATAAGGAATTTGATAATAATTATAAAAACCTTTGTCCTAATTCTCATTAACTTTGTCTTAAAATTGCCAAGTGGCTTGTTATTAGCTTGCCACTTGGCTTAACCACATTGCTTGTACCTCACCTTTTTATATATATATATAGATTTTCTTTATTAAAAAAAGAATTCTAGACCTTAGTTCATGATCTATGATTAACTAACTAAGATGGGTGTAAACATCCGGTGCGGATAAATTTTTACCATTCCCTCTTCCTCAAATGGGCTTTGGTTCCTTTTTTTTTTTTTAGGGGTGGGGGTTGATGGTTAGGAGAGAGATTGTGGTATGTGAATTTGAAGTTTCATTTTACTGAAAATTGTTTTCACTAATGTATCGGTTGTTTTGATGTAATTGTGTAATCGCTTGTTCTGATTCAACCAACTGGTTATGTATAAGAATTGTTTTGGGTGATTTTGCTAGTTTTTAAAAATTTGGAGTATAAATGTTTTGTAGAAAAAGTACATTCAAACAACCAAATAGTATTTGCAAAAATTATAACCAAACACAACTTCAAAAATTTCAAATCAAGTGAAATTTGTTTTGGTTTCTATGGCCAGACGCCTACTAAGCCCCCGTTTGGCCATAAGAATTATTCACTTTATTTCGAAATTTTTTTCACTTTTTTCCGGAATCAGCATTTGGCTATGAGAATTTCGAATACAACTTGAAGTTGTATTCCGGAATACTAAAAACTCAAAAAACTTATTTTTTATTTTTTTTTTCACTTTTTTCACTTTTTTACAATTACATTTTACCAAAAAATACAATTTCAAAAATTATGGCCAAACAAACTTCAACTCCAACTCTAAAATTTCAAAAAAAAAAAGTGATTTGTTTTTTTATATCTATGGAAAAACGGAGCCTTATACTATAGGAATCTGCTGCAGAAGTGACACCTTGATGGCCAATGTGGTAACCCATCACACATGCGAAAGTCCCAAAAAACACAACTTGACAAAAGCGAGGTCACAAATGCAACACCTGGTTTGCATTAGGAAAAAAAATCTGCAACAGCTGAAATGAAATTTTTTGGCCAAAACTCAAACGAACTCCTCAAACAAGTTTCAAACATGAAATTAAGTGTTAAAACTCAAAATTAAGGATCAGTAGAGTGGTCAAGAACATTTGGGATGCCCCTGTACAAGGTAATCCTATGTGTGTCCTCCATCAAAAACTCAAGATGACTGCCTTGGTCTCAAAATTAAAGTTCGACGTATTTAAGTACAGTCGGACGCTTGGAGCTTAAGCCTCATAAAAATAAGCCCCACACCTAAGTCTCAGGGAGTTTTGCAAGTGCACCGTCCAGGGGCGGGTCCCAAAGCCTTTTAAAACAGAGATTTGAAATTGAAGTTAAAAAATGGTATTTTGAAGTTAAAGTTGTGCTTCGACAAGCATTTCACCTGAAAAAGAAATTGATATTTTGTAAGTTGAAAAATAATTCACTTGAAAAAATCATTATAAAATACTAATAAAGAAACTCATTTTAATACATACCCAAACATTATTTTGATTTTCTTGTTTTAATGGAAAAAAAATCATGTCCAAACGGGCTCTTAAAAGGTCAGATTTCAGGATTTTGAGTTTATTTCAATTTTGGGTATTGGGGTTTCAATTTTGGATTATTCAAAGGAAGGGTTTTCATCAGGCCAATTATTGGGTGAAACTATTTTTCTTCTTCAGCTTGTCTCCGCTTTTTTCTTCTCCGACATCATTTTTAACTGGCTTATCTTCTTTTCCTTCTACAGTTGTATTTGTAGTCATTTAAAATTTTATTGGATTTAAATCAGTATATTAATTTGGACTATATTAAATTTAAGAAAATAGTTCAAATAATGTGGCTAATATGGTTGGATTAATCATCTAATCTTAAAGATATTGAGCTAGTCCATTTGATTGGGCTCCAAATGATGGGTCCACTTTAATAGCCCAAGGTCCAAGCCCATCTTGAATTGCAAGTCCGTGCCACGTGTCAAATGAGGTGGCAATCCAAGTCAAATTAATGGACCAATGAAATCATGTCAAGTGTACGGATGATATGCTCTGACCAATCAAATGACAAGGCTACACCTTCCCTAAAAACTATAAATAGGGGTCCTCATAACTCATAAAGAAAGAGGAATTAAGAACAAGAAGCAAGAAGAGAGCTTGTGTATCAAAGTCTACATATTTCTCTACAAGCTACAAGTTCAAGCATCCAAGCCATCAAGTTCAAGCTTAAGCTCAAGTTCAAGTTCAAGATTAAGAACGAAGGTAAATATCAAGGCGTTCAAGATCAAATTACTTGTTCGTGGCAAATACCAAATGCAAATTCAAATACGAAAATTCAAGATCAAGTTGCTGAAGCCCTTGAATCTAAATCATATTCAAGTTTCAACATAGTTTACATTATTGTTGGAGAATCAGAGGATTATATAGAGATTGTAACACTCAACATTCTTGAAATCAAATACTACATTTTGTTACTCATTTTTCCTGTCTTCATTATTTATTTTTCAAAGACTCGGAAATTTGTTGGTTACAAATTTTGGCACGCCCAGTGGGACCTTCTCTACCTCTCATCTCTTCACATTAATCATCAAATCGCAAGAACACTGAAATGGTATCCAAGAAGATTAACTCCAAGTCTACTGCTGTTAAGGGTACTGATTCCAAGTTTTCCTCTGAGGTGGAGAACATATTGGAAACTACTATGGGAAGTTTGGGACCTGTCACTAGGAACAAAGCAAACTTACTAGGACAACAACCATCTCAAGTGTTGTCCGCATCAGTTCCTGTCTTTGAACTTCAATCCTCAAAGGGGGCAAGAGTCTTTCCGGATGGATTGGAAGAAGGAGATAATATCGCTGAGATCGTTGAAAAGACATTGGCTCATCTTAGCCCACTCCAAACTAAGAATTTCATCATCCAAGATGAAGATGATGCCATGATCACCAGATCTGCCTCAATCACTCCACAAAATCTTTTCCTTTCGAATTTCATTTTGAGGGAAAATCCATGTTTTGCTCCATCATCTACAACATCCATCCAAGCAATGATGACTAATACCTCAACTGTTGAAGAACAACTTGCGAGCTTGACGAAGGCGATTGGTGACTTGACGAAATATGTGCAAGACCAAGATAATCGAATTGTCAAGTTGACAGACAGATTTGATAGCGTGATGGAGGGGGATTCAAGTCATGCACCTGCGAAGAATCCTATGGTACAATAAAAGAAAGATTTGTCTACAAAACAAGTGCATGTTGCTGAGGAACTACAAGTATCCTCTGAAGGATTAATCCCAATTCATCGACTGAAGGACTTCATAATAGGAACAATTAAAGACAAGTATGATGTTGCTGCCAAGTCTTCGATTACATACGCCAAGCCATACACTTCAAGGATCGATGGGTTAAAGATGCCTGCAGGTTATCAGCCTCCAAAATTTCAACAATTTGATGGTAAAGGAAATCCAAAGCGACATGTTGCTCACTTCGTGGAAACTTGCAATAATGTTGGAACTTATGGGGATTATCTTGTTAAGCATTTTGTGCGCTCCTTGCAAGGGAACGCATTTGACTGGTATACGGATCTCGATGCTGGTTCCATTGATAGCTGGGAGCAACTTGAACATGAATTTCTCAATCGCTTCTATAGCACGAGGCGTATTGTAAACATGGTTGAACTTACAAATATGTGTCAATGGAAGGATGAACCCGTCATTGATTTCATCAGTCGATGGAGAAATGAGAGCCTCAATTGCAAAGATAGACTTAGTGAGGCTTCTGCCATTGAAATGTGTATCCAAGGAATGCACTGGGGACTTCTTTATATCCTACAAGGAATCAAGCCCAAGTCTTTTGAAGAATTGGCTACACGTGCTCACGATATGGAATTAAGTATGTCCTCAAACGGAAATCAAGGGCCACCAGTTTATGAGCCTCGTAAAGGGAAAGACAAACTAGAAGTAAAGAGAGGGGGTAGGTTTGTGCCAAAGTCTGAAAGCAAAGAGTCGATGAATGTTAATTCTGCACCATTAAAGGTCACCACAAAGCTAAGCAAGAAGCAAAGTGTGAAGACTACATCTTTCCAAAATAATGGTGGCAAAAAGTTAACTTTGAAGGAAATGCAAGAAAAAGAGTATCCATTCCTAGACTCAGATGTTCCATCAATATTTGAAGAACTTCTTGCATTGAAGCTTATTGAGTTACCCGAAATGAAGAGGCCAAATGAAGCTGGGAGGACTAATGATCCAAATTACTGCTAGTATCATCGGTTGATGGGTCACCCTATTGAAAAGTGTTTCATCTTCAAAGAAAAGGTCATGGATTTGGCCCGCAAAGGTAAGATATTGCTTGAAGATGAGAAGGAAAGTTCAAATCAAGTCTCAGTCACATTTGCCTCGTTGGATCCCATAGTTCTTTGCAACTTTGCTGAAGTACGTGAATGTGGAGATATTCTGATCGCGTCACCACCAAAGACGATTAAATTTGGTGACTTCGATCCCATCAATGTCAACATGCCATGTTGCCTTCCTATAATGCATGATGTAATAGTGAAGGAGAATTTTTTTGAAGAAAGTCAATCTTATGTTGATCAAACTGATGATGATGGATGGACTTTAGTGACTCGGCGGAGACGCTGCAAAACGAGCTCACGAAGAGAGCCAAGTAAGCAAGTGACAAGAGGAAAGATGATGAAAAGACCCAACAAGCAAGGAGTACAGAAGAATGTGAAGAAATCAACAAACGAGGAGGCTTACTATCAAAGGCCACGTTGTCCAATAACATTAGAGGAATTCTTGCCAAGCTGGTTTCGCATGAAAATTTCTCACTATGATGCTAAGGCCTCATGTTGCAATATTGACGAAGAAGAGATGAAAAAGGAAGATGTGACATTGCCGTCACTTTCATTGTGTGAAAACCTCATCGAGACTCACTCTGAAGAAGTGGACACTTGTGATGCAAAAATCACATTCACTAATGATGATCTTTTGTTAGGCCAAACACTGCATAATCGTCCTTTATATATGGTTGGTTTTGTGCGTGGGCATAAAGTTAACAGAATTATGATTGATGATGGGTCTGGAGTCAACATTCTCTCAATCCGCATTGTGAAAGAGCTTGGAATCTCGGTAGATGAACTGTCTGAAAGTCGTCTGATGATTCAGGGATTTAATCAAGGGGGGCAAAGAGCTATAGGCGCTGTCAAACTGGAAATAAATATGGGAGGTATGTGTTCAAACGCATGGATGTACGTGATTAACGCAAAGACCTCATATAATATTTTGTTAGGAAGGCCATGGATACACGAAAATAAAGTGGTTCCATCCACCTACCATCAGTGCTTTAAATACCTTGAAGATGGGGTCCAAAAGAAGATAGTTGCTGATGATGAGCCTTTTGCTGAGACAGAAGCACACTTTGCAGATGCGAAATTTTACTTGAAGAACCGTGTTTCAAAGGAGGTTAAAGTTGATAATGCGATGCTAATAAAAAAAGGTTAGTACTACAAAGATGGATGATCCAGCAGATGGAAAGGTGAAGGTTATAATTGAAAAGAATCAAGCGCTTAATAACGTGAGCAAGGTACCCAAGGTAAACATGGAATTTTCAAGCAAGAAATATACTTCTTTTCTTCACTATATTCCAAAGGCGAAGACGGGTGAAGGCCACTCTTCTGAGTAGCAGGGTAATATGTTAAGTGGGTTAACCTTTCCTATGAAGCAAATTGATGCAATAAAATCATCTTCAAAAATGGTGGAAGGATTTGTCAAATCATCCAATTCACACGAATCACTTCCAGAAAAGCGCACAGATGAGGGTTTTGACCCAAACGCCTACAAGTTATTGGCAAAAGCTGGATACAATCCCAATGAGCCTTCTAAATTAGGGAAGCTCCCGCGAGAAGCTGTTGGAAAGGGAAATCATGGACTAAACCCTACTCAAAGGATGATGATAGAGAAAGGGCATGCTGTCAAATAATCACGTGAAGGTTTGGGTTACAAACAACCTTCACCAGTCCGCATCTCTATAAGAAGGGCAAGCAACAACTACATTACCACTAAAGAAGAGTCGACAACGTCTAACCAAAGGCTTTCTGTGTTTGATCGACTTACCAATCCAACTCCAAGGATTTCAGTGTTTGATAGATTGGGACCATTGAAGAAGAAACATAAGCGCCAAGGGAATAATAGAAGGATGGAAGCGCCTGTTTATGCTTAAAAGCAAAACATTTTCGAGGCTTGCCCAAGTTTGATTCCTTCTAGAATGAGGCAAGAAACAAAACTTGTAGTCTCATGCAGGGAGGTCCTCAAAGCAAAAACACATACCATAATCCATACCAAAGAGAGTGATGAAGACGAGAAAAGTGTAGGATCATCATATCACATCGCAATCTGGGACGAACAAAGCACTACGCTTTATCCAAGAGTTGAGGAAAAGTTTGTTGATATTCATGCATGTCATCACATATCTTTCAATGATGGTGATCCCCAAGAAGATGAAGACGCTGAAGATGCATCGCCTGAGTTTAAGGAAGGGGTAAAGACGACTGTTGATGCATTAAAGGAAGTTAATCTTGGAACTGGTGAAGATCCAAGGTCCACATATGTAAGTGCCTCACTGAATGTTGATGAAGAAAACAAATATGTTGAGATACTTATGGAGTTCAAAGATATTTTCGCTTGGAGTTACAAAGAGATGCCAGGATTAGATCCCAAAGTTGTAGTTCATCGTCTTGCCGTAAAACGAGGTACTCGTCCTGTTAAGCAAGCTCAACGTCGCTTTAGATCTGAACTAGTTCCCTTGATTGAAACTGAAGTGAACAAACTAATTGAAGCAGGTTTCATTCGTGAAGTTAAGTATCCCACATGGATTTCGAGCATCATACCTGTAAGAAAGAAGAATGGCCAAATCCGAGTTTGTGTTGACTTTAGGGATCTTAACAATGCATGCCCTAAGGATGAATTTCTTCTTCCAATCCTTGAGCTTATGAGTGATGCCACGACTGGATATGAGGCAATGTCTTTTATGGATGGTTCGTCTGGGTACAATCAAATTCGCATGGCACCAAAGGATGAAGAACTTACTGCCTTCCGCACTCCTAAAGGTATATATTGCTACAAGGTGATGCCTTTTGGTTTAAAGAATGCCGGTGCTACTTATCAACGTCCCATGCAGAACATCTTTGATGACATGCTACATAAAAACGCCGAGTGTTATGTTGATGACTTGGTGGTGAAATCAAGGGAGAGAAATGACCACTTGAAAGATTTGAGATTGGTGTTCGAACGAATTCGACGATACCAGCTCAAAATGAATCCTTTGAAGTGTGCCTTTGGAGTTTCTTCTGGAAAGTTCCTCAGCTTTATCGTCCGACAGCGAGGGATCGAAATTGATCAAGCTAAGGTCGATGCTGTTCTGAAGATGCCCGAACCTAAAGATATCCATGAGTTAAAAATCCTGCAAGGAAAGTTGGCATACCTTAGGAGGTTCATCTCAAATCTGGCTGGGAGATGTCAGCCATTCAGTCGTCTTATGAAGAAAGATATTCCTTTTGAATGGGACCAAGCCTGCGCAAATGCTTTCGAGGGCATCAAATCTTATTTGATGAAGCCTCCAGTACTTGTAGCTCCCATACCTGGAAAACCGTTGATATTATATATTGCGGCACAAGAAAGGTCAGTAGGAGCACTTCTATCCCAAGAAAACGATAAAAGGAAAGAAAATGCACTTTATTACTTGAGTAGAATGATGACACCGAACGAGATAAATTATTCACCTATAGAGAATTTATGTCTGGCACTTGTATTCTCAATTCAAAAGATGAAGCATTACTTCCAAGCTCATGTGGTGTGACTCGTCTCGAAAGCAAATCCTATCAAGTTTGTCATGTCCAAACCCGTCCTAAGTGATCATTTAGCAAGGTGGTACCTCAAATTTCAGCGATTTGAAATTGTGTATATTTCTCAAAAGGCGGTAAAAGGACAAGTGCTAGCCGATTTTTTGGCCAATCATCCAATTCCGGATGATTGGGAGTTATCCGATGAGCTACCTGATGAAGATGCAATGCTTGTGGAAATTCAACCTCCTTGGAAAATGTACTTTGATGGTGCTGCACATTGTGAAAGAGCTGGTGCTGGAATAGTGTTTGTCACTTCCTTATGGGAGGTCTTGCCATACTCCTTCACTCTAACACAACACTGCTCCAATAATGTTGCTGAATATCAAGCACTCATAGTTGGGCTCGAAATGGCTGTTGACATGAAGCAATTACAGCTACAAATTTTTGGAGATTCCAAGTTGGTAATCAATTAAGTTTTGGGTAGTTATGAGGTCAAGAAGCCAGAGTTGTTGCCATATCGCAACTATGCTCAGAAATTGATAGGTTGGCTCGGAGAGGTGACTATTCAACATGCTCCTAGAAAGGAAAATAAAAAGGCTGATGCATTAGCAGCTCTAGCTTCCGCATTAGTATCACCTAATCAAATGCAAGTCGCAGTTTGCTAGAGATGGGTAGTACCACCACCAAATCAATGTGAAGAAGAAGTTGAGCATGCCATCATTGATTACTTGGCGATAACCAATAATTGATTACTTGTGTTATGGGATATTGCCAGAAAATCTTCGAAGGAAAACAGAAATCCGATAGCGAGCCCCTCGTTTCCTTTACTATAAGAATATTCTACAGAAGATCATTTGATGGAGTACTCTTACGTTGTTTGGGGGCAGATGAGTTCGTTCAAGCCATGCAGGAAGAACATTCTGGAGTATGTGGGGCGCATCAATCTGGGCCAAAACCTCATTTTCATATAAAAAGAATGGGATATTATTGGTAAACTATGGTGAAAGACTGCTTGGATTATGCTCGAAGGTGTAAAGCTTATCAATTCCATGCTAATTTCATACATCAACCACCCGAAGTATTGCACCCTACCGTGGCTTCATGGCCATTTGAAGCTTGGGGTTTGGATGTTGTTGGGCCATTGCCGAAGTCTTCTGGCGGGCATTTATACATTTTGGCTGCAACTGATTACTTCTCGAAATGGGCAGAAGTTGTTTCTCTTAAAGAAGTAAAGAAAGAGAATGTGGCAAACTTTATCCGAGTCAATATTATCTATCGTTTCGGCATTCCTCGATATATATTAACAGATAATGGCAAGCCATTCGATAACAAGTTGATGAATAAGGTCTGTGACCTTTTTGGCTTAAAGCAACGTAATTCTTCTATGTATTATGCCACTGCCAATGGCCTCGCTGAAGCATTTAACAAGACACTCTGCAACTTGTTGAAGAAAGTCGTCTCCAAATCTAAGAGAGATTGGCATGAAAGAATGGAAGAAGCTCTTTGGGCATACAGGGCCACCTATCGCACACCAACGCAAGCAACTCCTTATTCACTTGTTTATGGAGTTGAATCAGTCCTTCCACTTGAGCGTCAAATCCCATCGTTGCGGCTTGCTATTCAAGAAGGACTCACTGATGAAGAAAATGCTAAATTGCGCCTTGAAGAATTGGAAGCTCTCGATGAAAAAGAGGCTAGAAGCTCAACAAAGCCTGGAATGCTATCAAGCCCGTCTATCTCAGTCTTTCAATAAAAGGGTTCGTCTTAGATACTTCCAAGTGGGTGACCAATTCCTTGTTGTAAGAAGGCCAATTATTACTTCTCATCGATCTGGGGGCAAATTTTCTGCTAAATGGGATGGGCCATATGTTGTGCAAGAAGTATACTCAAGTGGTGCTTATAAGCTTGTTGACTCAGAAGGCTTGCGAATTGGGCCCATCAATGGGAAATTCATGAAGAGATATTATCCTTGAAGAGAAGAAATACGCTCCTTAAGGCACGAGTATAAACTTCATGCAACTCCTGGCCCGCAAGAGTATAAACTGTGCACAGCCCCCCCAAAAGAAATGTCCGCTAGGTTGAAAATCTCGAAAGAGGCGGCCTAGGAAAAAGTTAGGACTTAAAAAAAAAAAAAATCTCACTTTTTTTTCTAAACTACGGTATGACTTGATCCTCTTCACCGAGATACGTAGGCGCTTAGAGTATTATTCTAAGTTCAGTCACACGAGTGAAAAAAATAGTATGGCATTATGTGAATGTCGCATCCATTCTATCAAGTAATGACGCCATTAAAAAAAAACGCTTGCGTAGATGAAACAATGGGACAAAGCCCTCGTGATTTTGAAGTTCCTACACCAAGATATTATTTCTTCTTTTGGTGAGGCCGCGCAAGTCCGGATCTGCCAGCGTGCTTATATTTAAGGCAGACTTCTAGGATTTATCTGGGACGATTCAGAAGGCTTCAAACTTTGAATTTTGGAAATGTCTTAGATTTAGAAGTCTAGTTTCCAGGGAATTTTACAGCTCGTGATTTCGCCATTCCTACATCGAGATATGAATTATTTTTGGTGAGGCCGCGCGAATCTGAACCTGCCAGCGCGCCGATATCTAAGGCAGAATCCTAGGAATTATCTGGGATGATTCAGAAGGTATCCAACTTTGAATTTTGGATATGTCTTAGATATAGAAGTCTAGTTTCCGGGGAATTTTACAGCTCATGATTTCGCCATTCCTACATCGATATATGAATTATTTGGTGAGGCCGCGCGAATCTGAACCTGCCAGCGTGCCGATATCGAAGGCAAACTTCTAGGAATTACCTGGGACGATTCAGAAAGTATCCAACTTTGAATTTTGGATATGTCTTAGATTTAGAAGTCTAGTTTCCAAGGAATTTTACTGCTCATGATTTCGTCATTCCTACATCGAGATATGAATTTGTTTGGCACAAAGACGGAAAGCTGATGAACAACGTTATTGTAAGAGGAAATGAGTGTGTGGCCTCTAAATTCAAATCTTCGTCACCCTTGGGAACTTCGAGATATAAAAAAATACTGTTTAAGAGAAATTTGATGGTATCAGTGTGTCACGATGGATATATCATTCTTGTATAGTAAATAAAAAAAGCCACAGAACGTATCAAGGAGAATGCGCAGTCTAAAACAAAATAGACGTAGTCTTTATTTCTGATAATAACATCCACTAATCAATCAAAGGCAAGAAAAAGAGAGCGAGAGCAATTGAAATACATTCTATAGACTAATCTAAACACAATTTGTAATTGATTAAGGCTTGGCGCATAGCTTCCAGGTACTCCTTCTTCTGCTCTAAGTCAATTGAGTCGTTGACATTCGACAAGTCTACGTCATGGCACGCGTTAAACTCCTTTCCAGCAATTAAGGCACTCAATTTAGCTTCTTCGTCTTCCTTCTCGGTGGCTTCTAGGAGGACTTCTAACTTCTTCTCCTTTGCGCGCAACTTTTCTAACCTCTCCCGCACCTCATCTAGAGACTGACGGATAGATGAGGCTCTTTCGACCTTCTCGTGTTCTTCAAACATGGCATTTGAAAGTTGCACTCCAGCTGCTATAAATATTTCTTTTCTGGCAGTTTCCACGTCCTTATCATGTAAGTTTGACCGTTCCTGGTCGTACAAAGCTGCAAGCTCAAAAAACGACTTCAATAAATTCATCAAAGGGGAAACATCCACATCCTTTCCATCCATATCCTTGAGAATCACTTGGATTTCTTCTTCAAGAAAGGAAGCCCTGTCTACATCACTTCCGGAAATCTTATCTCGAATCACAGCCCAAAGATTAGAAATAAACATCTTTTTGTAGTTCAGGACAACCTTCTTTCCGTCAAATACGGATACTGTAGCTGCTGTACGTTTATGCAAGTCCAAACTCAACTTTTCTTTCACTTTATCACGAAAAATAGAAGTTGTTCCCTGTTCTGCCTTTGCTATAGGAGAGGGTTTTATTAGGTCTGGACCAGAAACAGACTCACCGCTCTCCGTTGACTTTCCCCGTCGTAATGCTCCAACACTATTTGGCTAAAAAAAAAAGAGGACAAATAGTTAGTAAAAAAAAAAATCATTATGGCATGTGTGACAAACTGAAGGCCTTAAGTCATACCTCTCTAATAAGAGTTGTCACGGTCTTTGATGTGCCGTGAATTTCGGCACATTTTATGCCTTTGTAACTAGAAGTGTTGCTTGTTTTTAAGTGTTTTTACATCGTTTCTTATATTATTTTTGTGTTTTATAGGGTTGGTTGAATAAGGATCGGAAATGATAAGAAATGCTGAAAAACGGACAACTTGGAGCTAAATGACGATCCATAACTCTTGTTACGGGCCATAACGTGATCCGTACCAGAGAGGATACGTCCCGCTATGAAGGACGGTCCGTAACTCATGTGACGGGCCGTAACGTGTACCGTAAGCTGGGGACAATTTCCAGAAAGTTGCCAAGTAGTGTCACAGGTTACGCCCCAGAAGGACGGTTCGTAACTTAGGTTACGGTGCGTAACGTCGTGGCGTAACGCATTGGCCACTGAAGACTGAGGCCATGATCCGCTGGGAGATACGGACCGTAACCTGTGTTACGGTCCGTCGCATAGTGGCCGTGACATCATGCTGACAAAAGGACGAACCGAAGGACGGACCGTAACCTGTGTTACGGTCCGTAACGATGCCGCGTAAGGGTGTTTTTGTCCAGAAACATGGCGCGATTTTTGGCCCTATAAATACTTAAAGTAGGGTTTTAAATTCATTATTCAGATTTCTCTGGGGAGCATTAACTTTAGGTCTTTAATATTAGAAGTGGTTGGAGCATTTAAAGCAACAACTTCACTTTCATTCCATATTGTATTCGCATCGTAAGTATATTATGTTAACTTTTAAGCTTTCTTTGTTAGCAAAAATTATGAGTAGCTAATTTTAACGCTAAGGTTGTGGGTCCCATGATGGATATTATGTGAATGGGTTTCTACTATTGATATATGCATAATGGTTGTTATTATTTATTCTATCTTTGTGCGTTAGCGTTGGGTAATGATTGCAAGCATTAGCCTAAGCCATTATATTAACTTTTCTTGGGAAAGAGAGTCAATATTGGTAAGATTGAATAACAATGACTCGAGGCGTTAACCCTCGTTTAATAGACTAACTTAGGAATAAGAACAAGTCTAAGTTGGCATTATTGGTCACTCTTCGATTGCAACTCTTTTATATTCGGAAGAATCATAAAGAGGAAATACGGCTTAACTGTTGGGAAACATTAGGAAGTCCTTAAGAGATCAAGTGCATATTCATAGAACAACCATTAGAAATATATCACATTGAAACCTGAAGCATAATATCTAATCAAGTTGGGGAACACAAACTTAGTCTTTACCTCGCATTAAATACAATTCCAGTCAAAATATTCAATTACATTATTCAACAAATATTTCAAACTATCAGGAATAGGATTAAAGTCTTTAAAGACTAGTATCGCATACGATTAGTATCCTTTTCTCTCCATATTCCCTGTGGGATTCGACCCCAACCTTGTTTGGGTTACTATATTTGACAACGTCCGCTTTACGCCATTAATAGGTGTAATTTGAGCGTATCAAATTTTGGCGCCGTTGCCGGGGAATACAGTTTAGAAATTACTAATTGTTGTGTACTCTTCTTTAAAACTTTTTCTATTCCATCACACCTTGTTTGCTGTTGTGGTGAACCAGGTGAACATGGCTGGAAGATAGAATCGCAATCAGGGAAACCAAGGTGCACTCCAAGTGAACCCACCTGCACCAGAAGAGGACGAAGAGGAAAATATATTTGCAGAATTCATCAATGAAGTTGATTATGCTTCTGCTGTGGTCCCTCCTAGGACTGGAAATGCTACGTTCAAAATTGATAGTTCTATCTATCAGCTGCTGAAGCTTGAAGGTTATTTTCGAAATTCTTTGGAGGATTGTCCAATTCGACATTTGAAGAACTTCCTGCACGTGTGTGCTCAACAATCCCAAGGTGTTGTTTCTGCTGATGCACTGCGGTTACGGGTCTTCAAATATTCCTTGGCTGGCTAAGCAAGGGAATGGTATGAAAAGCTTCCCAGCAATTCTATCCATACCTGGAGCGAGCTGGCCAACACATTTCTGAAGAAGTGGTTCCCACCGAGCAAAAAGGCTGAACTTCGAGATAAGATCTTTGAGTTCAAACAACTCCCGGGGGAACAATTATATTCAGCATGGGAGCGGTTCCAGTATTATCTAGCTCAATCTCCAACTCACGGGTTTCTGGATGCTATTCTCTCGGAGAAATTCTACAAGGGCTTAGATACAATGAATCATATTGCTGTCAATACTGCCGCGGGAGGATGCTTCATGGATAAGTCATTTGTCGTCATCACCCGCTTGCTTGATAAACTCACCACCCACAATCAAGCTTGGCATTCAACTGATAGTGAGAGTCTTTCTTATGGTAGTCCATTACTAGCTGCCGTTGCAAAAGAAAACCATGAGAGAGATCATGCCTTTGCTCAATTGCAAACCACGGTGGATCTATTATCAAAGAAGTTGGCAGAAAAAAATGCACAAGGGTAAATGTTGTTGACGAGTTACCACCTCTTCCACAGGGCATGTATCAAGTCCCTGAAAGGATGTACCAAGATGGGCAACAACAGTATGAGGATGCTAATTATGTCAACAATTCGCAAGGGGGCTATCAAAGGCAAAATTATCAAGGTCCAGGCCATCACCCATGGAAAAATCCTCAACAACAATTTCGAGGGAACAATTATAGCAGAAATGATCAGGACAATCCAAATCAAGGGAATTACAACAACAATAATTATGGCAACAAGAGCTCGAACCCCTATATTCCACCTAGGGGGCAAGCATCAAATTCTCATCAGTGGAGAGACAATTCAGCTAGCAACTCTGCTGGCAACACTTCTAATGATTCTGCGGAACTGAAAAGTATGATGCAGAAAATGCTAATGAATCAGGACAGAATAGAGAGCACAATCAAGGGAATGTCTCTGGTTCAACTATCTCATTCAGCTTCCATTCAGAAGCTTGAATCGCAATTCAGAGACATTTCCCGAGAAGTGCATACTCCTCAACGTGGACAACTACCAAGTGATACAGTTCCAAATCCAAAAGGTAGTGGGGTAAACTCTGTGGAGCATGTAGCTTCTATTAGCACCAGAAGTGGAAAAATACTTCAAGGTGCTGATAAAAAGATGATTGATCTCGAGCCAATTGTTGAAGAAGAAGCGCAGCCTGATGTATCTGATCACATTGTGGAGGAAGAGATAGAGGAGGAAGTCTCTATTGTAGCTGAAGAGGAGCAGAATCTTGATAATCTCAAGACACAAGGAGAAAAACAGGAAAAGGGGAAGGCAAAACTTTCTGGCGCTCTTCGCCCTTTGAGCCAATTGTTTAAATCGTCACCGCCTTTTCCTCAAAGACTAGTGAGAAAAACAGAAGATGACAAGTGCTTGCGATTTTATGATCAACTCAAGCAGTTGACGATGAACATTCCTTTCATGGACGCTGTCCAAGAAATGCCTAGCTTTGCTAAGTATTTGAAGGATCTCTTAACGAAGAAGAAAAATCCATTGAAACACGACACTGTGGGTATCACTCATCGCGTTAGTGCTATTCTTTCCAAGACCACAGTGCAAAAAAGGGAAGATCCTGGAGCATTCACAATTTCATGCACCATAGGGCAACAGGATTTTGCCAAGGCTTTGTGTGATAACGGGGCTAGCATAAATCCTATGCCCTTGGAAATTTTCAAGAGATCGGGATTAGGGATGCCAAGGCCAACTACCATGAGGTTGCAGATGGCTGACAGATCGATAAAAAGGCCAGTGGGGGTAGTTGATGATGTGCTTGTTCAAATTGGGGAATTCCTACTGCCGGCAGATTTCATGATTCTTGATTGTGCTATTGATCAAGAGATTCCTATTATTCTAGGAAGACCTTTCCTTGCGACGGGGAGGGCTCTTATGGATTCCGAGAAGAATGAGATCAAGTTCCGGGTGAACGATGAGGAGGTGACTTTTCACGCCAGCAAAGGCATGAAATTACCTAGTCCTTATCAAAGTATTTCGGTCATTAATTCCGTTGATGTGGTGGATGAAGCGGTAGAATTCAAAATGGAGGAAGAATACTTGGGTGAAGCATTATCGGCCATCTTGGTGAATTTTGATGCAGAACAAATGGAGGGATATATTGAGACAGTAAATTCACTCACCAATCTGGGGTCTTACTCTTATGAGCCCAAGAAACTGTCTCTTGATTTAGAGAAACGAACAACTCCTCCAGCAAAACCATCAATTATTGAGCCACCGAAGTTGGAACTCAAGCAACTTCCATCCCATCTTAAATATGTGTTTCTTGGAGCAAATGCTACCCTCCCAGTTATTGTGTGATCACTTCTGAATGAGGGCCAAATTCAAAACTCATCGTAGTCTTGAGAAAGCATTTAAGAGATTTGGGTTGGACTATTGCAGACATCCGGGGGATTCCCTCCGAAATTTGTGAGCATCGAATACAGTTGGAAGAGGAAAGTTCGCCAAGTGTTGAGCATCAGAGAAGATTAAATCCACCGATGCAAGAGGTGGTGAAAAAGGAGATTTTTAAGTTGCTAGATGCTAGGGTGGTTTACCCAATTGCCAACAGTCCATGGGTAAGTCCAGTCCAGTGTGTGCCAAAGAAAGGGGGCATCACTGTCATCCCTAACTCTAAAAATGAATTGATTCCAACAAGAACTGTCACTGGTTGGAGAGTCTGTATGGACTACCGAAAGCTGAATACCGCATCTTGCAAGGATCACTTCCCTATGCCTTTTATTGATCAAATGCTTGATCGGCTAGCTGGAAGGTCTTATTATTGTTTCTTGGATGGGTACTCAGGGTACAACCAAATCAACATTTCATTGGAAGACCAAGAAAAGACTACTTTCACTTGTCCCTATGGTACATTCGCTTTCAGCCGGATGTCATTTGGTCTTTGCAATGCCCCGGCTACTTTCCAACGATGCATGATGTCCATATTCTCTGACATGGTTGAAAAATTTCTTAAAGTCTTCATGGATGACTTCTCTGTGGTGGGAGATTCATTTGATGAATGTTTAGACCATCCCGATCGGGTGCTACAAAGGTGTGAGGAGACAAACCTCGTGCTCAACTGGGAGAAGTGTCATTTTATGGTAAAGGAGGGAATTGTCCTTGGCCACAAGATTTTCGGAAGAGGGATTGAGGTTGATCAGGCCAAAATCGATGTGATTTCACAACTCCGTCCACCCATTTCAGTAAAAGGAGTTCGGAGTTTCTTGGGACACGCCGGATTCTATAGAAGATTTATCAAAGACTTCTCCAAAATTTCAAACCCAATGTGCAAACTCTTGGAAAAAGAGTCCAAATTCAATTTTGATGAGAAGTGCATCAAGGCTTTCGACGAGTTGAAGCTGAAATTAACCTCCGCACCTATTGTCGTGTCCCCGGATTGGTCGCTGCCCTTTGAATTAATGTGTGACGCCAGTGGTCTTGCAATTGGCGTTGTGCTTGGTCAGCGGCTCAACAAAATCTTGCACCCAATTTATTATGCCAGCAAAACACTGAATGAAGCACAATTGAACTATACAGTGACGGAGTAGGAACTACTTGCTATTGTTTATGCCTTTGAAAAGTTTCGGGCTAATTTATTGGGTGCCAAGGTAGTGGTTCACACTGACCATGCTGTCTTGCGCTATTTGATGGCTAAAAAGGATGCTAAGCCGTGGTTGATCAGATGGGTGTTGTTGCTACAGGAATTTGACTTTGAAGTCAAAGACCGAAAAGGGTCAGAAAATCAAGTAGCTGACCATCTCTCCAGATTGGAAGCACCGGGGAGCCCAATTGATGTGCTGGATATTAATGACACTTTTCCGGATGAAAGAGTCTTGGTAATCTCCAATAATGTGGCACCATGGTATGCCGATATTGCCAATTATTTGGTAACTGGAATTGTTCCGGAAGATTTGAAGGCATATCAAAAGAAGAATTCTTGAGAGATTGCCGACAGTATTATTGGGATAAGCCTTACTTATTCAGGACTTGTGCTGACAATATGATCAGAAGATGTGTGGCTGAATCTGAGGTGATGGATAATTTTGAAAGCGTGTCATGATTCTCCGGTTGGTGGGCATCACAGTGGAAATAGAACCGCAGCCAAGGTGCTAGAGTGTGGCTACTATTGGCCAGCCATCTATCGTGATGCGAATATGTTGGCACGTTCTTGTGATAAATGCCAACGCCAGGGCACAATAGGTCGGAGGCATGAAACTCCGATGAATTTTGTTCTTGAGGTGGAGCTCTTTGATGTATGGGGGATTGATTTTATGGGGCCCTTCGTGAGCTCCTACGGCCTGAAATACATTCTTGTTGCGGTGGATTATGTCTCCAAATGGGTGGAGGCGGTGGCCTTGCCTAACAATGATGGTAGGAGAGTCAATGCCTTTCTAAAAAAGAACATCTTTACTAGATTTGGCACTCCTAGAGCTATTATTAGTGATGGTGGCTCTCATTTCTGCAACAAACCATTTGCTGATCTTCTTGAAAAATATGGCGTGCATCACAGGATTGCCACTCCATATCATCCTTAGATGAATGGTCAGGTTGAGGTCTCAAACAGAGAGATAAAAAGCATCTTGGCGAAGACGGTCAATGTGAATCGCACTGACTGGTCCAAAAAGTTGGATGATGCTTTATGGGCATATCGCACGGCGTTCAAAACGCCTATTGGGACTTCACCGTATAAGTTGGTATTTGGGAAGGCATGTCATTTGCCTATTGAGCTTGAGCATAAAGCCCTTTGGGCATTGAAAAAGCTAAATATGGATTGGCATGAAGGAACAAAGCTGAGGTTGTTTCAAATCAACGAGATGGATGAATTTAGGTACAATGCCTATGAAAGTGCAACACTATACAAGGAAAAGATGAAATACTATCATGACTTGAAGATCCTAAAAAGGGATTTTCATCCAAAGGACTTGGTCTTGTTGTACAATTCACGCCTAAAATTCTTTCCGGGCAAGTTAAAGTCTCGGTGGTCTGGTCCTTTTGAAATCGCAAATGTTTCCCCAAATGGAAGCGTCATTGAGGTGAAATCCGAGGATGGCACTCGGACTTTTAAGGTGAATGCACAAAGAGTGAAGCATTACCATTGGTGTATTGATGATGGTAAGGTCGTTGATAGGTATCGTTTGAAAAACGGTTCCTGAACTCGAAAATGAGGTATCACGTCGAGCTGTGACGTTAAACCAAGCGCTGTGTGGGAGGCAACCCACATTTACCGCTTTGTAAGTAGTTTAAATTTTGTATTTCCTTTGTTTTCTTTTGTGTTTTTGATGTGCTAATGTGGTAGGATTTTGAAAACTGAAGAGGCCAAATAACTGCTGAGTTTTCCCAGATGAGACGCTCCACGTTACGGCCTGTAACTCATGTTACGGTTCGTATCATGGAGCGTAACAAGCAAAAAGAAAATCAGAAATCACTGAAAGATGGAGGAAGAGTGTTACGGTCTGAGTTACGAACCGTCGTACATGTTACGGACCTTAACACATCGTAAATTTGACAAAAATTTGGGCATTCACTGGAAATTTTTCACCCGTTACGCCAGGTAATACGGGCCGTAACACGAGTTACGGTCCGTCGACTGTAGTGCCAGGTCATTAATGAAAAAGGGACACGATGTCGTTTGGTTGACCGTAACACGAGATACGTCTCGTATCTCATGTTACGGTCCGTAACATGGAGCGTAACGGTCGGGCATGTTTAAATACATTACCCGACGGTTACAAATTTCAAAAATCAACCGGTGCTTTCAAACGTTTTAACTCCCTCTCCCTCATAACTTCCCTCTTCTTTTCTTTATCTCCTTCTCTCTTCATCTCCCACTTTCCCTCTTATTTCTTCCACCAAAGTTTCTATTTCTTGTTCAAAATCCCTGCTTTACATTTCGAGTTTCATCCAATCCTCGCCAACGATCAGGTATCACCATGTTTTGACTCTCTTTCTTCTTTTATCAACACTATTGCTAGGATCTTTCATGAGTAAATTCGTATGCTATGCTTTGAAATTAGTGTGTTGATTGTGTTGAATGAGTTTAAATCCCCATTGAATAATTGCACGGGATTTAACAATGGTTGGGGGGTTGGGATTGGTATGTTTGCTGTTTGAGAGACTCGTGGGCACAAGCACATTGTTTCCCACTGAGTCGGAGGGCATTCCGATTGAGGGTTTCATTTGTGAAATGCCTAAATTGGTTTGCCCACCAACTGTTCGATAAAAGGTTCCAATGAAAAGTTTGGTAAAACCGGGTGAAGTCTGAGTAACCCGAGGTATATGAGGGGATTAAATGGTATTTTACATCATACCCAAGGAGTATAAAGTCGAAATCGTGGCCTCGTGCTTAAACGAGAAAAATTTGGCCAAGCTATGCATTCTGTGAGGTATTGCCCGTCGTTCCGTGTTCCGGGCCGTAACGTGTGTTACGGACCGTAACATCACATCGTAACATCGAGGATTTTCATGAAAACTTTCTAGAAATTTGAGTGACGTTACGGTGAGGTGTTACGAACGGTAACACGTGTGACGGTCCGTAACCTCGTACCGTAACTCCTATGATTTCCAGAAAACTTTCTAGAAATTTTGGTTACGTTACGGTTCAATGTTACGGACCGTAACGAGTATGACAGTCCGTCGAATGTGTTACGTTTCCTGTGCTAGAATGAGCAAATTGAGTTACGGTTGGAGATACGGCCCGTAACACCATCGACGATCCGTCGACTGTGTTACGGTGCCTGAGCTAATTGAAGTCCTTAACTTGAACCAATAAAGTGTATAATTGAACAAGTTCTCGTATATCATATCTAACTTTGCCTTCCACAGGTATGGGTAACCCAAAGCAAGGAAAAAAGGTTTCACCCAAGGTTGCAGGCAAAGGAAAGGGTCGTGCTGCAAGCAAAGTCACCTCATGATTGCGCGATGAGGATCAAAGCAAGGCCACAAGAGCTACAAAGAAGCCTGCTGCATCTACCAGGCCAGCCACACCATCTGAAAGCTCCTCCTGGTCTGATGCAGAGAATTCGTCTAGTTTGTCGAGCCATAGTGAACCTAGGCGGGATGTCACACCAACACACCGACCTCAACCACCCATTAGACAGCCTACTGCGGAGGAGCGCGAACAAGAGCGCGAACAGGAACGGAGAGAGACAGACATCCGGATGAGGGAGGTGTATGAGCAAGACCTCCGGTTTTCGGTGGAGGGATCTGAAGAACTGTATAATAAAGGTTGTGAGCTAGAAAAAAATGAGGGACAGGACCCAAGAAGAAGTATTTTCGAGGAAAGGAACGTCAGTTTCGATGGTCTCGATGGATATCCGGGCATTCGTGACACTATCCGATTTCACAAGCTAGAGTTTTTGAAAAACCCTGTGGGGTCCTACATCCCAGCACTTGTTCGGGAATTCAACGCTTCTTATGGGGCTGCTGTATTCAAAGCACTGAAAAAAGGGCAGCCCGCAACTCAAGTGTCGGCCATGACTGAGGTAGTAGTGCGGAAAAAGAAGATTGATATCTCCCCGACGGCCCTAAATAAAATACTATTCGGGGAGGATTATATAAAGCCTACAGCAGCGGAAGAAGGGGAGTTTGTCTACAAAATTGAACAGAAAGATACAATCTCCGTCAGAAAATGGGTGGCCTCAGAGATTGCACGGTCGGCAGATCCCGAATGAGCAATAGTGCCAAAGTTGACAGCCGCTACGCGAATTTGGAAAAACACCCTCACTCCAGAGGCAAATTTTTGGTGGCAGATTGTTCTGTTCCGCATCCGTCCTACCCAGTCAGATAATTATTTGACTCCGGATAGGGCTGTTCTTGTGGCTGCCCTTATGTCGAGGTATAAGATTGTTATGTCCCGTGTTTTCGCATATTTGGAAATCGAGAAAAATGAATAAGACTTGTGTGTTATAAGGAAATATTTTGATTCTACATAATATGACTATGTTGGTTATGAAACTATTGGTGCTAAGTCATTGGGGAAGGCCGAGGGTAAATTTGGAATTTCGGAAATTAGTTTCGGGAATTACAAAACGGGACTTTTATGAATTGGGCCAAGAATTGGACAAAAAAAAAAGAATTGAGGCCCAAAGTTTGATGGGGTGGCCGGCCATTGGCATAGCCCAAGACCCATTTTTAATGGTCCTGTGATTTACACATGACCTATAGATGGATATATATCAAGTCATCATTTGGACTTATCAAGAACAAATTTTTTTTTTGAAAATTGAAGAACACCCTTGAAAGGGCTCTCGGCCGAACACCTTTTCCCATTCAAAAAAAAAAATTCCTAGCTTTTGTTTGAGGCTTAAAAGTCTTGTTCTTTCCATAATTGTAGACTACTCAAGACGCTCTCCGACGGGGTACAATTAGTTTGGCGGAAGGTGCGCGTTTGCGACGAGTCGGAAATTCAAGAAAAGGTATGAATTTTGCCCCTCTAATGTTATGGAATTGATATGAATGTGTTAAGGATTGATAATAGACGAGAATTCCGTAGTTTTGATGTATGTGTATGAAGCCGTGTGTGTATGTGTGTTTGGTATGCTAGCCGTGAGCTATATAGTGTGTAAGGCAAGGTGGAATGGATTTGTTAGTTCGTTAGTTGCGTCGTTGTGACCTTTGTAACGTAAATGAATGTCTAACGAATTGAATTGGTGTTGGGAAACGATTTCAGAACTTTATGGGAGAGTATATACCTTTGGTATATTTGTGTATATCATTGTATATCCATGATATTAAGGCCTTAAATATGACTTATGGTTGATGTTAATGAGTTTGGAATGAAACAATGCAAGTTAGAATGTTCGTCGTAATTTTCGGATGCTTTGGGTGAAATATGGAAAGTAATGAACTTCGGGAAATTTTGTATATGGTTTGGAACATATTTGGGATGTGATTGAATAATCTTGAATGAGTGAATGAATACAATAATGTGGATATAGATTTGGAATTTTGAAGTTTGAATGAAGAGTTGCCAACTTATGTAATAAGGTAGAATTTTGATGTTAGAATGGTTTGATTATGGTTTATGTTGTTTGATGATGTTTGGGTTGTTGTTGTTGATATATTTTGAGCCGAGCTAAGTCTCGGGGGTGTTAGATATATAGGGGAAATGCTGCCGAAATTTCGGCAGACAAAAATGAAGTTAATGGAATTCTTAAGCCTAAGGATCTCTAATTGGTAACTTTGACCATTTGCAGATTCCGGACGAAACGGGATTTGATTTTAGGGAGAGCATAAGACGTCTATAAGGTATGTAAAGCTTCCCACTTCTTCGTTTGGCATGTCTTAGTATGTTAGGTGAATATTGGAACCTTCGGAGCAATTTTGCTCCTCGAAACCCGATCTACAAAACGGCTACTATTCATTCAATTCAATTGAAGCCTAAAGACTCTATTTTGGCTAGAATGCAACTAAATGTCCGAAACCTATGGAAATGTGATCGGGTCACTTTGAAATCATTATGTATGATCTGTTAGCCTCTAAATGTTCGTAAATTGTGTCCACCACCTCGATTTGACCCGAGGTGGGCCCGCTAACCCCGAGACGCCCTATTTGTCCTATCGGGCTCTTTTTTTTTTGGATGAACTTCGATATGAGATCTTCGACTTTGAAACTTCCCTCTATGAAATATGTTTTGACTACTATGATATGTTTAGTTCCGTTTGAGCCATACGTACCGCTTTGGAAACATTTCGTGAATTAAACTTCCGTATCAAGTAATCATTTGTCTATTTTGGTCTATGAAATGACTTATGAAATTAGTAAGTTTTGAAAGGCTATTTTAAAATATGATTTGCATTTGTTCGCTCACGACTCCGCTCGTGCCTTATTATGACTTCGTTCACCGGTTTCCGGGCCGGTTATGATTCGTGCGCCCTATGATAATTCGGCCGTATGCTGTGTTACGGTTCCCGAGGCCTCGCCATAGGGCTGGGTTCCGTTTGGAGTTATGCTGTGATATGGCTGGTGATGTGATACGCTCCCATATGTATGTGTTCGGGGATGTACGGAGATTTGAAACCTTCCGGTGTTATGCTGTGTGTGGCACCAGCGTCGGAGTGGTGACCACGTTCTTGAGCTTTGCATGATTTCGTTTGCATTATGTATATGTATATGATTTTGATACGGATTTTGACATACTGATTTGTACTTCCCTTTGATATCCGGTTTGCTTTCAGTTTTGGCCCATATTTCTGTACTTCGTGCTTTACATACTCAGTACATATTTCGTACTGACCCCCTCTCTTCGGGGGCTGCGTTTCATGCCCGCAGGTACAGACATTGGTGATCCTCCACCGTAGGCTTCACTTTTCTGCTATTTCGGAGTACTCCTCCTCGATCTGGAGTCCACTTCTGGTACAAACATCTTTTGCTATGTATATTTTGTACATTTGACTATTTGGGTACGGCGGGGCCCTGTCTCGCCATATGTCTTGTTTTGGATTCGTAGAGGCCTGTAGTCATGTTTGTGGGGCGAGGGTCCTATATGTGTTTGTTTGACTTTGATATTTGGTCTTAAAGCGGTCCGTTTGTTATGATGGCCCTAAATGGCCCTTATGCTTATATTTGCACTTATGACCGGCGATGTCTATTTCGCCGCTCCTTTCGGATTCGATATGATATTTTGATATGTGCGACCGCTTAAGACATATTTTGATATAAATTATGTTGATATGACTTTTTTGAAATTTTGAAATAAGTTTGGATTCGGTAAATGAATGTGCGATTTGGTCTGGGTACCCAGGTAAGGTGCCAGTCGCGGCCCACGGGGCTGGGTCGTGACAAAAGTGGTATCAGAGCAGTCTGTCCTCGGAATGTCTACAGGCCGTGTCTCGTAGAGTCTTGTTTATCGATGTGTTGTGCACCACATCTATAAACAGGGAACTACAGGGCATTTAGGCTGTTACTTTCTTTGGAATCTTAGATCGTGCGATAGAGCTGTGCTATTAGGATGATTCTGATCTGACCCGTTCTTGTGTTTGCAGTGATGCCTCCGAAGAAGGCAACGGCGGCCCAGAAGGGAAAAGCGAGGATGGGAGAGACTAGTCAGGCACAGCGATCTACCCGGGCTCGTGTTTATGATTTGCCTGAGGTTGTGCCTCATTCTGAGGGGTCTGCTACACCCCCACTAGTACAGCCTGGAGCAGGACCTTCAGCAGCTCCAGAGGTCCGTGTACCCGCTCCTGAGACTCCAGCTCCTCAGCCAGGGGCGGAGGATAGGACCCTGAGGGAGGCTGTACAGTTGCTGACTACACTGGTGGCAGGACAGGCTCGCCGACGCGGGCGGAGGGACGATGATGATGATGACAGGCGGGACAGCCTGAGAGTTCGGGAGTTCTTATTATGTGGCCCTCCAGAGTTTTTCGGGTCTAAGCCCAACGAGGACCCCCATGACTTTATTCGGGGGATGCGGCGCTCACTAGACTTGGTCAGGGCTTCAGAGACCGAGTCAGTCGAGTTGGCCTCGCATAGACTTCGGGATGTTGCGGCTCACTGGTACGAGACTTGGGAGTTATCCAGGGGTGAGGGTGCTCCTCCAGCTACGTGGGATCAGTTTGTGACTGCTTTCACCCGCCACTTTCTGCCCCGAGAGTTACGGCGGGCGCGGGCTGACCGATTCTTACATCTGCAGCAGAGGGGTCGGAGTGTTCGCGAGTATAATCCTGAGTTTGATTCTCTGGCCCGATATGCACCGGCCGTAGTAGCAGATATGTCCGATCGGATGCACAGATATGTTATGGGATTGGATCGGTATTTGATCGACGGCTGTATGGCAGTGTCATTGCAGACAGATATGGACATTGCCCGACTTCAGGCCTATGCGATGGGTATGGAGGACCGTCACAGGTCTGATCATTCTGGTAGAGATCGGGATAGGAGGCCGCCCAAGAGGGCTAGGTACGCGGGATATTCCGGAGATTTTCGGGACGGACAGCCTCAGCAGCAGCAGTCAGGCAGACAGCTTCCTCCGTCCAGCCGGAGTACTCAGTCAGGCAGCCGGAGATTTGATAGTGCAGGACCGTCTGGGGCTGGTCAGAGCTCCAGGGCGGAAGGTTCACAGGTGTCTAGAGGCCCCAGCCAGGCCAGACCACCCAGGCCCCGTTGTTCTCATTGCGGGAAGTCTCATCCTGGGGAGTGCTATCGAGCTACTGGAGCTTGTTTTTCGTGTGGTGGTCAGGGCCATTTTATGAGAGATTGTCCGTTGGCGAGCGGTTCTGGTAGCGTGGCTCAGCCGCCGGTTCATCATCTGCTCCATCTGTTGCACGCCATGGAGGGCGAGGTATGCCGGCACCGGCAGGACGCGGTCGAGGCCGCAGTGGCGTTTCAGGTTCTAGCGGTCCCTCGAACCGCATATATGCTTTGGCCAGCCGCCAGGATCAGGAGGCTTCACCAAACGTCGTCACAGGTACACTACTGGTTTTCTCCAGATCTGTATATGCATTGATTGACCCTGGCTCTACTTTATCATATATTTCACCGCTCGTTGCTAGTAAAATTGGGATAGTGTCTGAGCCTATAGAGCCATTTGAGGTAGCTACGCCAGTTGGGGATTTTGTTATAGCAAGACAGATCTATAGGGATTGTTCTGTGACTATTTATGATCGTTGCACTAAAGCTGATTTGATAGAGTTAGACATGCTTGAGTTTGATGTCATTATGGGTATGGACTGGTTGTCTTCCTGTTATGCTAATGTCGACTGCGAGAGAAAGGTAGTCCGTTTTCAGTTTCCAGGGGAACCAGTTATAGAGTGGTTCGGATCTACAGCATCGCCGAGGGGTAAGTTTATTTCATACCTCAAGGCTAAGAAGATGATCCAGAAGGGTTATATCTACCATTTGGTTCGTGTGCACGATACTGCAGCTGAGACACCTACCCTTCAGTCTGTTCCGGTCGTTAATGAATTCCCAGATGTATTTCCTGACGAGCTTCCTGGCCTTCCGCCTGAGCGGGAGATTGATTTTACTATAGAGTTGTTGCCAGACATGCAGCCTATATCTATTCCCCCGTACAGGATGGCACCGGCTGAATTGAAGGAGTTGAAGGAGCAGCTGAAAGATTTGTTGGATAAGGGCTTTATTAGACCCAGCACATCACCCTGGGAAGCGCCGGTATTATTTGTGAGAAAGAAAGATGGGTCACAGCGCATGTGCATCGACTACCGGCAGCTGAATAGGGTGACTGTAAAGAATAAATATCCCCTTCCCCGGATTGATGATTTGTTTGATCAGCTGCAGGGTGCTAAACATTTTTCAAAGATAGATCTGCGCTCAGGTTATCATCAGGTGCGAGTGCGGGAGTCAGATATCCCGAAGACTGCTTTCAGGACCCGGTACGGGCATTATGAGTTCAGAGTTATGTCTTTCGGGATGACTAATGCTCCAGCGGTATTTATGGATCTGATGAATCGGGTATTTCGGCCTTTTCTGGACATGTTTGTTATTGTATTTATTGATGACATCCTGATTTACTCGCGATCAGCCGAGGAGCATTCAGATCATTTGAGGACGGTACTTGGCATTCTCCGTCAGCAGAAGTTATATGCTAAATTCTCTAAATGTGAGTTCTGGTTAACTTCTGTGGCATTCTTAGGCCATATTGTCGGTGCAGATGGTATTCGGGTCGATACGCAGAAGATTGAGGCTGTACAGAATTGGCCCAGGCCTACTACACCGACAGAGGTGCGCAGTTTTCTGGGATTGGCCGGGTATTATCGCAGGTTCGTGGAGGATTTTTCTTCTATTGCAGCACCACTGACGAAGCTTACCCAGAAAGCAGCAAAATTTCAGTGGACCGATGCCTGCGAGCGCAGCTTTCAGATGCTGAAGGAAAGATTGGTTACAACACCAGTTTTGGCTCTTCCAGAGGGATCCAACGGGTATGTTGTCTATTGTGACGCCTCTGGTATTGGGATAGGTTGTGTATTGATGCAGCACGGTCGAGTTATAGCCTATGCTTCCCGGCAGCTCAGACCGCACGAGAAGAATTATCCCACTCATGATCTTGAGTTGGCCGCGGTAATTCATGCTTTGAAGATTTGGCGGTATTATTTATATGGGGTCCATGTTGATATCTATACGGACCATAAGAGTCTCCAGTATATTTTTAAACAGAAGGAACTAAATTTGCGGCAACGGAGATGGCTTGAGCTACTAAAGGATTACGACGTTGATATTCTGTACCATCCAGGGAAAGCCAATGTGGTAGTTGATGCGCTGAGCCGCAAGTCCGTAGGCAGTCTGGCTGGTGTACCATCTGATAAGAGAGATTTGGTTCGTCATATTCATCAGCTGGCCAGCCTCGGAGTTCGTTTGTTGGATTCTGGAGATTCTGGGATTTCTGTTCGTCCAGTTGCTGAATCATCCATTATTCAGGAGGTAAAGCAGCGCCAGTTTGAAGATCCTCTTCTGATTCAGTATAGAGATGTGGCTCTTAATAAAGCAAAGACTCCGTTTGAAATCTCGCCTGAAGGAGTATTATTATATGACGGCAGATTCTGCGTACCGGACGTTGCGGGCTTACGGCGGTAGATTATGGGCGAAGCACATAATGCACGTTATTCTGTTCATCCTGGTTCCACTAAAATGTACCGGGATCTCAGGTGTTTGTATTGGTGGGACGGTATGAAGAAAGATATTGCTGAGTTTGTTAGTCAGTGCCCGAACTGCCAGCAAGTTAAGGTCGAGCATCAGAAGCCCGGTGGATTATTACAGGAGATGGAGATTCCAGCCTGGAAATGGGAGATGATTAATATGGATTTCATTGTTGGGTTACCGCGTACTCCACGCAGGTACGACTCTATCTGGGTTGTTGTTGACAGGCTGACGAAATCATCCCTTTTCCTTCCGGTTCGGACTACTTATTCGGCTGAGGACTATGCCAGATTGTATATCAGAGAGATAGTCAGACTTCACGGAGTCCCTGTATCTATTATTACTGACCGAGGTGCTCAGTTTACAACAAATTTCTGGAGGTCATTTCAGGAGGGATTAGGGACTCAGGTGAGCCTCAGTACAGCTTTTCACCCTCAGTCCGACGGGCAGGCCGAGCGCACTATTCAGACGCTCGAAGATATGTTGCGGGCCTGCGTTATTGATTTCAGGGGCAGCTGGGATGATCATTTGCCGCTTATTGAGTTTTCCTATAATAACAGTTATCACTCCAGCATTCAGATGGCTCCGTACGAGGCCCTTTATGGCAGGAGATGCAGATCTCCTATTGGCTGGTTTGACGTGGGCGAGACTAAGCTGATTGGGCCAGATGTGATCCAGGAAGCTGTAGATAAGGTAAAGCTTATTCGGGAGCGATTATTGGCTGCTCAGAGTCGACAGAAAGCTTATGCAGACAGACGACGTCGACCGTTAGAGTTCCAGATTGGCGACTGGGTATTTCTGAAGGTGTCGCCCATGAAGGGTGTCATGAGATTCGGTAGAAAGGGTAAGTTGAGCCCGCGGTACATTGGGCCGTATCAGATTGTTCGGAGGATAGGTGCAGTCGCCTACGAGCTAGACTTACCATCCGATTTGGAGGCCGTACACCCGGTATTTCATGTGTCTATGCTGCGGAAGTGCATTGGTGACCCTTCCAGGATATTCCCAGTAGATGACCTTCAGGTAACGGAGCAGTTGTCTTATGACGAGCAGCCTGTGTCTATTCTGGATCGGCAGGTAAGGAGATTGCGTACTAAGGAAGTGCCTTCTGTCAAAGTCCTGTGGCGCAATAACAATCGAGAGGAGATGACTTGGGAGGCGGAGGACGAGATGTAGAAGAAATACCCCTACTTGTTTCCGGCGTCCACAGGTAATCTAAACTTTTCAGTTTGTTGTGTTGATTGATAAAATGAATTATGTATGCCATTATTAAAAAGGGACACTCCTGCCATGATCATAAGGCCTTATAAGATTAATTTAACATTCGGGGACGAATGTTTTTAAGGGGGGGAGAATGTTATGTCCCGTGTTTTCGCATATTTGGAAATCGAGAAAAATGAATAAGACTTGTGTGTTATAAGGAAATATTTTGATTCTAGATAATATGACTATGTTGGTTATGAAACTATTGGTGCTAAGTCATTGGGGAAGGCCGAGGGTAAATTTGGAATTTCGAAAATTAGTTTCGGGAATTACAAAACGGGACTTTTATGAATTGGGCCAAGAATTGGACAAAAAAAAAAAGAATTGAGGCCCAAAGTTTGATGGGGTGGCCGGCCATTGGCATGGCCCAAGACCCATTTTTAATGGTCATGTGTAATGGATATATATCAAGTCGTCATTTGGACTTATCAAGAACAAAAAAAAAATTTGAAAATTGAAGAACACCCTTGAAAGGGCTCTCGGCCGAACCCCTTTTCCCATTCAAAAAAAACATTCCTAGCTTTTGTTTGAGGCCTAAAAGTCTTGTTCTTTCCATAATTGTAGACTACTCAAGACGCTCTCCGACGGGGTACAATTAGTTTGGCGGAAGGTGCGCGTTTGCGACGAGTCGGAAATTCAAGAAAAGGTATGAATTTTGCCCATCTAATGTTATGGAATTGATATGAATGTGTTAAGGATTGATAATAGACGAGAATTCCGTAGTTTTGATGTATGTGTATGAAGCCGTGTGTGTATGTGTGTTTGGTATGCTAGCCGTGAGCTATATAGTGTGTAAGGCAAGGTGGAATGGATTTGTTAGTTCGTTAGTTGCGTCGTTGTGACCTTTATAACGTAAATGAATGTCTAACGAATTGAATTGGTGTTGGGAAACGATTTCGGAACTTTATGGGAGAGTATATACCTTTGGTATATTTGTGTATATCATTGTATATCCATGATATTAAGGCCTTAAATATGACTTATGGTTGATGTTAATGAGTTTGGAATGAAACAATGCAAGTTAGAATGTTCGTCGTAATATTCGGATGCTTTGGGTGAAATATGGAAAGTAATGAACTTCGGGAAATTTTGTATATGGTTTGGAACATATTTGGGATGTGATTGAATAATCTTGAATGAGTGAATGAATACAATAATGTGGATATAGATTTGGAATTTTGAAGTTTGAATGAAGAGTTGCCAACTTATGTAATAAGGTAGAATTTTGATGTTAGAATGGTTTGATTATGGTTTATGTTGTTTGATGATGTTTGGGTTGTTGTTGTTGATATATTTTGAGCCGAGCTAAGTCTCGGGGGTGTTAGATATATAGGGGAAATGCTGCCGAAATTTCGGCAGACAAAAATGAAGTTAATGGAATTCTTAAGCCTAAGGATCTCTAATTGGTAACTTTGACCATTTGCAGATTCCGGACGAAACGGGATTTGATTTTAGGGAGAGCATAAGACGTCTATAAGGTATGTAAAGCTTCTCACTTCTTCGTTTGGCATGTCTTAGTATGTTAGGTGAATATTGGAACCTTCGGAGCAATTTTGCTCCTCGAAACCCGATCTACAAAACGGCTACTATTCATTCAATTCAATTGAAGCCTAAAGGCTGTATTTTGGCTAGAATGCAACTAAATGTCCGAAACCTATGGAAATGTGATCGGGTCACTTTGAAATCATTATGTATGATCTGTTAGCCTCTAAATGTTCGTAAATTGTGTCCGCCACCTCGATTTGACCCGAGGTGGGCCCGCTAACCCCGAGACGCCCTATTTGTCCTATCGGGCTCTCTTTTTTTTGGATGAACTTCGATATGAGATCTTCGACTTTGAAACTTCCCTCTATGAAATATGTTTTGACTACTATGATATGTTAAGTTCCGTTTGAGCCATACGTACCGCTTTGGAAATATTTCGTGAATTAAACTTCCGTATCAAGTAATCATTTGTCTATTTTGGTCTATGAAATGACTTATGAAATTAGTAAGTTTTGAAAGGCTATTTTAAAATATGATTTGCATTTGTTCGCTCACGACTCCGCTCGTGCCTTATTATGACTTCGTTCACCGGTTCCCGGGCCGGTTATGATTCGTGCGCCCTATGATAATTCGGTCGTATGCTGTGTTACGGTTCCCGAGGCCTCGCCATAGGGCTGGGTTCCGTTTGGAGTTATGCTGTGATATGGCTGGTGATGTGATACGCTCCCATATGTATGTGTTCGGGGATGTACGGAGATTTGAAACCTTCCGGTGTTATGCTGTGTGTGGCACCAGCGTCGGAGTGGTGACCACGTTCTTGAGCTTTGCATGATTTCGTTTGCATTATGTATATGTATATGATTTTGATACGGATTTTGACATACTGATTTGTACTTCCCTTTGATATCCGGTTTGCTTTCAGTTTTGGCCCATATTTCTGTACTTCGTGCTTTACATACTCAGTACATATTTCGTACTGACCCCCTCTCTTCGGGGGCTGCGTTTCATGCCCGCAGGTACAGACATTGGTGATCCTCCACCGTAGGCTTCACTTTTCTGCTATTTCGGAGTACTCCTCCTCGATCCGGAGTCCACTTCTGGTACAAACATCTTTTGCTATGTATATTTTGTACATTTGACTATTTGGGTTGTTGACACCCAATTTTGTCCTGCCTCTCCTCCGAAATACATATTTGCGCTTCTAATATTTTTTTTTTAGAAAATTAAAAATACATATATTTATTTTTGTACTAAATTATTAGCCTCTTATCAATATCGGCACTTCATTATTATATCCAAATCAAAGTCCGATTAATTTTTAATATCTTTTGGACTAGCCCATATCTTTTATCTTAATTTTTAGAACAGTCCGTGTTTTAATTCGCTAGTCCATTCTTTTAATACCCGGTCTAAAATTGACCCAGTCCATAAATGGACCGGGTCTGACCCATTTATTGAAAAATAAGGGAAACCCTCATTTTCCCTTCATTTTCACTCCCTCCGCCTCTTTTTCCACCCGTCGTCTCCTTTTCCCTTCTCCTTCACCTCGTCTCCGCCTTCCCCTAAACCCTAGCGCCGCACACACCCCCCACCCTCTCTCCTTCTCTTCCTTCTCCGCTCCCCCCCTCTTTCATCGTCATCCTCCACCTCTCTCACCCTGTCTCCTCTGACTTCGCCCATACCCCCACGTTATCTCTGACACCCTCCACTACACCTCTGCCGCCCCATTTCTCTTTGTCGCCCACCCCACGCCACTGTCACCCCACCTCGTTTTGTTCCCCCCGCTCCTCTCTCTCTCCCTCTCCTTCTTCATCAGAAACCCTAAACCCACCCTATAAATAATTGTGGAGTGGAATCGATTAACGGGGAGGACTTTTGGGATTCAGAAAATTCCCCCAAGAATTGAAGCCGAAAAATACGCAGTGTGAAAACCCCCTAAGAATCGAAGTGCTTGAATCGCCAAATTTCTCTAAAAGATACGAGTCTTTAATTGTTCTAGTTCCCCTGTTAAAACCTCGGCTTTCGATTTGCTCAATATCGTCATAAATATTAGATCCTATTCTTTTTTTTGCTGTGGATATTCGTCCGAATCCGAACATACACGAGTTCGAATTTCAAAGTGTTCGAGTAGGTATCGAGACCTTCGCCTCACTTCGCTGCACCCGAAAAAGGTCGGTAAACCTTCGTTTAGTATTTCGCCTCCTATTTTAGTTTTAATTGTTAATTTCTGTCATGCCTTAGTTGTCGTATGTTTGGTTGCTGCTTGATTTAATTTCCAGCTCAGTAGTTAACAGAGCTTAGTTGTTTGTGTATCGATTCAATCCAGTTAATTTCTGTATTTATGTGTTCGTAAGAGTTTATCCGAAGGTGATTGAGTCTGATAGTTTTTTTTTTAAAGCATTTATTATGGATATGCAGATAAAGATGTTTGAATTTGGTTATGTATCAATATGGTAAACTGTTGAGCTCGGATTTGGAATGTACTAATTTGAGAATTTAGTATGCATACATGAACTACAATAGATATGGTAAAATAAGTTGAACCTCTGTATGTGAACTTGGCATTCCTTCTTTGTAATTGTTACAGATGTTAAGTAAGCTTATCCAGTCATCAACAAACCTGTTTGGTTTAAGGCTGTTCTATGCTTAAATTGCTGTCTTAGCTCAACATGTCGCTAGGGTATGTTCAAATGCGTATATAACATACATTCACTGTCTCATTTAGTTGCTTGTTATTGGTTTGCTTGCACTATATGTTAATTCAGTCTAAGATATGTTTGGAGGCCTCCCTGTCTAACTAGTTTGCCTGCACTATATCTAGTCTGTTGCTTAGTGTTGTAATCGGTAAAGGACTTGTACTCAGTTATTTAGTTTGTTTGGTTTGCTTGGTGTTTTCCTTGAAATGATCCAGCCTACACATACTCAGTAATATGATTATGATCCAGTTTATGTTCGGGCCACATATAGTTTTTTTTTTCTTTTCTTTTCTGGGAGCTGTTATGATAGGACCATTAAAGGCTTGATTTGTAACTACATATCTTAGACTGTTAGCTTAAGTTAAGCACTTCATCTAAGATCTGACTTATTCAAAAGAGATAAAATGAACAAAGAGGGTTAGGGAAGTTTTGAAGTGATAATTTGATATTTGAATAGTTGTGTTAAGTCTGAATCTATATGGATGGTTTAGGAAGATAATGCAAATTATATTTGTTGCAACCCCTGCCCTACTTCTTTGGTCTGTTTGGTTTATCTTGGAATACTGAGGTGCTCACTACCCTGTCATAAGTTGTCCTATTGTTTCTCTTATCAAATTTCTTTTGAGTTGTGTTGGTTTCAGAGAAAGATACTCATGTTTATTCATATCCTGAATAGATCTAAAGTGTAAGATGTGTTCTTCGTGTGCATTTCCTTATTAAAAGTAATAGAACTGATGTGTTGACTAATAGTTCCCTTTTTATGTGGCATGTTTCTCTATGCTGTGGAATATAAATCTTGAGTGTCGCCTTGTTTTCCATACCATAAATACATAATGACTGAACTGTGTAAACCCGAATATACTCAATATATACAGCCTACTGATCAATTTTCGATGTTTATTTTTATATATTTAACCTCATTTGTTGATTACATACTAATCCTTTTCCTTTTATCTTTTGCATGAACCTCGCATACGAATCCGAGGGACTCATTTCTCCCCGCATTCGGTGTTGGGCTAAAATCCCAACGCATTATTCTTGAGTCATTTTCCCATCAGGCCTACTCGCAGCAAGAAAAACAAAATATTTGGGCCTTGGCCCATGTAGATAACAGCAGCAGCCCGTAGCAATACAAATGAAATTTCTGGGCTGAGGCCCAACAACAAATAGGATCAGTAATTCCCAAGGGCTGGTCCATTCGATATTTCTTTACTTCTTTTATTTTATTTTATTTTGTGTCTTTAACTTGTATTATGTGACTAATTTTTATTTTATTGTTATTTTCTTAATTTAGATGAACACTAGTGAAATTAGTGGGGTTTAGTCTTAGTGATGGGTAGTAAACCAATAATTAATTCCATAAGTTTTACTCTCTTCTTTTCATGTTAAAACTATTTATAATGTCTAATATTCATTTTATTTGGAACAATTGATTTGCAAAATAACATGACTATGTATTTCAAAATAAAGGGAATCATATATCATTCTTACTATTATATACATTTCAAAACATCACTAATATGCAAACATAAATTTCAAACGTATTTTAAATAACTCCTCAATTTTTGAGCATGGTTAATAAAGAACTCCTCAATCAGGCATATTCTTAATTAAGCATGGTTAATAAAGAAAAATCTATTAGCTATTTTGTACTTTATTCACACTTCTAAAACTTAAAGTCAATTAATACCTCATCGTTTAGTTCGTTTTAAATATTTATGAAAATATTGCATAAACTTGCATCTTCTTCCACTTATATGTAATTTCGTAAATTTCATTTTCGTTATGCTGCTTTCATTTAAACTATTAGTAACATTTGTAAACTTTATTTCAAATAATATTCTAAGATTTTTTATGCAAAGTATTAATTTTATTTTAATAGCCTTATTATTTAAAGCCTTAGCAATATGTATAAGTCTTATTTTAAACAACTTATATTTTCCTTTTTGAAACATTAGCAGCATTATAAGTCATTTTCTTAAAATTTAAGCACCGTATTTAATCTTAATTAATTAACCTAAGTTTGGTCGGATAACCGTAAGTTAACGGATTCTAAAGGATGCCTAACCCCTTCCCTTTAGGATAATATAGAACCCTTACCTAGAATCACATTGGTTAAGCAGACTATTAATTGAGGTTTAGTTTTAACTTTGCCTTAGTTAACCTCTAGGTGTCCTAATTCACCGTTAAATTAATTAGGTGGCGACTCCTTAAAACAAAATAAACGGGAATCACCAATACGTCATACTCCTTAAATCTATCCGGTTAAAATGGGGTGTGACAGCTTGGCGACTCCGCTGGGGACTTTAGGCTCTAACCATAACAGACTTAGGTTAATAGTTTGTTGGATATTTTGTTTGTTTTTCTTTTTGCCTTTATTACTGCTTTTTCCTTATATGCTTTTGGTTGTTTTTATTTTATTCCTTATGTAAATTTTCTATGTAAATATGTATGTTATTGCTTTCCTTAAATTGGCATTCCGTTCATATTTTCCTCCACTCCTGGAAAATTCACACATATTCGCACACTTAAAGCGGCTTCGCAGTTTGCGCCCGTGCACTACTAAATTACCCTTTAGTTGGATCGATCTTGTGGATTTAGTCGATCGGCGGTGCAGTCGACGGCCACGGACTTTCCACTCCCAAGTTGTCCGCTTGGGGGAGCCTTGTGTCTTATCCCTTTATCTTGTAGGGGTTTTCGAATCCAAAGCTCTTTTTTCTAGGGGGAATTTCAGGAATCCAAAAAATCCTCAACCTTATGCTTCAATGCGTAACAACGATCAGTGGAATGGCCTTTTACCCCCGAATGATATGCACATGTTTTAGTGGGATCAAAGCTTCTGGGTAATGGATCTGGAATTCTACCTTCCACAGGATATACTAAGCCTGAAGCTTGCAGCCTTTCAAAAACAACGCTCAGTGGCTCTCCTAATGGTGTGAAATTGCGAAACGGTTTATTTGGGCGAGGTGCGGATGCATTGTTTGGATGATGAGTTTGTGATGGTGGAGCTGGATATGTTGGTGGTCGTGGAGCTCGATATGCTGGTTGTGTGTTGTAAACAGGGTAGGATATTTGTGGTGATTGAGGTTGGTAAGATGACAAAGCTTGGTCGTAGGGATGTGGAGAATATTGGAAATATTGTGAGTGGTGAGCGTTAGGCTGGTATCGCGGGGGTCGTTGATGGTGGTACGAGGTGTTTCCCAAAGCCATTACCGAGGCTGCTTCCTTTTCTTTTTTCTTTCCGTTTCCGAGAGTACCTGTTTGTATAGCCCTACTAGTAGACTGCAAAGCCGCAAGACTTGTTATTCTCCCTGTCTTAATGCCATCTTCGATCATGTCCCCAGCTTTGATCACTTCTGCAAAAGTTTTTCCACCCATTGTCACCAAACGTTCATAGTATTCCGGTTCTAGTGCTTGAATGAAGAAAATAACCATTTTTGTCTCCTCCATGGGTGGGTGTACCCTAGATGCTTCTTCTCTCCACCGTATAGCATATTCTCGAAATGATTCGATCGACTTCTTCTGCAACTTTGTAATTGAGATTCTATCAGGAGCGATCTCAACATGAAACTTGTAATGATCCTCAAAAGCATTTGCCAAGTCATCCCAAGTACGCCATTTGGTTGTATCTTGCTTAGAATACCACTCCAAGGCTTTTCCACTCAAACTTTGATTGAATAGTTTGACTCTTATCCCTTCATTCTTTCCCACGCCGATCAACTTTTCACAATAGACTTTCAAATGGAAGAAAGGGTTTCCCGACCCATCAAACTTCTCAAATTTTGGAATCTTGTAACCTAGTGGCAATTCTATCTCAGGAAATGCACATAATTCTTCATATCTCACGCTTTGGTTACTACCAAGTCCACGCAAACTTCTCATGGCATCCTCCAAACTTTTGAGCTTTCTATTTATCATTTCATCATTAACTGACCGTGCCTCATTTTCAACTTCGACATAATGATCAACATTTGCGCGACATTGTCCCTGGATTTGGTATGCTAGCCGTGAGCTATATAGTGTGTAAGGCAAGGTGGAATGGATTTGTTAGTTCGTTAGTTGCGTCGTTGTGACCTTTATAACGTAAATGAATGTCTAACGAATTGAATTGGTGTTGGGAAACGATTTCGGAACTTTATGGGAGAGTATATACCTTTGGTATATTTGTGTATATCATTGTATATCCATGATATTAAGGCCTTAAATATGACTTATGGTTGATGTTAATGAGTTTGGAATGAAACAATGCAAGTTAGAATGTTAGTCGTAATATTCGGATGCTTTGGGTGAAATATGGAAAGTAATGAACTTCGGGAAATTTTGTATATGGTTTGGAACATATTTGGGATGTGATTGAATAATCTTGAATGAGTGAATGAATACAATAATGTGGATATAGATTTGGAATTTTGAAGTTTGAATGAAGAGTTGCCAACTTATGTAATAAGGTAGAATTTTGATGTTAGAATGGTTTGATTATGGTTTATGTTGTTTGATGATGTTTGGGTTGTTGTTGTTGATATATTTTGAGCCGAGCTAAGTCTCGGGGGTGTTAGATATATAGGGGAAATGCTGCCGAAATTTCGGCAGACAAAAATGAAATTAATGGAATTCTTAAGCCTAAGGATCTCTAATTGGTAACTTTGACCATTTGCAGATTCCGGACGAAACGGGATTTGATTTTAGGGAGAGCATAAGACGTCTATAAGGTATGTAAAGCTTCTCACTTCTTCGTTTGGCATGTCTTAGTATGTTAGGTGAATATTGGAACCTTCGGAGCAATTTTGCTCCTCGAAACCCGATCTACAAAACGGCTACTATTCATTCAATTCAATTGAAGCCTAAAGGCTCTATTTTGGCTAGAATGCAACTAAATGTCCGAAACCTATGGAAATGTGATCGGGTCACTTTGAAATCATTATGTATGATCTGTTAGCCTCTAAATGTTCGTAAATTGTGTCCGCCACCTCGATTTGACCCGAGGTGGGCCCGCTAACCCCGAGACGCCCTATTTGTCCTATCGGGCTCTTTTTTTTTTGGATGAACTTCGATATGAGATCTTCGACTTTGAAACTTCCCTCTATGAAATATGTTTTGACTACTATGATATGTTTAGTTCCGTTTGAGCCATACGTACCGCTTTGGAAACATTTCGTGAATTAAACTTCCGTATCAAGTAATCATTTGTCTATTTTGGTCTATGAAATGACTTATGAAATTAGTAAGTTTTGAAAGGCTATTTTAAAATATGATTTGCATTTGTTCGCTCACGACTCCGCTCGTGCCTTATTATGACTTCGTTCACCGGTTCCCGGGCCGGTTATGATTCGTGCGCCCTATGATAATTCGGTCGTATGCTGTGTTACGGTTCCCGAGGCCTCGCCATAGGGCTGGGTTCCGTTTGGAGTTATGCTGTGATATGGCTGGTGATGTGATACGCTCCCATATGTATGTGTTCGGGGATGTACGGAGATTTGAAACCTTCCGGTGTTATGCTGTGTGTGGCACCAGCGTCGGAGTGGTGACCACGTTCTTGAGCTTTGCATGATTTCGTTTGCATTATGTATATGTATATGATTTTGATACGGATTTTGACATACTGATTTGTACTTCCCTTTGATATCCGGTTTGCTTTCAGTTTTGGCCCATATTTCTGTACTTCGTGCTTTACATACTCAGTACATATTTCGTACTGACCCCCTCTCTTCGGGGGCTGCGTTTCATGCCCGCAGGTACAGACATTGGTGATCCTCCACCGTAGGCTTCACTTTTCTGCTATTTCGGAGTACTCCTCCTCGATCCGGAGTCCACTTCTGGTACAAACATCTTTTGCTATGTATATTTTGTACATTTGACTATTTGGGTACGGCGGGGCCCTGTCTCGCCATATGTCTTGTTTTGGATTCGTAGAGGCCTGTAGTCATGTTTGTGGGGCGAGGGTCCTATATGTGTTTGTTTGACTTTGATATTTGGTCTTAAAGCGGTCCGTTTGTTATGATGGCCCTAAATGGCCCTTATGTTTATATTTGCACTTATGACCGGCGATGTCTATTTCGCCGCTCCTTTCGGATTCGATATGATATTTTGATATGTGCGACCGCTTAAGACATATTTTGATATAAATTATGTTGATATGACTTTTATGAAATTTTGAAATAAGTTTGGATTCGGTAAATGAATGTGCGATTTGGTCTGGGTACCTAGGTAAGGTGCCAGTCGAGGCCCACGGGGCTGGGTCGTGACAAAGATCAACTTTGGAAGACTGGTAGCAGCAGATCTCCGGGAGAGAGCCACCCAACCAGTCACTTCCCTCATTCATCCATGTCTGCTGACTCTCTTATGCTTGCGCGAGGCACCAGAACCCCTCCCCCTTATCGATCACAGTGTGATCGCCAGGAGTATCTACGACATCACAAAGGGGAGAGATGATATGTTGAGCCAGGGTTCAATGCCATCTGCCTCGTCTTCTGATGTGTCGGAGGGGCCAACGGGATCAGATGTTTTACCCTTGGCTATCATGGGTGCTGAGGAAACTGCCGCGGGTCAGCCCACAGATTCTGAGGCTCCACCTGCTGATTATGCTACACAGCCCATGCCAGCTCCAGCTGCACCTACTTCGGGTGGTCCTACCTCTTCCACTGGAGCGAGCCCAGCACCGGCTCATCCCATACCGGGAGTCCCACCCGAGCTTGCAAGAAAAATGATGTTCAACCGGGATAATTTTGGGGCAGTGGTCCTGCAAGCAGATCGCACAGATAGGTAGGTCAAGCAGCTCATAACTGAGCTGAAATTGTACACTAAGGGCCTATTTGGAAAGCCACCTGGTAATTGGAATTGGTGTAATTACTAGGGTAGTAATTACACAGCCTAGTAATTACACAGTAGTGTAATTACAACGACCTGTTTGTTTGTCATAACGTAATTACAGTGTAATTACAAGTGTACTGTTTGGTTGCACAAATGTAATTACACAGTCAGTTTAATTTAAAAATAAAATTTAATTATAAAAAATTTAAAATTAATATTTAAAAAATATTGCCTTTATAAATGATATTAAATTAGTTATTTAATAACACATTGTTTCTTAAAAATATATTAATTAATAATCATATATTTGTAACTAATATTGTAACAAAAATAATTGATATATATTTTTCAAATTAATATTTAATTTTAATTAATTATAAAACTTAAAAGAAGACTTTTTTTGTGAGACCGTCATAGATTGGATGTTTGACAAAAAAATAATATTAATAAATATAATGCCATAATATTATTCAGATGTTTGACACAAAAAATCCATCAAATGTAAGTGAAAAATAAACAACATGCAATGTGAAAGCAAATAACTTAAAATTGAAAATATAACCTAAATTCAAAATCCAAAAGAAAAAGTTCAACATAATACTCTTATGTCAAATTCCAACATTACATAAGTAAGTTTCAACGTAACTTAAGTAAATAATTCAAAAGAAAGGAAAAATATAAGTCTATAACCCCATTCACAATGAAATTATACTTTAATAACGTCACCTGTTATATGTCAAGTTTGTTAATAACTCATTCTTTCCAATATTAAGAGGTGTAGTTTCAAATATTAGAACAATAACACGGTTATGCTAAATGAATAAAATAAAAAAATAAAAAAAATACGAACAACTACATGGAATCACAAGAAGTAAAGGTTGGGAATGAAAAGAAAGAAAATGAAAAATAAATAATATAAAAATAAAAATACATTTTAAAAAATAAAAATACTAAAAAAGTAAAAATAAAAAAGAAATTAAAATAATAGAAATAAAAAAATATTTAAAATCAAAAATATTAAAATAATAGAAATAAAATAAATTAAAAATAAAAATGAATTAAAGTAAAAAATAAACAGACTAAAAAGTAACCCTGTAATTACAGGGTGTAATTACACCCAAT
Source organism: Lycium barbarum (assembly GCF_019175385.1). Classification (NCBI taxonomy): domain Eukaryota; kingdom Viridiplantae; phylum Streptophyta; class Magnoliopsida; order Solanales; family Solanaceae; genus Lycium; species Lycium barbarum. Next base: position 47,387,928 of record NC_083338.1, on the reverse strand, counting down.
TCTCAGCCCCCCCTTGAGAATTGGAGAGTGTAATTACACCCTGTCAATTACACTCAATTCCCACCTAACTGTGTAATTACCTGGTCAAACAAACAGGTCAAACTGTGTAATTACACTCAATTACACTCAATTCCAATTACCTGGGTGGCTTTCCAAACAGGCCCTAAAAGAGCTATTGATGCAGCGTTGCGGCCAATAAAAGAACAGATGGCTGATGACCACCTACGGATCCACTCTCGGATAGATGGTATTGAGAACAGAATGACGGAGCTGACTAGGACACACCCCGCTGTGGAATTGGGCACTATTCGGAGTGAGTTGCGGAACCTCAAGGATGATGTGCAGAAATTGAAGGCACAGGAAGTGGGTGTTGTGACGGATCAGATTCCGAAAGTACACACAGAGTTGGTACAGAGCTTATACCAGGCGGTTCAGAGTTTACTTGGGGATGATGAGATCGAGGACACGATTGAGGGGGAGCACGACGAGGAGTTGGAAGAGGATACCCTCTCTTTGGCTAAAGGGAAGCGCAGGAGAGCCTCCCCAGATGATGAAAACCTCGAGCCCATTCTCCAGAGTCTTGATCCATTTGCTGCTTTGCGCCTACAGAACGAGGAGGAGGAGCGGCGAACTTTGAAGAAGCTCCGACATGAGTCCCGGCTGGGTTCTGACACCACTAGAGCTACTTCTAGCTCAGCCCATCACATTGAGCCGGCTCATCATACTTCTCCCCCACCCACTGCGACTGGGACTTCTAGTGTTGGCCATCCTGACACCACCATTTCTCCACCTCATGATACTGCTGCAGATCCGAGCGCCTAGTGCGCTCCAGGGAGGCCCTCCGTTCTTTTGATGCATTATATAGATGCCTTGAGGGCAATGCATGTTTCTATGTTGGGGTGTGGGTAATTGCTGTTTTTGATGGTTTCGTTGGTATTGCTTTGGTATATTGGATATTATTTGTTATTGTTTTTATTTTTGGTGGGTATTTTATCCCAAATTGTGATATTAATTATGTGTTTAGGACAATTGCTATTATTGTTGTTTTTGTTGGCATTGTTTTTATTATTAAGTATGTGTTAGGACCCTCTTCGGTTGTTCTTTGCCATGTGTTCTTTTCCCGAAGAATGTTATTTTTATGTTGAACCTGGCATGTTTAGGATGTTTAGTTAAGAATAAAGTAATGATGACTTAAGTGGTGGTGGCCCGCGTTTCTAGCATATATAAAAGTGGTTTTTACAAGTCAATGATATCCCTTCGAAAAATAATTTGTGATGTACATCAAGAATGGGTTGTTGATATTGACATGTATAGTTCTTTTAATGACATTGCAAGTAAAAGGTATCCATGTGTGTGAAATCTTCAAACGGAAGTGAAGTCAGAGTATTTAAACAATCCTTATGCCATTGTGTTGTGAGTTCTTAGTTTCTATTTGTGGATGATGCATGTAATCTAGAACTTGCCCGGTTGGTCGTGTGTGAATTCTAAGGAGAGTTTGATTGTGAAGTAATCCTAGGCTTTCTTTGTATTGACTCCAAAGCCTGTTTATCTTAAATGAGCCTAGCCCGTACAAAAAATGATCCCTAGTCTCCCATTTTGAGCCTATAGACTTTTTCTTTGATTAGCCGTGAACTAACCTCCTTCCCTTTTGTGAATAAACCCATTTGGTACCAAGTCCCTCCTTGACACTGAAGAATGACAAATGAGGCTAAAAGCCTAAGTTGGGGGTGATAAGTGAAAAATGCGGAAAATGAGGCTAAAAGCCTAAGTTGGGGGTAATAAGTGAAAGATGCGGAAAGTAAGGCCAAAGGCCTGTTGGGGGTGATCGTGAGTATTGTGGGGCATGATTCAGTGTGGATATATATATATATATATATATATATATATATATATATATATATATATATATATATATATATAAAAGTAGATATATAGATATATAAGTTCTAAATAAATCCACGCTGAAGCTGTAGGGTCAGAAATAAGAGGAAGAAAGGTGAATGAAGTCAAAAAGAAGCGTCAAGGAGGGTGAGTCACCACTATCCAAATATTCATCCTACCCGACCCTAAGCCAATGTTACAAGCCTAAAAAGTCCTAATGTGATCACAATCAAACTGTTCAAAGTTGAAGGCACGGAAAATAAAGGCAAGCCTATGGTATGTGCACGCATGGTATGCAGATTTCTTTGTGAGTGTGAGTGTCCTTCTGTCTCTTTAGTCTTCTGTCCTATTTATTTTGTAAATGTGTGTTGGGACATTCTTTGGTCTATGTGAGGGCGTAAGGATTGTAGATTGCAAAGTAACTGGCTTTCCGGAAGTTGAAATTCATGTGCATAGAAACTCCCATACTATGATTGTGTCATTAATTGAGGTTGCATAGTGAGTTGCAATTTTTCTGAAATGTGCGTCTTGTGTCACAAATAGGAGGTGGATAAGAGCCTAAATATTTTCTTGGATTGAAGAGTCTGTGCTAGAATCACATGCAAAAACCACCGTAGTCATTCTTATTTTTCTAGATGTCGTGTGTTAGTAGTGAGTCTTATTGTAGTTGCTTGAGGACAAGCAAAAGCTTAAGTTGGGGGTGTTGATGTGCCGTGAATTTCGGCACATTTTATGCCTTTGTAACTAGAAGTGTTGCTTGTTTTTAAGTGTTTTTACATCGTTTCTTATGTTATTTTTGTGTTTTATAGGGTTGGTTGAATAAGGATCGGAAATGATAAGAAATGCTGAAAAACGGACAACTTGGAGCTAAATGACGGTCCGTAACTCATGTTACGGGCCGTAACGTGTACCGTAAGCTGGGGACAATTTCCAGAAAGTTGCCAAGTAGTGTCACAGGTTACGCCCCAGAAGGACGGTTCGTAACTTAGGTTACGGTGCGTAACGTCGTGGTGTAACGCATTGGCCACTGAAGACTGAGGCCATGATCCGCTGGGAGATACGGACCGTAACCTGTGTTACGGTCCGTCGCATAGTGGCCGTGACATCATGCTGACCGTAACCTGTGTTACGGTCCGTAACGATGCCGCGTAAGGGTGTTTTTGTCCAGAAACATGGCGCGATTTTTGGCTCTATAAATACTTAAAGTAGGGTTTTAAATTCATTATTCAGATTTCTCTGGGGAGCATTAACTTTAGGTCTTTAATATTAGAGGTGGTTGGAGCATTTAAAGCAACAACTTCACTTTCATTCCATATTGTATTCGCATCGTAAGTATATTATGTTAACTTTTAAGCTTTCTTTGTTAGCAAAAATTATGAGTAGCTAATTTTAACGCTAAGGTTGTGGGTCCCATGATGGATATTATGTGAATGGGTTTCTACTATTGATATATGCATAATGGTTGTTATTATTTATTCTATCTTTGTGCGTTAGCGTTGGGTAATGATTGCAAGCATTAGCCTAAGCCATTATATTAACTTTTCTTGGGAAAGAGAGTCAATATTGGTAAGATTGAATAACAATGACTCGAGGCGTTAACCCTCGTTTAATAGACTAACTTAGGAATAAGAACAAGTCTAAGTTGGCATTATTGGTCGCTCTTCGATTGCAACTCTTTTATATTCGGAAGAATCATAAAGAGGAAATACGGCTTAACTGTTGGGAAACATTAGGAAGTCCTTAAGAGATCAAGTGCATATTCATAGAACAATCATTAGAAATATATCACATTGAAACCTGAAGCATAATATCTAATCAAGTTAGGGAACACAACCTTAGTCTTTACCTCGCATTAAATACAATTCCAGTCAAAATATTCAATTACATTATTCAACAAATATTTCAAACTATCAGGAATAGGATTAAAGTCTTTAAAGACTAGTATCGCATACGATAAGTATCCTTTTCTCTCCATATTCCCTGTGGGATTCGACCCCAACCTTATTTGGGTTACTATATTTGAAAACGTCCGCTTTACGCCATTAATAGGTATAATTTGAGTGTATCAGTCCTCGAAGGACTATCAACGCTGTCAGGAATCTTGACCACTGCCAAATTGGTATCTTCCAATTTTTCTGAACGTGACCTCACTTTCCTCCAACAACGATCTTCATAACTGCTATCACTCCCGCCTCGAGACGATCTCTTGTTAGAAGCTTGAGCAGCCTTACTCAGCGGAAATGAGCTTTTGCCACCTTGGTGGCCTTGATCATCCAAACATTCTGTTGGAGCTTTTATGAGTAACTGAGACCCCTTGCCTTTGCATTTCTCGGTCAATATGACCTCCGGAAGGAAAGAATCATCAGCCATTGGGGCTGCAATGGTGCATCCTTGATGTGTACCCTCTAAAAGCGCGTTAGAGATTGGCCCAGCTGCATCCACCAAATATTGAAAGTTGTCATCAAGCAAATTTCCATGTGTTTTCGACCACCAAGTCCTGTAATCATCGGCAAAGAGTTTCTTCACATTAGGTGTAATAGGAGGGAAAGTCACACAGGACATAGACCTGGATAACACACAAATCCGCCAAAATTGGGGTCCTTCAGCTAATGAGGCACTGCGATAATCATTGGCCAAAGCACCAGGGATTTTTTGATAAAATTCAAATTGACGACTGAATCGGTGTGGACTATATGGCTCGATAATGACAGAGTTTCCATCCCTTAAGGAGAGATATCCAAAGCGGACGCTCATAAAATAATTTAGCTCCAGCTCTTGTGCATCATTATTATCAACGTAGCTGTAAGGCTCAGAATTATTTAACATAGTTGAAGTCCAAGCTACATTATCTCCTTGATGGATACGCTTCCTTGCATCCTTTTTTTCGAAGTACCGTGCGGTACCCTCTCCCGAATATGCCACCATCAGTGGATTAGACGGTCCATTTACAAGCGCAAAATGAGTCTTGAAATAATAAGCAAGCCAACCATAAATATAATGGATTGGAAAATGGACTTTGATAAGATCAAGTCGCGACGAACGTGAAATATTATTAAGATTGCTATAAATACTTGCTAAAACCGGCACTGCAAGGCAAATCTTTCATTTGGCTGCCATCATAGTCGCAATCTTAAAAGTCCCTGGACGAATGAAGTCACCTTCTTCGGAAGGAAGCACGAAAGCACACAACCAACATGACAAAAATGCTGCAAGATATGTTTCATCTCTCTTTGCAGGCCTCACCCCAAGTTTATGAAATACAGCTTCTTCCTCTCTTGACCATTGGAACGCCTCAGGTATAGCTCCAGTAGGGTTGTGTGTTGATTTAAAACGTGCAGATTTCTTCTCCCTCCTTGGCGGAGCAGGTTGGTACTTTAGAGCTCTTTTGTACGAAAATTGTATCCACTTGCTCAAAGAGACCCTCGGGTTATCGCTTCTGCCCTCTTGAAGATAATGAAAAGCGGTGAACAAGTACTCGCAATCTCGTGAAATATATCTCTGATTTTTTGCGTCAACTCCTGTGAGTTCCTTAACTTCAGGGATAACCTCCTCATAGAAATGACCTCCAATCGGCAAACCTCCAAGTGTATGTAAGTCCCACAAAGAAATAGATAGTTCCCTGACAGATGTAAGGAGTGTATTCGTCTTGGTGCACCAAGCCTCACAAAATTCTTGCAATATATTTGAATTCCGATCATACGTGAAAAGCGAGGCATAAATGGCATCATAGATATCTGCTGCACTTAAGACTTCTTGACTTCTATTGAGTGTATCCTCGGCCCACTCCCAATATCCTGGAATGTGACAATATTCACCTTCGAACACTACCGTCTCTCCCCAGCGTACTTCTCCTCGGACTATGCGACGACCCAAGCTTGGAAGGGTGCTTGCAATATTTGCATTGCGGTGGTTGGATGCCTGAAGAGACCACATCTGGGAAGTTCGAGTTGAAGTAGATTTGCATTCTGAAGTCCAGTTTAACATATGAAGCGAGTTCCTAAGGGGTGGCCACGAACCTGCATACCATCCAGTTAAGGGAGTATGAACCACTAATTTCGTTTGCACTGCTGCACCACCATCATTACTCTCAATAATAAGATACTTAAGTTTGGATGAGGGGGAAGTGTAGCCTCTAAAATTCACCATCTTGTTGAGCTGCAAGGGCAAAAGAAGTCATCATCATCCAACTCAAAGACAAGGAAATGAATAATAGAGATCATCACAGATAAAATCATAGCCACAATCTTAAGGCGCTGATAAAAAGAGATTCACCCTGTACTACGCCTTGAGACTGGTCTCTTTTAAGGATCACACTGATCATGCATTTCTTAAAAAATATATAGAAGAGATAGGGTGAGAATTATATAAATATCGCGTAAAGCCAAGATAAGCTTTCAATATGAAATCGATCTTTCAAAGGGTTATCATTGAGCTATTTAAATTTATGGCTCTGCATAAATGATAAATATGGCACAAGAAAAGGGAGACAAGCTACTGGAAATAAAATAGACGCCAATTTTCTCTTTTGCTGATCAAAAAAAAAAAAAAAAAGGGTTACATTGAAGAGTTCAAATACATGGCTACATAGTTATTTGTGTTGACATGACTCCCAAGATATACGAGGCCGTATCATTTTTTTTCCTCTGGTTGCTATAAAAAGAATTTACAGAAGCCTAAATCAAGAAAAAAAAATATGGTTCATGCTGTGCTCAAAGTACTATCTCAGAAGGGAAAGAAATCATTTATGATAAACATGAAGAAGTGCCTAGTACTTGCTCAAAGTGCCATATAGAAAGCAAAATGATTAGAATGAAGAAAAATGGATGCTGGCAACTAAGTTTTACTACTTTCACTTAAGGGAAGGAGTAAAGAGTATCAAGAAAATGATGTTGTACTTTCTGCTTAAAGTGACATAGACTAAACAAGTTTGGAATGAAGTTGGTAATAAAGCCAAGAATTCTCCGACATAAAGAGGCAAAGCTAATAAATTATTTTGCTCTAAGAGGTAAAGTTTGAAGATAACTGCGATAACAAAAATATGCAAAAAAAAAAAAAAAAAAAAAAAAATTGTGATGTGCTCTGAGTTGGGAAGGTTGGCTTCTTATATAGGTGTCCAAAAGAGCTTCTTAATCCGTTAGTCGCTGCGAGTAACTGTCTCCCCAAAAAAATAGGATTTGGTATCCCTAAAATTTAGGATACGGGTGAAGCAACGGGAAAAAAAAAAAGAAGCAGCAAGTATCTTATTGGTGGACAAGGAGTCCAAGTGATGGAAGAGTTCTAAGAGAACTAAAAATCCTTTCTTTAAACGTGTATTTTGAAAAAAAAAAAAAAAAAAAAGGGCACCCGACGTTTGAATTACCAATCAATTTTGCATAAGCTACATTCTTTGTTAGCAAGACCCAAGATTAAAGTAATTGGGCCAGCAGTCCACTAAATCCGCTAGACCAAAAAAAAAAAAAAAAAAAAAAACGTGTTTTTCTTCTTTTATTGTACTTCAAGCCTCTATCTAAAAAAAAAAAGCTATTTGAGAAACAAAACCAGCAATGTAGTGTCTGTTGATGATAGAGGCTGATTGTGTCAAAAGGTGTGCATCAGGTAGGGGACACACACATAAGCTGCTGGTGGCATTTGTTCCTACAGCACTTGCATCAACTGGGATGGACAGTAGCAAATGTGAAGTTTTGATACAGCAGCTTGGTTCGGTTCAGTTCAGTGGTGTCAATCATATGTGGCATCAGCTGAAAAAATTTGCACAGCATCTCAACAGGAAAATAAGTATTTTGGTGATGCAAGAACCTGTTGACTTGGAAGCACAAGTTTGCAACTTTTTGAGAGGAAAATAAGTATTTTTTTCTACTGCAGAAAAAAGTACTTTTTTTATCACTTAAAAAAAAAAAGTACTTTGTTTCAGGGGAGCAAAGCAATAGCTATGAAGCCAGCCAAGCAGGGGAACTCAAATCAGCCAAAGCATATGAAAAATGGCAAAGGAACATTAGATGGTGAAGCGTCATGTGAGACGGGGCTGCATTTTTGGTGAATCTTCCAGGCCATATTTGCTTCGTGTTTGAATATTATAGAGATATGAAGAGTTCATGCGACCAGCAGCAGCAGCCACACAATATGCAGGCCAAGCGCACACAGTACCCGGACATGAAAAACGCGGAGGAGGCATTTGTGGTTATTTTACAAGGAACAAATTCATCATGGTTGAAATCATTATTGGCCTTTTGGTGATGCAAAAACCTGTTGACTTCGAAGCACAAGTTTGCAACTTTTTGAGAGGAAAATAAGTATTTTTTCTACTGCAGAAAAAAGTACTTTTTTTTTTTTTTTATCAGAATGTTACTGCTACCACGAGGAAAAATGGTCATGGATTGTTCGATTTTTACTCGTCTAGTTCAAGTTATGAAGCTGCACTGCTTTGGGGTTCTATTTACAGCCAAGCAAGGCATTTGGTTCTTCAATATTGATGTGAAGGGAGGCGTTTTGGTTCTCATTAAAGCACCTGCTGGTGCGTTGTTTGCACAACACCAGATGGAGAAGCACAATGTGAGACGGGGCTGCAATTTTGGCGAATTTTGTAGCTACTGTCCAGGCCATATTTGCTGCTTTTTTGAAGATTGGGAAGGGAACCAAATGGTGCTTTTTAAATCAAAAACTGCTGCAATTTATTTTGGCATAAAATCACTGCATAGAGGAGAAAAATATAGCCTTGTTTGGTGCCCTTACTCGACAAACTGCTGCCAGGAATGTTTTTCTCATTGCATTTTTTGGCCAGCAATCTTGTAGTAGATTGGGATGGCTTTTGCGATTTGGTGTGAATTGGAGTGAGACGGGCAAGAAAAGAATGATGGGATCAACAATGTGCCACCATGTTCAAGTCTTTAGGGAGGAGAGCATGGAGGTATTTTTTATTGCTAACAAGTGCTTCTTTTTTGCAGGTTACATTATTGCGACCAGCAGCAGCAGCTACTATGCAGACCACGTGAGATTAGTATGGCATTTCAAGTTTGCAGGATCTGTGCCAGTTGCATGGTACATTACTGCAACATTCCAATTGATCCAAGAGCAGGATTATTGGCTAAATGATGCATCAAGGGATCAAACTTGGGATATCATTTGGTTGATAAACGTGAATGGCAACAGAATTTTAACTCAATTACAACAAGAGGTTACATTATTTTATACAAGTTTTTATTTATTGATAATTGCTCAGTGTGTGGTATTAGCACTTGGTGCTCATTCCATTGAGAGATCGTCGATAAATGAAACTTGTATGCTATAGAGATATGAAGCGTTGATACGACCAGCAGCAGCAGCTACACAATATGCAGGCCAAGCGCACACAGTAGAAAATTCAGCAGCGGAGGAGGAATTTGTGGCTATTCTTAGAAGGAAGGAATTCATCAAGGTTGAAACCATTATTGGCCTTTTGGTGATACAAGAACCTGTGGACTTGGAAGCACAAGTTGGCAACTTTTTGAGGGAAAAAAAAGTATTTGTTCACTTCAGAAGAAAGTACTTTTTTTTATCACTTAAAAAAAAAAAAAAAAAAGTACTTTGTTTCAATTAATACTTTTTGAGAGGAAAAAAGTATTTTTCTACTTCAGAAGAAAGTACTTTTTTTATCACTTAAAAAAAAGTACTTTGTTTCAATTAATATTTTTTGAGAGGAAAAAAAAAAAAGTTCTTTTTCTACTTCAGCAGAAAGTACTTTTTTTATCACTTAAAAAAAAAAAAAAGTACTTTGTTTCAATTAATACTTTTAGTCATTTTAGAGGCTTAAAAAAAAAAAAAAAAAAAAAAAAAGAACATTAGCAAATGGAAAGGCTTGATACAGCAGCTACATGTTGCTGCGTTTAATGATTGAGCACACGGAAACACTACAGACCTCTTGTGTACACATGGGCATATAGTTTCTATTTAGTGGTTATTTCTTAGTTGGTGGTATTAGCACCCCGGGATGCTCATCCTACTAAGAACTGGTCATTAGTTAGAGAATGTACTGCCTTGGTACATATTGAGGGCCAAATATAGAGCATGTGGAAAAAAAAAATCATATGTATATTGCAGTATACTACCTGGGATATACATGTGTATTCATGAGTTTTTGACAGGTTGCAGACACTGATATACACATGTACATTGCTGATATACGCGGATATACATCTGATATACATGGAGTATTGGCCAACTTGTGCAGCATCGGATCAAACTTGGGACACACTTGCTCAAGTTTTACGTATACAACTGATATACATGGAGGATTGGCCAACTTGTGCATCAAGGGATCAAACCTGGGACATATGTTGGTTGACAAGAGGAGGAAGAACATTTCACATATGCATAATAAATGGGATTAACAGCTCATTTATTCAAGTTTTAGTTTTTATCATATTCTTAATTTAGCAATTTGTAGTGGCAACTTAAGTCATCATATAAGACTTGGGTTGGTCTTTAGCTTAATTCTTGCATTTTATTAGCCATTTTGGCACTCTTTGTAAAGACTCTTTAAAAAAAAAAAAAAAAAAATTGTACTTCAAGCCTAGTCTAAAAAAAAAATCAAATACGACAAGTCTTGAAGTAGGGGGCATTTGTAGTCATTTAAAATTTTATTGGATTTAAATCAGTATATTAATTTGGACTATATTAAATTTAAGAAAATAGTTCAAATAATGTGGCTAATATGGTTGGATTAATCATCTAATCTTAAAGATATTGGGCTAGTCCATTTGATTGGGCTTCAAATGGTGAGTCCACTTTAATAGCCCAAGGTCCAAGCCCATCTTGAAATTCAAGCCCGTGCCACGTGTCAAATGAGGTGGCAATCCAAGTCAAATTAATGGGCCAATGAAATCATGCCAAGTGTACGGATGATATGCTCTGACCAATCAAATGACAAGGCTACACCTCCCCTAAAAACTATAAATAGGGGTCCTCATAACTCATAAAGAAAGAGGAATTAAGAACAAGAAGCAAGAAGAGAGCTCGTGGATCAAAGTCTACATATTTCTCTACAAGCTACAAGTTCAAGCATCCAAGCGATCAAGTTCAAGCTCAAGCTCAAGTTCAAGTTCAAGATTAAGAACGAAGGCAAATATCAAGGCGTTCAAGATCAAATTAATTGTTTGTGGCAAATACCAAATCCAAATTCGAATACGAAGATTCAAGATCAAGCTGCTGAAGCCCTTGAATCTAAATCATATTCAAGTTTCAACATAGTTTACATTATTATTGGAGAATCAGAGGATTATATAGAGATTGCAACACTCAACATTCTTGAAATCAAATACTACATTTTGTTACTCATTTTTCCTATCTTCATTATTTATTTTTCAAAGACTCGGAAATTTGTTGGTTACAGTATTTTCTTTTACTTCTATAACAACTTTCTCATCTTCTTCTCTTTTACTCTATCTTGTTCACCGACATCCTCTGCTTCTACTATATGTTCTTCTTCTTTTAGAGAATTGTCTCATTCTCCTAAAACATCGTGTCCTTCTTCTACTGCTTTAATAGGAGCCCGTTTGGATTGGCTTATAAGTTGGCTTATAAGCTGTTTTCAGTTTTTTTGAGTGTTTGGCTGGCCAGCTTAAAGTCATTTTATGCTTAAAATAAGCTCAAAAAAATAATTGGACCCATTTGACTTAGTTTATCTAAAGCAGCTTATAAGCTGAAAACAGCTTATAAGCCAAAAAAAATAAGTTGGACTACCCCAACTTATTTTTTTCAGCTTATAAGCTGCAAACAGCTTTAAGCTGTAAGCCAATCCAAACGGGCTCTAGGTGTATCTTCAACTTTAGCTATAACTTCTTAATTGGAAATTTGTTCTTCTGTCTCATCCTCCTTTGACGTCCTCAATCTTTTGAAAGGAGATTCACCATTTCCTCTAATTCCTCTCTTTGCCCCCACGTACTCTAACCATTTTATCTATACACTAACAAATAAAAATATTAACAAAATTAAAACAATACATATTCAGATTCTCTGTAGTGAAACATCCTGGAGGATGTTTGATATAGGATGTTTAAACATATTCGGACAAATTTGTTCAAAGAACCTCAAGATGTTTGAACAAATAAACGTCAAACATGCTCAAACATCGTGGAGCATGTTTGAAACGTCGTGCCATAATGTCATCAACCAAACCCAGGAAATACTGGAATAACTACAGAAAAGGAACAATAACAAACAACACAACAACGTCACAAAAAACACTAGAGTTTCGGAAACAAAAAATAACAACTACACAACAAAATCTTTTTCTGACACCGCTACACAACTACAGAACAACAACACCAACCAAAATACAAAAAAATTATAATAAAAAAAAGAAGTAGAAGAAATTCAGAGTTTATCAATGAGGTAGAAAAAAATCTTACCTTGATGATCAACTCTCAAGATCATAAAAATAATGGAATAAAATTTGAAGCAAAACTGGTGAGCAGAGTAGCAATGGTTATGGTTACAGTAACGGTTTCATTTGACCCTTTTTGACTTTCTAAAATTTTCTCTCAAGTTTTCGTATTTCTAATTTAACCCCCAAAACTCCCTAATCCCTCTTTAATTACCGGCCCAATACTACAACAACAACAACAACAACAACAACAACAACAACAACCCAGTGAAATCCCACATTGTGGGGTCTGGGGAGGGTAGAGTGTATGCAGACCTGACTCCTACCAAGGTAGGACGGTTGTTTCCGAAAGACCCCCGGCTCAATAAAAGCATAAAAAGAAGTCAGATAAGGCTAAGAGATTCGGATAAGAGATTTAAAGCGATATGAAAATGAAATAATGCAAGCGACACAGATAACACATGATAATCAGAGCACAGAAAATAACAGATAATAGCAGAAATCGGAGCAGATGACACAAGATAACCAAAGCACATGAAATAACAGATAATAGCAGAAATCGGAGCACAAGAAATTATATTGCAATAATGCGACTACTAATAAGAACGGATAACGAGACTATCTACTAGCCTTCTACCCTAATTTGGGTCCTCCAAACCCCCCTATCTAAGGTCATGTCCTCGGTAAGCTGTAATTGCGCCATGTCGTGTCTAATTACCTCTCCCCAATACTTCTTCGGCCTACCCCTACCTCGTCTGAAACCATCCATGGCCAACCTCTCACACCTCCGCACTGGGGAATCTGTATCTCTCCTCTTCACATGCCCAAACCATCTCAATCTCGCTTCTCGCATCTTGTCTTCCACCGAGGTCACCCCCACCTTATCCCGAATATCCTCATTCCTAATCCTGTCACTCCTGGTGTGGCCACACATCCATCTCAACATTCTCATCTCGGCAACTTTCATATTTTGAACGTGAGAGATCTTAACTGGCCAACACTCTGCCCCATACAGCATAGTCGGTCTAACCACCACTTTGTAGAACTTGCCCTTAAGTTTTGGTGGCACCTTCTTGTCACATAGCACTCCGAAAGCAAGCCTCCATTTCATCCACCCTGCACCAATACGATGTGTGACATCATCGTCAATCTCCCCGCTGCCTTGCACAATAGACCCAAGGTACTTGAAACTACTTTTCTTCTGGATAGCCTGGGTACCAAGCCTTACTTCCAAGTCAGCCTCCTAAGGTGCTTCACTGAACTTACACTCCAAGTACTCTGTCTTGGTCCTACTCAGCGTAAACCCTTTAGACTCCAGAGTATGTCTCCAACACTCCAGCTTAGCGTTAACTCCGCTACGAGTCTCGTCAATCAGGACTATGTCGTCCGCGAAAAGCATACACCATGGCACCTCACCTTGAATTTGCCGTGTCAATCCATCCATCACCAAGGCAAATAAAAACGGACTAAGAGCTGATCCTTGATGCAACCCCATCACAACTGGAAAGTGCTCTGAGTCTCATCCTACTGTCCTCACCCTGGTTTTGACTCCCTCATACATGTCCTTGATCACCCTAATGTACGCCACAGGTACACTTTTAGCCTCCAAGCATTTCCATAGGATCTGTCTTGGAACTTTGTCATAAGCCTTTTCTAGGTCGATGAATACCATGTGTAAGTCCTTCTTCCTCTCCTTATACTGCTCCACCAACCTTCTCATAAGATGGATGGCTTCTGTAGTTGAACGTCCCGGCATGAATCCGAACTGGTTTTTTGAAATAGACACACCTCTCCTCACCCTCATCTCCACCACCCTTTCCCACACTTTCATAGTATGACTTAGCAGCTTGATACCTCTATAGTTGTTGCAACTCTGGATATCTCCCTTATTCTTGTATAGAGGGATCATTACACTCGCCCTCCATTCTTCGGGCATCAATGCCGTCTTAAAGATGACATTAAACAACCTAGTCAGCCACTCCAAACCTGTCGGGCCCGCTCTCTTCCAGAATTCCCCCGGAATCTCATCAGGTCCGGTCGCTCTTCCCCTGCGCATCCTACAAACAGCACCCTTAACCTCGTCAACCTTAATACTCCTGCAATAGCCAAAGTCGCGACGTCTTCCTGTATGTTCTAAATCACCCAACACAATGTCTCTGTCCCCTTCTTCATTCAAGAGTATGGAGAAGTATGACTGCCATCTCCGTCTAATGACAGTCTCCTCTAGCAATACTTTGCCATGCTCATCCTTGATGCATTTTACTTGATCCACATCACGTGCCTTTCTCTCCCTCGCCTTGGCTAGCCTGAACAATTACCGGCCCAATACTAATTAAAGAAAATGTGCCTTCCCCTTTATTTCAAACTCAAAGAGGTTTTCTCGCCTCTTTTCTCTCGAGTAAGTGGTCAAATATCGAAATGTTTTGGACAATATTTGGTATGTAAACAGGGGCGGAGTTAGGTTGGGCCGAGGCGGTTCGAATCCCCTTCGACAAAAACTTACATTGTATGTACAACGTTAGGATTATTTTTATGTATATATAGTAAATGTTAAACACACTTGATTTCTTCATTTGTTTACTTTTTTATATTTTTGAACCCCTTAGTTAAATTGTTGATTCCACTACTATGTGTAGAGGTTTCCCATGATGGAGAGGTGTGTCAAAGGGATTTGGCATCAAGGCAAACTATGATGCTGATAGATGAGGATGGCGAGGATGATGACAGTGATAATGATATAATCGACATAATTCATGTCTAATCTTAATATACTTTAATACTACTGCTTAACTGAACTCGGAATAATTATACTCAACTTATTTCTATTTTAAAAATATCCAAATGGGAGATAATAAAAATTGCAAGTTTTTCACAATGAAAATTTCGATGAGCAATTTCAACTTTAATTTTATAAGTATTTAAAAAAAAGGTGGGAAGCACCAAAAAAGATTAGAACAAGAACAACAAGTGGTTATTCAATTACTAGATGGCGCAGCACGGACCCAACACTTTAGATTATAGGATATCTATACGTATGTAGTTGTGTTTGGATAATGATAATATATATATTTTATATTGCTAATAAACATATATAAGTTTGCACTGTTTTCACACACACACATATATATATATATATACTATGTTCAAAACACAATTAATATAACATTATAATTTATGTTCCGTATCCAAAACTTTATTATGTTAGTGTTAATTTATTAATACTTTTTAAAAGAGAAGACTTGTTTAAAAATAAACTGTTTTCCTCTCTTTGAGACAAAACAATAGCAATATTTAAGTATCAGTTGATACTTTGAATTTTAATTCGATTAATTTAAAGGTGTAAAATATTCTATTGTTAATGTATGTAGATTCAATACTTATTATTTTTTATCAAATTTTGATTTGGATAATTCTAATTCAAATTATTAAATTAATTTTACATGTTTAAAACGAAACAAAGTAGAAATTTAATTTTCTATTTAAACGAAGAACTACTATCTTTTAATTTTTGGTGAATATTCTTGGTTTAGCTCATTTTACTTGTCATGTTGTCTTTTGCACTTTTGTTTTTTAAGGAAACGTCAATTAAAATTATAATTTGACTAATTTACCTTATTTATTATTTGATCTCCATTTAATATTATTTTTTATTTTACGACATTAATCTTTTTTCATATTTATTAGAGTAATAATAAAAATAAAAAAATAATTAAATTATACCTTATTTTAATATATAAATATTTTAAGTATATTTATTTTAGTAAACATAACAAATAAATGACATGGCGGAATAGCAAATGCAACAGTTAAATAACTAGATTAAATCTCAGGCTAATATAAGAAAAGAAAGGAAATTGTATGGTTTAGCTACTTAACTTTTTTAAGAAAAGCAATAATATGGGGTCCACGTTTTTTGTTGTACAATAATTTCATTTGTTCCCACTAATGGGTTGATATGCATGTGACAATGAATCCATCGTTATTGACTTAATGGGGATACTTTGGGAATTACATGAATATTGTTTGACTTTTTAATATGGGGTGCACATTTTTTTTTTTTTGATATTGCTGGGTTTTTTAATATGGGGTCTACTCTTTTTTTTTTTTGATGTTGTTTGATTTTTTTAATATGGAGTCCATTTTTTTTTACATGAGTTTGGAGGTGGCGGGGTCCACTTTTTTTTTTTTTTTTTTTTTTTTTACAAGAGTTGGAGGTGGACGACGAAACCACTCATGCTTCTAATATAGTAAAAATAAAGACCGTTTATATTTCGTCTTCATGATGTTATTACTCATTATAGTGTGAGACATATGTGTCTAAACATATACTCAAAGGTATAAGTTTTAAATCTTTTGGTTATATGACTTCTTTAGCAGTTTTTGTATTCAATTTAAATCGTTATTTATTTTTTCCTGAACTTCTCGTCTTTACATTTTCTCTAAGCGTACCTTTACCATTTTCTGAACTTATTATCATTATTTAATTTTTTTTTTGTTTTTTGCAATTGTCTCCTTCTTCTTCACGTGGACCCCACCTCAATTTTTTTCCTAGCAATTATCTCCTGCTTCTTCACATGGACCCCACCTCAATTTTTTTCCTAGCAATTATCTCCTGCTTCTTCACATGGACCCCACCTTATATATATATATATATATATATATATATATATATTTTTTTTTTTTTTTTTTTTTGCAATTATCTCCTAATTCTTTACACAGACCCCACCTTAATTTTTTTTAATCTCTACTATTATAGAAAAGTGGGCCCCACCTTAAATTTGTTTTTTTTTATTTCTACTATTATAGAAGATTGGGCCCCACCTAATTTCTTTTTTTTAATATACCGTTTATATTTCGTCTTGTTGATGTTATTCCTCATTATTGGTGTGAGACATATGTGTCTAAACTTATACCCAAAGGTATAAGTTTTAAATCTTTTGGTTTTATGACTTCTTTAGAAGTTTTTGTGTTCAATTTAAATCGTTATTTCTTTTTTTCCGAACTTCTCTTCTTTACATTTTCTCTAAGCGTACCTTTACTATTTTCTAAACTTATTATCATTATTTAAATATCCTTTTTTTTTTGTTGCAATTGTCTCCTTTTTCTTCACGTAAACTTCACCTTAATTTTTGTTTTTGTTTTTGCAATTATCTCCTGATTCTTTACGTGGATCCCACCTTAATTTTTTTAATCTCTACTATTATAGAAGAGTGGGCCCCACTTTATTTTTTTTTTCATTTCTACAATTATAGAAGATTGGGCCTCACCTTAAGTTTTTTTAAAAAAAAAAAAATCTTCTACTATTATAGAAGAGTGGAGCCCACCTTAATTTTTTTTAATTTTTTTTAAATAAGTGACTTACGACCAAACTATATAGAAACTCATGTTTCTATATAGTAGAAAAAAAAAATTCTTCTACTATTATAGAAAAGTGGGGCTCAATTTTTTTAATTTTTTTTTTAAATGAGTGACTGATGACCAAACTATATAGAAACTCATGTTTCTATATAGTAGAAATATACTCGTCCTGCTGGTAAACCAACTGCCACCTATAAATCCATAATATAAAAGACGACCTGTGTGTTAATAGTTTAAACTAAAAGGAGATATTTAAAACACTTATGGCATCTTTCTTTTTGCTTTTAATTTGCAAAAAAATAAATTTAAAAGCTCAGTTTTGAATTTTGCAAACTGTTATTTGTAATAAATTCAAAGAAACACTTCAGAATAGTTGTAATGTAAACTCACACTAATAATTTAAGAATGTCCCACATGGACAACCTCTTGTTTCTGCTCAGGATAATGTAGGCACACATAAATTATTCAAAAATGTCCCACATTTTGATTCTTACTAGGGAAGTTTCTCATAAATAACAATGTGTTTTAAGAATGACCGAGGCTAAAATATTTTAATAGTCTAAAAGCTTCTTTGGCACAATTTAAGAATCAAAACAAACCTATAAATAGCCTCATTTCATCACTTTCTCTACTTAAAAGGATCACCTAAATATCTTCTCAATCCTCTCTCAATATCTTGTTGCAAGTTGTTTGTTTTCAAGATTCTTTTTTTAGTTTAATCTTCTGGTATTCAAGATTCACTGGACTGAGTAATCTGAATTCGCACTAGGGTTGTCCATTGGGATAAAATACTCCCTAGCAAAAGTTTATTTATTCTGAAGATCGAACTCAAGACCTCTGATTAAGACTATCAAGTCCTTTTTTCAAATGTTGCAACTATGTTGAGTTCCACATTTGAGTTGATCTCTGTAGCTTCTTCCAATTCTCACTTTATCTTTTGTTTCTGCAATTTTCTCATAGCCATTCTCCTACTTAGTGGCTTCCAATCTAGTTCAGAAGATCACACCACCAATCTTGATCATGACATGTCCAAGAGAAAAGAAGCACAAAGTACTCCTAAGGCTAAACAATTTCACAAAGGTATGCATGTTGATTATGAAATTAGAAATATGGGCACACGTGTCACATCAGAAGAAATGCATATGTTTTCCACATCGAGTGACACATCAACCGTAGAAGTTCTCCGGGATATAAACCAAGACAACAAAAGTGGAGCATACATCGATACTGCTCATTTTCAATATCACGAGTCTGCTAAACAATCTCATCGTCAAGACATAAGTTTCAAGCGCGAAAATGTAGGAGGGGCGAGTGCTAATAGTACAATTGATAGAAAAATGTATTTAGCAAAAACAAGAAAGGAAACAAATGGCAACAATTTTGAGAAGAGTGATGAGAAAGAAGAGGATGAATTGAGGAGAAGGATTGAAGATTTCATTGAGAAGATGAATAGGGGTTGGAGGGCAGAAAAATTGGGAATATGTTATCAAAGTCAATGAATTGTATGATTGTTAGTTCGTTGACCGCTCACTAGCCAATGAAAAAAAAAAAAACTTGTACTAGAAATTAGAAGAAAAAACAGTTGTTATATAACTTTGTTGACAATTTTGCAGCATAATAGCTCTTCATTACTCTCTTCCATCCCAATCTACGTGGCACCATTCGGATTGTTGAGAATTGAACAAATTTTTCTTTGACCGTGTATTTTTCATGTCTTTTAAATATTTAGAATTTCAATTATTGTGACTTCTAATACATTTTACGTAGTTTTCAAATATATAGTTTTATTTTAAAAAACTTTTAAAATTTCGTGTAAGAATTCACGGTTAAAAACTGAAAAGTTTGACTCTCAAAATCCGAACGGTACCATATAAATCGGGACAGTTCTCATTTTCTACTTCTTTACGGTGCCGTAAAAACTGAATAGTTTGACTCTTAAAATCCGGTACCATATAAACCGGGTATAATTATCATTCCATTAAAAAATTGAACTTCTGTGGAAGGTAGGACTCCAACTAACTTGATCATCATATACCACAGAACGTGAGTACATCTCAATGCTCATTTTGACTTGTTTTCTTTATTGATAAGTTTGGTAAGCCAATTTGAGTACAGTCAAACCTCTCTATAACAGTATCGTCGGTTTCAAAATTCTTCAGCTGTTATAGAGAATAGCTGTGATACACCTACAACAACATTGACATTTAAATAATACTTCGCTGTTATAGGCAAAAAAGATGTATAAAATCTAATTTTCATTTTTAATTGTCAAATTCTAAGCTTAATCACACTTTGTATAATGAAGGAAGATCGTTTAATGATGAAAATATATATATATATATATATTCATATGATATTTTTTGTCATAAACAGTGTATTAAATGATCAAATATTTGGTCAAAATTTCTACACTTATTATTGGTAATCATAGGTATTTTGTATAAAGATGGTTAACTATTATATTAACAAAAAAAGAGGATATCTATTATATGGGCGTAGTTGTACAAATAGCGTACTATTATAAAGTTGGTTGTTGCTGTTATAGGTGAAATGCTTTTATAGAGAAGTAAAATCTAACATAAAAAATCAGTTCCAAAACTTGGCTGTTATAGAGAGGTCTGACTGTATATGCATCCTATCATAATCGCGTACGGAAGCATTAATTGTCTTCAACTTAAACTATATTTTTTTCATCCCAAAATAAGTGTCATCTTACCTAACATCATGCCTATTAAGAAATCAGTGAATACATATGTAAAGTTTATTAAACTAACCCTATCTATTAGATGTTTCTTGAGACTTGATCAATATTAAAGAGGACTGCTTCTTTAATGCTAAGGGCATAGTTGGACACGCGTTAATTTTTGTGTTGAATTCCTAAGGTGACACTTATTTTGAATCTTTCTTTTTGCTAAGATGACACTTATTTTGGAATGTAGGGAGTATTTAATTAAAAAAGAGTTTGTTATTTTAGCAATGCACCTTAGATATATGAGGGGGCGAATTGTGTCTTGTCCAATTTTTTCTAGTTAAAGATCCGATTTTTTAACGTCAGTAACCTAGACACAAACTGAAAGTGAAGTGCAGAAATTAAAGTACGCAAACAATTTTATGTGAAAAACTTATTACTCAAGGGAGTAAAAATCAGACCTACCCTCATAGGCTTTATCTCAAAAACTTCACTCTTCTCGAGCAATTGTGGATTACAACTCAATAACCAAAGGGAATATAACCTTTAGCCCCTACAATCAACCCAAATTGTAGCTACCCTTTTAAGACTAAACTCCTAGTCCAGAAAGCTAAAACAAACTCCAATAATGATCACGTATAACAACACTTCAAAAAGCAAATAGGCCACAATTAAAGAGGAAGACTTAAACATAACCAACTCAAGAACTAAGCTATAACTTCCTCAGGAACAAATTCTCTTGTTGATCAGTTTAAATCACTAAAAGCACCTCTTGCTATGACTGCTATTTGTCAAGAACAACTCAGTATGTGTGCAAATAGTTATTTCTTACTGGCATTAATGTGGTGCTTTATATAAGAGCAGTGATGGCCGAATCTTCTACGCTTTGTTCTCCAAAACTCAAAGTATTGTGGTTAAGGAATCCAATCCTACTTGGACTTATTGATATTCTTATTTTTTTTCGATCTTCACACATTTTCTTTTATTTTCAAAGCTCTTTAATTTTATGTAAGTGCATCAATATTTCGTTGTTGATATTCCTTGATGCAACGCGTATAGCCCATAAACTAAATTCTCAAGTAATCCTTCTTACACTTGGAATTTGTTTGGAAGCTTCTGAGCTACAGTCGCCTAAGGACTTGGTTCTTTCAATGACTGCATAACATTCTTGCAATCCTATTAAGTCTCATAACCAGTATCACCAAGGGACCTAATTCTTGTGTAGTTATTTGGCAATCATCAAAACTATTTGAACTAAACTCAACGAAATTTCTTCTATGATACTTACACTAATTAGAATGCACTCCTATCACAATCAGAGAAAGGGATAAAAATAGTTCCTTATGTTGGAGGGTAGATTTAAAGTAGTCCTTTAAATATGCACTAAATAATTTTGGTCCTTTAAGTTTGTCAACAGTCAACATTTTTAGATTCCATCAAGTTTTTACTGAATTTTATCCATTAAATTTGACAAAAAATGTGACTTTATTAACCTTAAACACCAAACAAGTCTCATTAGACACAAAACAAGAATTGCACTAGACACAAAAAATTTTAAAAAATAGTAGAAATTACACTTCAAAAAGTTGCATCAGACTTTAGAAATAAATAAAAAATAGCAGAAACTATAAAAGTGCTACCTCTAAATATGGTTCCCGCTATTTTTTTTCATAGTTCCCAAAAATCTAACAAATAGAATTCAATAAAATACGATGGAGACCAGAAATATTAACTTTTGACAAACTTACAAGATCAAGACTGTTCAGTACATACTTAACAGATTACTTTTTATCATTTTCTCATCACTATCACATGCCCACTAATTTAAATTCATGGATCCGCTAATGTACGCTTTTAACAAAAATATTTTACTCAAAAAATAAAAGCCTTTATGATGCCAGTCATCATGAAAGATTAACAACTTATAATTAAGCACTTGAGAAAGCATTTTTAGTGTTGAAACTAATTTTATAAATAAGTTGTTGTGTGCTTAGATGAAAGTATTGAAGTTGTTAATAAGCTGTTTATGTGTTTGGTAAACAAAAAAGTGAAGATAAATTGTTCTTTTGTTAGAGTGACTAAAATATCCTAAAAATTTATAAATTTAAAAGTATCCATGTTTTAAAAAAAAGGATGGCGGGGTGTGGGTGGGGGTGGGGGTGGGGGGGGGGGGCGACGGATATAGAGTGAAGAGAAAGTTAGGAATTTGTTTTGAGAAAGATATTTTGAGAATTAAAAAAATATATTAAGGATAAAATAAGTTGAAAAGTCATAATTCAACTTATAATTTTTGACTGATTTTAGCTTGTAAGCACTTTTGTGTTTACCAAACGCATAGATAAGCTAAAAACTACTTATATGTCAGTTTAACCACCATATAAGCTTAGCCAAAGACCCTCTTAACTGGAAATAAAAAGCCTTTATGATTTGAGTAATGATGAAAGATTAACAGCTTGTAATCAAACGCTTGAGATCTATACTCCCTCCGCCCCGTAATAAGTGTCACCTTAATAAAAAACACGCATATTAATAAATCAATAATGCAATGTAAAGTTTATTAAATTACCCCTATATAATAAAATTAAATTACTTTTTTCTCTTGATTAGTGCATGCACAAGTAGTAATCTTTTTGACATTGGGAATCCAACAATACCAAGTTAGAGACTGTCTGGATGGGCTTAAAAAAAGCAGCTTATAAGGCAAAAAAAAAAGTTGGGCCGGGGTAGCCCAACTTTTTTTTTTGGCTTATAAGCTGCTTTAGATAAGCTAAGCCAAACGGACCCAATTATTTTTTTTTGGGCTTATTTTAAGCACAAAATGACTTAAGCTGGCCAGCCAAACACTAAAAAAAGCTGAAAACAACTTATAAGCTGTTTTCAGCAACTTATAAGCCAATCCAAACGGCCTCTTAGTATGTAGCTTTTCTCAATCATCATTCAGATGTTACTTTAATTTGTCATTTTTTGTCTAAGGGTAGAGTTGGAAAAAACGAGCTAATTTATGTCTTAGTTTCCTAAAATGACACTTATTATGGGACAAAAAACTTTGGTTAAGGTGACACTTATTATGGGACGAAGAGAGTAGTAGTTAGGGGAAGGAGTAAGACTTCAGTAAAATAATTAAGAGAACCCCACACTTTATAAGCCAATCCAA
Source organism: Lycium barbarum (assembly GCF_019175385.1). Classification (NCBI taxonomy): domain Eukaryota; kingdom Viridiplantae; phylum Streptophyta; class Magnoliopsida; order Solanales; family Solanaceae; genus Lycium; species Lycium barbarum. Next base: position 47,364,489 of record NC_083338.1, on the reverse strand, counting down.
ACGGGCTCTTAGTATGTGGCTTTTCTCAATCATCATTTAGCTGTTACTTTAATTTGTCAGTTTTTGTCTAAGGGTAGAGTTGGAAAAAACTAGCCAATTTGTGTCTTAGTTTCCTAAAATGACATTTATTATGGAACAAAAAACTTTGATTAAGGTGACACTTATTATGAGACGGAGAGAGTAGTAGTTAGGGGAAGGAGTAAGACTTCAGTAAAATAATTAAGAGAACCCCACACTTTAATTGGAAAGGAAGCTTCTTAAAGTACTTGATTATATGTACATGACTTAACTACTCCAATAAGAAAAAGTCATAAACTTAGCTTTCACAGCACACCTCACCATCAAAATCCTCAAAATTTGCTAAAAAGGCTTAGTTGGCACACTTTTTAAAAGTCATAGAGAAATGCTTTATAAAAGGGCCTAATCCATCACAATTATGAGTTATCCTGTTTGTGTTTCTGAAACAATGTTGAGTTCAACATTTGAGTTGCTCAATCAGGCCAATTCCAATTCTTTTGTTGCCTTCCTTTTCTGCAATTTGATAATTGTCATCCTATTAGTTAATAGTTCAAAAAATAGTGACAACAAATTTGTTCCACTTTCCTCCAAGGCTTCTGTGAAAAATAATTGTCCTGTCTTGGATAAGAACAATGGTTTAGCAGATGCAATTGAAGCAACCAGTATAAATTTGGCAGCAAAGGACAATGACAATGACAATGTCAACGACAACGACAAAAAGACGAGTGGTGATGAGGAAGAAGATGAGCTAACAAGAAAAGTTGAATTATTTATTCAGAAGGTAAATAGAAGTTGGAAAGCAGAGAAATTGAGTGCATATAAATAAATAGAGATGACATGAACAATTTTGCAAGTTTGTTTTTGGTTAGGCAGAGGAATGTGGAATGGAGATTACCCTCACTTTCTTTATTATGTGGATATATTACATATTGCAAAGTTCTCTTGTTTTCTGTCCTAACCAATACAGAAGCATGGAAAGCTATTTTGTGTCATTTCTTCTCATTTCCCTCCTTCCTTTTCCTCTTTCCAGCTCTTTTTAGATGTTTGAAGTATCGATTATCATTGTTGCCAATGTAATGCAGCACATTCAATTGCTAGATGATGTAAAAACCTGTTACATTATCGGTATATCTTAACTTGTTACATCTAGGTAACATACATTATTTTTCATGTTACTAATCCTATTTTTATGGACAATTACCTGCATTAATTTTCTAAAGTACCTGATAATGTGGAGAGAAAAAAATTATGCTGTCACTATATTTAAGTTAAACTCGATAAATAAATCAACCACTACGGTGTTGTCACAATTCAAGCACTTGACATGTATTATCCGCTTTGGCTTAACAGACTTCACAGATTTGTCCCTTAGGTTACGCCATCATCAAGTTTAAAAAGAGTGCATGTAAACTTACTCAGTTTTATATAACACTTCACTTTTATCTACCTTTTCAATGTGGGAATTCCTTAAGGTGTCATATGGACCGCTTCTTCAAAAATTTATCAACCTAGAAGTCCGTGATCAATTTTTCTTTTTACCCGCCCTTCATCATGAACGTCATAGATGTAATGCTCTTTCTTTAATTTAACGGTAAGGAGAGCCAATAATAGTGAAACAAACAAGTATATTTGAGATGGGAAGGAAACAGCTCTTTCCATCTGTCAACCAAGTTGGCGGCGTAGGTAGTTACCAATAAAAACAAAGAAATGACTAGGAATTCAGAGAATCAATTATAGGTACGTAACTCAATAATGAAATAGAGAAGAAGTAGAATCAATGGGAGGTTGACTTATTCATCTTTCTGATCTTTTAAAGATTATCAAAGCTACCAAAGAAACAGACACCCCTCTTGTCCCATTTAATGTTACCATTTCATTTTGAAAGTTTCAAAATGTAGAAATTTTATAGTACAAGGGTGTAATTGTTTGATATTAGTAAAATATAAGCAGTGCATCTGAAATTGAGTTATATTATAGGAGTGTTTAGTGTAATAACTAAACACTTACCACTTTACAAATATAGGATTTAAGAACTTTTATTTCCAAATCCACCTAATAGGTCTTTAATTCAATAATTCGTAAAATTGCAATTTTTTTAATGAAGTGAGATGGATAAGTTAGAACTTTCATTGCTATATGCCCTTACAAAAATGAAAAATGTCTAAAAGAAAATGTTTAAATTTTTTGAATGATCTCTGATTCCATATATTTACAGGTATATAAACCTTAGTTTTTTAGATTACACATACATTCCAGGATATGCCTATGATGGAGTTTAGAGGGCAGAGGAAAAAACAGAAAAAGAGGAAACAAGAATTTCATGCTCAATGATAAAAGAAAAAAGGGATATATCTATTTAGAAAGAAATTATTTTTTCCTCGAACATTTCTTTCTTCTGGATTTGATGATCTAGGCTTTGTTTTCAACTTGTAATGAGCCATCTCTCATCAATTCTAAGCTGAGACTGTTAAAACGTTCACGAGAATACTGTCTCGATGCTTTTCTCCAATCCGTACCAGCCTTCATCATCGCAGCAAATTCCTCATAACTAATGCGACCATCCTGCACGTTTGACAAAATAAGGAAACAAGGCTGAGCTCCCAAACTCCGGGAAGAAGCTAATCCAAAAGAGTTTGGATATACGCTATATACTTCTAGGCATATAGTTAGAAATGAAAGAATAAACTTCAAGCGAAAAACACTTTAGGAAAAGATAATGTGAAATTTTATGAGAAAGAAATGGCAAAAGTGTGATAGATTTATGAAATCTGCTACACATACTGACAAAAGCAAATGGTAAAAAATTCTAGAGATAGATGAAATATGATTCTATGAAAATGGAAAACCACAGCTATATTATAAATATAAGTATATATGCATAAGAATGTGCAGCAGATACATAGTGTCTAGTGACTCATTGTTGAATAATAAAATGGATTTACCTAGGAAGTCTAGAGATATATCTTTCATTACAAAAGTTGTATGACAGGTCAATCTTTTTATTGGAAAACTACGTCCTCGAGGAAAATCCATTTTATTATTCAACAATGACGAGGTTTCAAAATCATACAGAGTGTCTCTTTTTCTTCTTAAATCGAAATAGAATAGAATAGATTCATTCAGTAACTTTCAAATTTTATTTCAGTCATCCAAATTGTCTATTAAAAAGAATTAGATAGAATCACTCAACCTATTGACAACTTCTTCCCAATTTCTTTCACGGTAAAACACCACAATATTCTAGATTCACGACTTGTCTCAAACAAGAGAAAGAAACAAGCATGAGTCTCATGACCAATATATATGTGCTAGAAAGAGTGCATGCCATCAAAGTATATGTGTATTCCCCATACCATCCACATAAACTCACACATACCAATGCTTAATATTTGCACTACGAAGTATGAACCACTAAGCCAGTAAGTGGTGGACCAAACAAAAGAAAACTACCAAACAGTATACGTGCACATAACCAGACATACTGACCTTGTCCGTATCAACATCGTGCATAATGGCATGGAGGACTTCCTCACTATTGCTGTCATCCTCATCACTCAACGCACTACGCAGCTCTTCGATTTCTATGTAACCAGTCTGGTTTTTGTCAAAAATTGAAAATGCGTTGTGCAGGTGTTCATCATTGGCCATCTTTCTTAGATGAACAGATACAGCAACAAACTCTGCATAATTTAAACTTCCATCTCCGTCAACGTCAGCCTGTAAAACCGATACAGAAAATAAAAACATAATAAAACTAAAACTAAAATACTAATAAAAAGGATAAGCGCCCTTCAGGTCAAAGACCCAAAAGGATCAAAGAGAAATGCCTTATTTTTTTATTTTATTTTTTGGAAAATAATAAGCACCAAACTGAGGATGCCAAGACAAGCGAAATGTTAAGCTCATTTGGCTACAGATTTTTCTACACTGAAATGGTAAGTACAATGTTACAACTTATATTGACCAAATATATGTCGTAATCAATCAATTTCTTGAGATTAGGGTTAAAGAAAAAAGACTAATGCTGTCTTCTCATCAACAACAACTACGATTCTCTAAATCTCATGCTTATCCCTGCATCGACGTACAAATCTATAACCAACCTGAAAAGACTCCCGGCAAACAATGGACAATAATGTAAGGGCACCATTAATGTAATATCAGGTGTCCATTATGTAAATAAGTTAACTACTTTAAATATGTCACCTTTTTCAATTATGTGGATTAGCCTTGGTAAACCGTAAAACCTCAGGCATGTTCCAATTGAGGCTGATGTGTATAATTAAAGGAGGCAACATATTATGTAGTTAACTTAACTACCTAATAGATGCTTGAAAATATGCACAAAAGTTTTTCCAAAATGTGAACCGGAAGGGTCTAATAGGAACACTTTATCATGTGTTCAGGTGCCCAATTGGAACAACGCGTAGTTCGAGTGTCTAAACGAAATTTACCGACAAGATTAAGGGACTGTCTATGTAATAAGCCTTTTCTTTACTAAGATCACATGGATTCCAAGAGGTTTCAAGTCCTTTTAAATAATGTCAATCTACGTATTTTAGAGGTCTATGTAAGACATGGCCATATCATCTCGGGCACCTGCCTTCTCTTTGAGGCAGAAAAGTTCCAAGAGAGCCCAATAGTGCTGCAGGCTGGTAGTTTTGATCAATTAACAACTTATGTTTACCCAAATAAAATCGAGCCAAGAAGCAGTGCATGAGAATTCTTACCGCTTCCATGAGAATCTGAAGATCAGCCTCAGAGATCTGCTGGCCAAGCTTCTGCAAGCCATTTTTAAGTTCTCCATGGTTTATCTTGCCCTTCTTTCCCGTATCCATCATTTCAAATGCTTCCTTCAGTCCAGCGACTTCCTCCGCAGACAAAAACTCAGCCATAACCTGTACTTGGAAGACAAGAAAGTACATATATCAAGAAGATAAAAAATGAAACTTGGTCAAAGGCTGAGAATCTTCTCATTTTTTTCAATGAGAATTAAGATTTCATTAAGGGCTTTTTTCATTTCTGGCCTGTTGGTCGAAACTAATTATGGTCGCTAGCCAAAATATACAATACATATACACTGATTATGTATATTATACGTATATTTACATATATCATATATATTTATGTATACAATATGTATATTATATGTATATTTATACTTAATGTACAAGACATTTACATTTGCCAGCTATTATTTTTCTGGACGGTCCAAACAGGTAATTATGCCAATAGCACTAGGTAGTGCAGTAAATAGTTACAGACAATCTTCTCTCCTTCATTTCGGGCTTTGAGAAAAAGCATATAAATTCATCTTTATTGGACAGTGAAGAATCCCGAGCTTACAACTATGATTTGCGGACTACAGTGTGCGCTTACCCATATCAATTCATCTTTATTGGACAGTGAAGAATCCTGAGCTTATAAATATGATTTGCAGACTAAAGTGTGTGCTTACCGTCAACGCTTTTTTCTTGAGCTTGTTCATCACTGAAAACTGCTTGAGCCTTGCTTTTACAGTCTCACCCAATGAGACGTTTGGTGCTTTGTTTATATTTTGCAACCACGGATGCTCTGTAACCACAAGAGTCAAAGCCCCGAAAAAAGACACTTATCAGAAAGAGAGTAAAACAACGAATGAATGAAATACAATATCTCAATATTCCACAAACGTTACCGAGAACTTGTTGAGCTGTGAGCCGTCGACTTGGATCTGGATTAAGCATATTCTTTACAAGATCCTTTGCATTATCAGAAACTTTAGGCCATGGATCCCTCTTGAAATCAATCACAGAACGGATAATCGCTTGGGCTACTCCTTGTTCAGTCTCTACAAATATTAAGAAAGGAAGTTAGGGAAGTATCGAGAAAACATTAACATATCTATGCAAGTTATTTAGCACAATGTTTCTCAGACTCTCCAAAAATGCGACAGGACCTATGTCGGATCCTCCAAAAGTAATGCATTTTTGGAGGATCCGACACAGATGCTGCAGCATTTTTGGAGAGTCTAAGCAACATAGATTTAGCAACAGTCCAACCCATAGAACCAAAGAGAAGCCAAAATAATTGAGCAGAGGCAGCCTTACACCTCACCCACCCAGTCATCTAATATTTCAACGACATATTCCAACATGAATCAAGTTGTACTTCATATTTCACACCCTTAGGGGTCGTTTTATTGTTGGTTGGGGTTATGCAGGGTTTAGTTATTCCTTCTTCTACCCTACATAATCATAACTTATACATGTATTAGTCATGCGGGATTGTAAATTGTAAACTGGTAACCAAACACTGTATTTGATGTGCTGAATTTTATACATAGCAACTAAAATGCTACTAACCATGGTACTAATTTAATACATGAATAATTCACTTGCTAAGCAGCAACCAAACGACCCCTTAGTTAATAAATCATCAAGTTATAAATATTGCACAGCTGAAGATCTTTGCGTCTGAGGTTTGTTCCGTGGTTATAAAAAATGAAGTCAAGAAAATAACCTGCCCAGAACGGTGGAACACCACAAAGAAGAATGTAAAGTATAACTCCAGCACTCCAGACATCGACCTCTGGTCCATAATTGCGCTTTAGGACCTCAGGAGCCATGTAATAAGGACTTCCCACTATCTCATTAAAGCATTCCCCTGTTAATAAAGAAATTAAAACATTAAATATTTTTTTAGCATGATAAAAGGCTTAAACTCACGGTTTCGTTTCTAATTGCATACCAGGTTTAAAGAAAACAGACAACCCAAAGTCAATAGCCTTCAGCGGAGCTGTTTCTTTCTTGTTACCAAAAAGAAAGTTCTCAGGTTTGAGATCACGATGCATTACCCCATGCCTGTGACACATCTGCAATACCATTGGAAATTTATAAACTGACCATAAATATATAGGCCTCGACACACTTAAATATGTATTAAGTTGGCATAGTCTGCTAACTTAATAGCTTTGGTACCATGCCTTTCAGATAACAGATTAGCATAAACCAAATGAAGAAAAGTTCAAAAGATAATACTACAATGAATCCCTCTTTGATTGGTCAATTGTGACACATTCCAAATCCTATTGCTCAATGAAGTTATATTCACCCCTGGACTGATCCACAGATTCTTTCACATATCCATAATCTGTCATTAAGTATTTTGGGTCCCAATGCATATAAAGGACATGACACATATGGGTGGCAAAATTAGCATATGAAAACATGATCCGCCCAACCCATTAGGTTTGGACGGGTTATTGACCCGCCCATTTATTAGCTATAATAAAGGAAAAAATAGTTTTATTAGGTACTTAAAAAATTATAAAAGAACAAACAAAGAAATTAAAACTTAGTAAGAGTTGGGCGGGTTGGGTTATGACCCGCTCTTTAGTCCATTCTAATCCAACCTATTTCAACCCAAGTAACTTTTTGGCGGGCCAACGTCCCGCCCATTTATTAACTCACCCCATTTTGACCTGCCCAAATCCAACCCATTTGACACCAGCGGTGGAGCCAGAATTTTCATTAAGGGGTGTCCAAAAATTATAATTATGTTGTGAGCAAGTATCGAAGTCCGACCTTAGGGAATTTTTGCAATCCTTTCACCACTGCGCTGAACCTTCAGCTTGTGTCAACACTGGTGTATATACCTATAAAACCAAAATTTGACCTACCTATACAATGCAATTTTGAGGCGAAGGGGTGTCGCTTGATACCCCTCGGGCAAGGGCAGCTCTGCCCCAGTTTGACACCTCTAATGACACATATATTTAAGAATTGACACCCAATCAAACATAGAGCAAAGGACATGTGCATGTGTCTCACTGAGTAAATGCGATGAACAACCATCTACAACACTTACTTTGTGAAATCAATCAGCAAACGTAAATACCAGAAAGGCATTAGGAAGAGGATGAACTCAAATGGAGTACACACTTTGTGATTATACTTTGAATCAGAACCAAAAGTTCTCATAGTGTTTTCTACCCATTGAAAGGATATTACATTTTCTGCTTTGCTCATTGAAAATCAAAGGATTGGGTTAACCCTTAACAAAGACAGATTCACGATTTATATATGAAACAAGATTCCTACGATTTATATATGAAACAACTTAAAAGTACTTCATAATGTCATGCAGGACAATTAATAGTTGTTGCAGAAAATGAGGCTAACTAAAATGGAACCTAATTGAATGTCCATACATAAGCTTTGAATAACTCAGTGAGAGAAGCACCCCAAGTTACTACGTAAAAACCAAATGGCATCAACTGTGAACTGAGAAGCTGATAAAAACTACTCCCTGTGTTTCAATTTGTTTGTCTTAATTTGACTGGGCACACAGTTTAAGAAAGTAATAAACAAGACTTCTGAATCTTATGGTCTTAAACTAAAGTTATGTACAATGTACCAAAATGCCTTTTAATCTTGTGGTCTTAAACATGTTATGCGGGATGTTGGAATTAAAGAGTTGCCAAATTAAGAAAGAGATATTCTTTTTTTTAAACAGATTAAAAAGGAAAGTAAGACAAACAAATTGAAATGGAGGGCGTATACCTGAACGACTTCCACAACAGTTCTCAAAATTACGGCAGCTGCCCTCTCCGTATAGTGGCCTCTAGCTACGATTCGGTCAAACAACTCTCCACCCTCACACAGTTCCATCACAATGTGCACTGCAGTATCATCCTCATAAGTATCCTTCAACGTCACGATATTCGGATGCTTAGGCAAATGCTTCATGATCTCAACCTCTCTCCTAACATCATCGATATCCACCGCAGTCCTTAGCTTCTTTTTGGATATCGATTTACACGCATATTTCTCGCCTGTTTCCACGTCAGTGCATAAGTAAGTAACCCCGAATTCTCCTCTTCCGAGTTCACGACCCAAATCATATTTTTCATGTATAATTTGTCCTGTTGGATCTTTTAATACAACAAGCTTTGTCCCAGAGGCATGTTTCCCATAATCAATTGAAAAAGGGTTGGGTTTGTTGTTCTTTTTGTTCTTTTTTTCAGCTGATTTACCGGGTTTCACGCAGCAATTACCCATGATATTCAAAAGATCAACTCCTGAAAAATATCAATCAAAGTAAAAAAAAAAAAAAAAAAAAAAACAATGCTTGAAATGACCATAAAATAAATATGATACCATTGCACATAAAACAGCAAAATGACAACAAATTTTAGCTCTTCAATCAAAATTTTCAAATATCAACTACTGAAAAATTATCAATCAAAGTAAAAATGATTTTTTATAAACAATGCTTGAAATGACCATAATATAAATATGATACCATTGCACATAAAACAGCAAAACGACAACAAAATCTTAGCTCTTCAATCAAAATTTTCAAATATTAACTCCTGAAAAATACCAACCAAAGTAAAAAAAAAAAAAAAATGATTCTTTAAAAAACTATTTTTTTTTAATAAACAATGCTTGAAATGACTATAATTTAAATATGATAATAATGCCCATAAAACAGAAAAATCATAGCTATTAAATCAAAATTTTCAAAGATTCCAAGAATCCTGGAAATTATTCGGATTTTGTGAAAATTTATCACTTTTAAAATTCCAGAAAAGACAATTAAAAAATTAAACAAATGAAAGAAACAATAAAATGCAGAAGAAAAAGCCAAAAATCCACCTGAAAAATGTTGTCTTTTCCTCTAAATTAAGGAGAAAAGAATCCCATAAAATTACAAAGCTCGAAGAACAATAAAATGCAGCAAAAATTAAAGAAGGGGAAAGGGAAAAAAAAAACCCCACCTGAAAATTGATGATTTTTTCCTCTGTATTTTGGGTTTGTGTATTAAAAATTTGTGATGAAAATTATAGGCCAAAAAAATAGAGAAAAAGAAAGCTAAATATAGATGAAACCAAGAAAACTTTGAAGCTTAATGAACAATGAAATGCAGCAAAAATTAAAGAAGATTTTTTTTAAAACAAAAAAAAAAAAAATAGAACCCCACCTGAAAATTGTTGATAATTTTCTCTCTATTTGGGGTTTGTGAGGCAAAAAAAAAAAAAACACTATATAGAGTGAACCCAGAAAATTACAAAGCTGAAAGAACAATTAAATGCAACAGAAAGTAAAGAAGAAAAAATAAATAAAAGAAGAAGGAACCCCACCTGAAAATTGTTGATATTTTCTCTATTATGGGTTTGTGTATAAAGAAAATTAAGGGGGAAAAAAAGCTAAAATGTAGAGAAGAAATAAAAAAGGGAAAATGATAGAAGAACAAAATTGGCCATGGGCAGAGGAGAGACTTTTCTGTCCTGCAAAATCCCCCCTCCTGTCTTCTTTCTCTAGATGGCCTTTTCCAAATTTCTATCTCTAATAATTTTCACTTTTTTTTTTACATATAATAAAATATATTTTTTAATGTTATCCAAACTTAAATTTTCTAGAAATAAATTTTAATTAATTCGTTGTTATTTTAATTTCTTTTTAAGTGGTGTTCGAATAAGTTTACACGTATTTCAACAAATTTATCAGATATTCGTTAATTGTTATGTTGGAGTCTCACGTCGGTGGAAAATGGTGTCGTTCATCTCCTTATATGATCTTAGACAATCCTCCCCTCTTGAGGTAGCTTTTAAAGTTGAGTTAGGCTCAGGATTCATTCGTATCACGTATAGAGTCAGATCCATCAGAATTTGTTGTTATCGAGATTCGACACTCCTCTTATACTGTCCACGTTCCAGATGTCCAGTTCTTTGGAGGTGGAGTCCACATCGATAAGAAATGATGGTCTTCTCATATAATCTTGGGCAATCCTTCTCTCATAAGCTAGTTGTTGCAGTTGAGTTAGGTCAATATTTATTCTTATCACGTTACATCTCACAAGGCACAAGTACATATTAGATTGTTCTATCCCACCCCCTAACAACTTTTAGAAGTAAATTATAACTAGTATTTAAGGCGAGTTCCTAATAAGTTTATGCATATTTTAACAAATTTATTACAATACATTTTTGTTATCTCACATCAATATATTATCAAAGAACTTTATTCAGATTCAGATGGACTCTTATTGTCACACCCCCAACCTTGGTGGGGTGGATGGGCACCTGGTGCCACACCTATATAAGTATTATCTCAACAATGCAAGTAGTCTATTATGTCAATCAGCTGCAACTAGAAGAGCCCAAACAAGTATATAGATAATCGGGCCTACGAAGCCTCAACTATAAAACACATTACTTACACAACACTATTGATCACAGTACCTATTAGTCTATAAAAGCCTCTAAGAATATCTGACAAAACAATTTGGTCGGAACAGGGCCCCGGCTTACCCAACTAGCATGTACGACTAAATCACAAGTGACTCGACTCGGCTACACCAGGAGGAAGTGGAGCTCAGCAAAATTCTGATGATCAACTGAAGCGTCTACTTACACAACCGCCACCTGCGGACCTGGACCTGCAGCATGACATACAACATCCCCGACAAAAGGGGCGTCAGTACGAAACAATGTACCGAGTATGTAAGGCGGATAATCATACCCATAAGTACTGAGACCTCAAATAGAAACAAGTAACAAGGTAACCACAAGTGTAACAGAACTTGTCACATACCTGTAAGCTGCATTCTATTGAGATTTCTACTAATCGTACCAAATGAAATGTCACGATGGGTTTAAGTTATGCCTACAAGTACAACTAATCTCTGTCTCGCAAATACGCTCTACTAGAGCAACAAATGGGCCTTGGAAGGCTAGCAAGTAGGCTTCGGTGGCCACCTAATAAGCCTCGATGGCTAACAAGTAAGTCCGAAGGCTAGCAAATAGGCTCAAAGGCTAACAAATCAGCCACAAGGGCCAACGAGCCGTTCTTCTCAACTCGACTAGTTTCTCTGCATATTACCTTATTCAACGAAAGCTCTCTTCTAACATGACAACATAGGATACATATAAGTGCTTACAAGTAATGTAACTGAAGAATTCACGTAACTTCGGAGTTAATGACAAACGCATATATAATCAAATGAAACGGTAGATGAGGTAGGCTTGGATAACTAAACAACTAGTAAGTATATGACCCGACTCTTGCTACCACCTACCTCTTGGGACTCTTATCTCATGAAGACCAACTAACGATTTTTAAATACTCTATGAGATCATATCAAGTAGTACATCATCTAACGAGAGTTTAGAAGTTTGTAATGGAATCAACTAGGCAAACTCAAAGACCAATACGTATATAGATAGAACATCTTATTACAGCTCATGCCTTACAGTTTTCGACACATATTACACGACAAAAACTGCTACGCGCAATTGGGATTTTTAGACACAATTGATAAGACCTTTTACAAGCTGGTTCATCTACTATTTATAATAACACACTCGTGTGATAAATCAACTGGATGCTAATAAACTTAGGTGTCACACCCTAGCAATGGTAGGGCATGACGGGCACCTGACTCTCATCAGAGTCGAGCGAACCCTTAGACATTCGCTCTATTAAAACCTGTCATTTCAAAAACTTTTAAGAACATAAAATTTTTCCAAATAGGAATCATTATCTCTATAACGATTATGAAAACTTTCAATCAATAAGTACTTTAGACCAATCTAAATCATCTAAAATACATACTCTTTTAAAATCCATAAATGACTCAACTGATATCACTTTGTCGACATCTCGACAAACATACCACAGGACACTGTATGTAGAAGTCTCTAAGAAGTGAACTGGACATTATGAGTCAGGACAGGGCCCTGACATACCCATAATCATACATATCTATACATGACTCAGCACAGCTCCAGAATGAGGTGGAACTTGCCAATCCAAGCAGACGTCAGAGCATCCTAGCTATATACTTAACCTGCCAAACAATCTGGGGCTGCGGGCATGAACGCAGCGTCCCCAGGCAAAAGGACGTCAGTACGGACAATGTACTGAGTATGTAAGGTGGTAACAAATCATAATCATAATTTGATTTAGGAGAGAAGATATCACAATCTAACTCAATACCTGCAGCCTTCGCTGGAAGAAACATAAATGTATACACGAAGTCTCAAAACAATCTTTAAGTAAATAATGCAATCCAACACACATTCTTTAAGTAAATAATGCAATCTAACACACATGCCGCTTCCGACATGTTAACAAAATGGTCCCTTCGGACAGCCGCTTCCGGCTAGTATCACAATAGTCTCTTCGGACGACCGCTTCCGGCATAATAATGATGGCCCCTTCGGGCAGCCGCTTCCGGCTAACAAAACAATAGTCCCTTCGGACAGCCGCTTCCGGCTAACAAAACAATAGTCCCTTCGGACAGCCGCTTCCGGCATAATAATGATGGCCCCTTCGGGCAGCCGCTTCCGGCTAACAAAACAATAGTCCCTTCGGACAGCCGCTTCCGGCTAACAAAACAATAGTCCCTTCGGACGACCGCTTCCGGCGTAATAATGATGGCCCCTTCGGGCAGCCGCTTCCGGCTTAATAATAATGATGGCCCCTTCGGGCAGCCGCTTCCGGCTTAATAATAATGATGCTATGGAATGTAAGCATAAGTCGTAAATGAAATGAAATAGTAAAACCTCGCACCCCCTTCGGAGTGGTTTTGAAAATCTAAATAGTAAAATCTGACACCCCCTTCGGAGTGGTTTTGAAAATCTAACTTTATGTTTCCTTTAGTATAAAATTAATTTCCTCAAAATCATTAGTAAAACCATATGCACAACTCAACTGACACCTTATGGGTGTTCCCTTCGGAACAGAATAGGAGTACAATATCAATAAACCATCACAAGAAACATTTAGACCTTACTCGTCTAAGAATGGTATCATATGGAGAACATATAGAATGAATAGCACAAGAATCATGAATCATATTCGAAACCTATGAATAGATTTACCCCAAAGTTCATATCATTCATCACTTACATCTAAGACATGCCAAAAGAAAGAAGGGTTAGCCTTACATACCTGCTGACGACTAATTGCAAAACCGTTCGCTTTGTCGCTCTTTTAGCCTTAATTTTCTCGGAGGAATTTCTACTCTTAATTGCTCCAATTTCGCAATTTCTTCTCCTCCGACTTAAAATCCAATGTTGCTATCACCTCCTTGAATTTGTATATCACTTGAATCTTGATTGCATCTTGCAACAAAAAATATTTTTTTCTCCACCCATGGCTGGCCGAGCAGCCATGGGAGTTGTTATCATTTTTTTTTCCTAAGTTTTAATCAAAGAAATGCATAGAAATAGCTTGTTGATTCTTTAATCAACTTGTATTTATAGCTCTCCTTATATAGTGACACGTTAGTGCCACATGCTTTGACCAATTGATGCCACGTGGCAGCCTACTTGGTGCCACGTGGCAGCCCATCATTACATATTTTATTTATTTATTATTATTAAAAATCGGGTGGGGCCCACTTTGGTAATTAATCTTAATTAATTTAATTAATCACTAATTCTTGCTTAATAATCTAATCACAAATAATTAATCCCTTCATCTCCAATAATATTTTTTACACTAAATAAAATTTATAACCAATTTATGTTCTAATTAAAATTGAAACTTAAAAGTTCCTATTTCATGTCCGAAAATAATCATGTCCTTAACTCGAGTCAATTTGCTTGCGAATACTTCAACGTATAAATATACGGGGTATAACAATACTCATGTAATATAGCACTAGTCCATAACCTCATTTTCCACACATAAAATATCATTCCCAATCACCGTCGTCACACTTTTTCGTCTTAAATAATTTTGGGACTTCATTCCTTGTACACACCAAGTTATTCGTTTCATGCTTGAATATGATCAAATTCTCCGGGCTTGAGTAAATTTACTCATGTTGGACGGTCTAATTTCCTAGTCCAAAAATACGGGGTGTAACATTAGGAACTGACTTATGAGCCACAAAACTCTCGACTCAACTACACATGGCACAATCTGAGGTAGTAAGGACACCAAATACAAGAATAAAGTACTTGCGGCAATTGCTTTTCTTAAGCTTCCTCTCGTCAAGTACACTTTCTAATGAGTCATGCCAAATGAAGGAAAGCATAGCCATTACATACCTCGATTCGATCTAAGGATAGTCATTACATACCTCGATTCGATCTTTGAATGACCATAACGAGTCAACCCTTCAAATATACGTTTAACCTGTTTAAGACAACTTATATCAACATAGCCAATAGCCCAACAACATACTACAACTATACCAACACTATCGTCAAGCAATCAAAGAGCGACGAGCTCCCAAAGCTTTATACAATAGTGTACTCCACACCCGACCTCCTTTTAGGAGCAAACAAGCTCTACACGAGCCACCAAACTCCTATCCATCTCAATATCAAAAGAAAACAGCCCGAATTTATTTATACAATTACTACAACTTGAACTCACGGTTTCCGATAACCATCCAGTGAATTCTCAACAAATACATATCTTAATTGCTCATACGAGCTCGAAGAAGGTCATAGGTGATAAATCATACCTGTAACGCCTTCATAAAAGCTTCCCGTCTCCTTACTTCACTACGAACTACGAAGTAATCTCCGACTTGCTAGGATCAGGAAAAAACCGATGTTATAATTGTATACGGTAAAAAACCGGATACGGGTAAATCCGGGGCAACTATGGATCGGAGAGGGAAAAGGGGCGAGAGTTCGTACGAGGACATCACCTTTCCGGATAAGCACTTTGATTGAAGCCCAGTGGAAGCGCCGTCTGACCCGGTCTCTAAGCCACCGAGGGTTCGGGATCTCTTTCCGGGGTTTTATCACCGTTGGTCCGGTCTCCGTGAGTCTGTTGTTCGTTGTGACCGTTGCTGGGACGCGTCAGTGGTATCACATCATGGACAGCTACCAACTATGCGTGTGTCAGACGGCGCCGTCAGTCACATCACACCAAACCCGTGCAGGGGCTGTCCCTTTTATTACTATTTTATTGATTCACGTTGGAGAAAGCCCATGGGCTCATTACTATAAATAGAGTACTCCCACCTCCCTTAGGTCGGTTGATTCTTCTTTCACTTTCAAGAGCATTTGTAACACAATTTATATATATATATATATATCCAATTCTTGTTGAACTTCTTCAATCAACTCTTCATATGTGTAAGCAGCCGGTATTTATGCTCCTTATTTGTGTATTAAAAAACGTTCTTATCCACTCTTTGTAATCCATATTTAGGCCCAAGCACATATCCTATATCCACATACAAATTCAATTGGTTACCAAATCTGGGGTAAACAGTTTGGCGCCCACCGTGGGGCTAGGATAATAGTGGTCTTTGGCCTTGACTTCCACCGTATTCATCGAAACCAAAAACTCCCTCTCCGTCTCTGTGAAAACGGTCCAAATGGCTGACGTCGAGCAATCCGGTCATGTCAATAATGCCGAGATAGTGGAGGAAAACGAAGGGAGCGGACTGCGGGCATTGTCGAACCCCGCTGATCCGAACCCCGTTGATTCAAGGGAAGGACTTAACCGGCAAAACACCGTAGATCAAGAGAATGCCGTTCCGCCGGCAACCGATCCTCTAAACACTCACCATTCCGTTACGTTATCCCGGGATAGGGTCCGGAGAGAGCCAGACGCGCCAAACGACGGCGTTAGCTTGCGCTTAATCTTTGAAATGCTGCAGGAACAAAGGGCGGCAATCGCCGAGCAAGGGCTAGCGATTGCTCAACTGCAGAGCGGAAAGGGTGAAGCAGGGCCGGTAAAGTCAAAAGGTACGGTTGAAACCGGAAGAAACGGAGAACGAATGATCGAGAGCGACGGCTCCGGAGCCGGCTCCTCAACTGAGGTCCTAAAAATGCTTGAGACCTTGGCAAAACGGGTGGATTCGACCGAGAAGAGGGTCGAGACGTACAATTCTCGGGTGGACCAGATACCGAGGGCTCCACCTCTACTGAAAGGGCCGAATTCGAAGAGGTACATCCAAAGGCCTTTCCCGCCAAGTGCGGCCCCGAAACTGATCCCGAAGAGGTTCAAAATGCCCGACATACAGAAGTATGACGGCACCACAGACCCACACGAGCATGTGACCTCATATACTTGTGCCATAAAAGGCAATGATATGGAAGAAGATGAGATCGAGTCGGTGTTGTTAAATAAATTTGGGGAAACCCTGTCGAAGGGGGCATTGACGTGGTATGACCATCTACCCGAGCATTCGATCACTTCTTTCGAAATGCTCGCTGATGCGTTCGTAAAGGCACATGCCGGTGCGATAAAGGTGCAAGCCCGTAAGGTTGATATCTTCCGGATAACCCAAAGGGACGATGAGCTGCTACGGGAATTCGTCACCCGGTTCCAGAGGGAACGGATGGAGCTCCCTCCGGTGCCAGAAGAATGGGCCGCACAGGCCTTCACAAAAGGACTCAACATGCTAAGTTCGGTGGCCTCGGCCAAACTGAAAGAAAATTTGTTAGAATATGAGGCCGTAACTTGGGCTGACGTCCACAACAGGTATGAGTCAAAGATCCGGGTGGAGGATGATCAATTCGAGCTCCCTCCTGTAAGGACCAAAGTAAATAGAGGTTACGAGGCACCGAGGAAGGGATATGAAGGCAAGTCCGAATCATTGAAAGAGAGGTTTCGGCCATATCCCTATACGGAGAAGCAAAATTTCAGGTCAGAAAAGGCAATAGAGAGTCCGAGCCATTTCTCGGGACGGGGCAGTAAGGGGGTTGAACGCCCGTCTAACAGTCGGGGACTCTCGTTTAGGAGCGACACCGGAAGTTCCGCCAACAATAAAGTTTCTCCAAAAATTTCGGAGTACAACTTCAACGTTAGTACTTCGGGACTTGTCTCGGCTATTGGACGTATACCCGATGTAAGATGGCCTAAACCATTGAGGACGGACCCGGGTCAGCGAGATCCAAGTGTAGTGTGCGAATATCACGGGACCCACGGTCATCGAACTGAAGATTGCCGCCAATTGAGAGAGGAGGTAGCCCGGCTATTGAAAAATGGTCACCTCCGAGATCTGCTGAGCGAGCGGGCCAAAAATCACTATAAGGAAAGAGAATCTTATCAAATGCCCGAGCCTGTTGAACCCCAACATACGATCAACATGATAGTGGGGGGCACTGATGCCCCTCGAGGGCCGGTAATGAAACGGACAAAGATTTCTATTGTCCGTGAAAAGCACACTCGAGATCATTCGACCGAGGGATCTATCTTCTTTAATGATGAAGACGCGGAGGGCATCATCCAACCCCACAATGATGCATTGGTAATTTCTATACTGGTCTTTAAAACTAAGGTCAAATGCGTTTTGGTTGACCCGGGTAGCTCGGCCAACATCATCCGATGGAGGGTGGTTGAACAGATGGGACTGCTCGGTCAGATCGTACCAGTGGCCCGGGTATTAAGTGGGTTCAATATGGCAAGCGAAACCACAAAGGGGGAAATCTCAGTGCCTGTAAATGTGGGTGGCACCATTCAGCAAACGGTGTTCTACGTGATTTAGGGGGACATGAAATATAATGCACTATTGGGCAGACCTTGGATACATAACATGAGGGCCGTGCCTTCAACACTACACCAGCTGTTGAAGTTCCCCACGCCGGAAGGAGTGAAAACCATCCGAGGCGAGCAGCCCGCTGCAAGGGAAATGTTCGCAGTAGAGGAAGTGGCACATAGGCCCAAGGGGCCGGAAGAGAAATGTGCAATAGGAGGAGAAGTTCCCAAATAGCAATCAAAGTGCACCGGGTTTAATCCGGTGCATGAAGAGGAAGATTACGAGGTACCCAGATCGTTCGTCATGCCAGATGACTCGGATGCAACCCAGTCGACAGTGGAGGAGCTGGAGCAGGTCATCCTGTTCGAATATCTCCCGGAAAGAAAGGTATACCTGGGCACGGGGCTCACCCCGGAGCTCAGGCGTCAATTAATTGAATTCCTCCGTGCTAATGCCGATTGCTTTGCATGGTCGCATATAGATATGACAGGTATATCACCAGACATAGCAACTCACAAGCTCAGCCTGGACTGGAGGTTTGCTCCGGTAAAGCAGAAAAGAAGACCCATGGCGGAGACTAAACACGCATTCGTGAAGGACGAGGTAACAAAACTTTTGAAAATAGGCTCCATACGGGAAGTGAAATACCCGGAGTGGCTGGCTAACGTTGTGGTAGTACCCAAAAAAGGTAACAAATTTCGAATGTGTGTTGATTTCAAAGATTTAAACAAGGCATGTCCGAAGGACTCGTTTCCGTTGCCCCACATCGATAGAATGATCGATGCAACGGCCGGGCACGAGATGTTGAGTTTTCTCGACGCTTACTCCGGGTATAACCAGATCCGGATGTACCCGGAGGACCAAGAGAAAACATCCTTCATCACCCGGTACGGGACCTACTGTTATAATGTCATGCCTTTCGGATTAAAGAATGCCGGTGCAACTTACCAACGCCTAGTTAATGGAATGTTCGAAGAACAAATAGGGAAAACAATGGAAGTTTACGTTGACGATATGGTTGTTAAGTCCCTGGAAACAGAGGACCATTTAAAGCATTTGCAGGAAACCTTCGATGTGCTTCGCAAATACAACATGAAGCTTAACCCGGAGAAGTGTGCCTTCGGAGTAAGATCTGGCAGATTCCTGGGTTTCATGGTGTCAAACCGAGGGATCGAAATCAACCCGGACAAGATCAAAGCCATCGAAGATATCGAGGTGGTGAACAACATAAAGGGGGTTCAGAGACTCACCGGGAGAATCGCAGCGTTAAGTCGCTTTATATCGAGATCCTCGGACAGGAGTCACCAGTTCTTCTCCTTGCTCAGGAAGAAGAACGATTTTGTCTGGACACCCGAGTGCCAAGAAGCTCTACAGGATTTGAAAAAATACTTGTCTAGCCCCCCTCTACTGCACACGCCGAAGGCGGGTGAGACACTATTTCTATATCTAGTTGTCTCCAAAGTGGCGGTAAGCGGCGTTTTGGTCCGAGAAGAATCAGGTACGCAATTCCCTATCTATTATGTGAGTAGAACATTGGGGGACGCGGAGACCCGTTACCCCCATTTGGAAAAGCTGGCATTAGCACTGGTGAGCGCCTCCCGAAAGCTTAAACCTTATTTTCAAAGTCATCCCATATGTGTAGTAACTACTTATCCTTTGAAAAACATCATGCATAAACCGGAGTTGTCGGGTAGGCTAACAAAGTGGGCTGTAGAGGTTAGCGGTTACGACCTCGAATACAGACCCCGAACGGCCATCAAATCCCAAATCTTGGCCGATTTCGTAGCAGACTTCGCCCCGGCCATGGTCCCCGAGGTCGAAAAAGAATTCCTACTAACCTCGGGAAAGGCCACGGGCATTTGGTCTCTGCATACGGACGGGGCCTCGAACCTTAGAGGTTCCGGGCTTGGTATTGTCCTTAGGGCCCCGGCCGGTGATGTCATCCGACAGTCCATCAAAACTGCCAAATTAACTAACAATGAAGCCGAGTATGAGGCTATGATTGCAGGTTTGGAGTTGGCCCGGAGCATGGGGGCAGAAACTATCGAGGCAAAGTGCGACTCGCTTTTGGTCGCAAACGAGGTGAATGGCACGTTTGAAGTCAAGGACGAACGGATGCAGAGGTACCTCGAGAAAACCCAAGTGGTGCTTCACCGATTTAAAAAATGGACCATGCAGCATATACCAAGAGAACAGAACTGCGAGGCCGATGCATTGGCAAATTTGGGATCTGCGGTCGAAGGGGCCGAAATCAACCCCGGGTCAACGGTGCTACTATCAAACACGGCCATAGAAAGCGGACACGCCGAAATATATTCAACAGGTTTGACTTGGGATTGGCGCAACAAATACATTGATTACTTGCGTGATGATAAGCTCCCAAGCGACCCAAAGGAGTCACGTTCGTGTCACGACCCAAACCCCGTGGGCCGCGACTGGTACCCTAACTGGGTACCCATACGTACCTACCCGACCGAAATCGAATCATACAGATTTTTTTTTTTTTTAAAAACAGAAGTACAGAAATAGGCCGGTACAAATACGGCACGCACGCAAGCATACATATATATATATACATATACCTGAACACACAGACATTTACAAGCAAGCCGATAAGGCTAACATACAGACGAAACCCGTAACCCACACATCTATCTACAGGCCTCTACAGACATACAGAGTCATATGACGGGACAGGGCCCCGCCGTACCCATAATATACATACATACGGAGTACACGAAGACGGAAGGTATATACCAAAGATATATGCCCCGAGTCAAAGGAGCTCTTCAAGTAGCAGAGTCGGAAACCTACGCGGGCGGCGTATCACCTGGTGCGTCTGTACCTGCGGGCATGTAGCGCAGCCCCCGAAGAACGGGGGTCAGTACGAAAAATGTACCGAGTATGTAAAGCAGAAACATAACAGATATAACATAGTCCGAACCGGAGTCACAGAAATATAACGGACAGAACCATAAATCAGACTGACGGACAGAATTATGCATGCAGAGTAGCACGGAGTCATACAAAATCATACAGAGGCGTGTGCTTTATAAATACAGATGGCACACGCATATATTCATACAGATCCCGGCCCTGTCTGGGGGCGCGGTAACAGAACCCGGCCCTCTTAGTACGGGACGCGGTGGACAGACAGAATCAAATCAGATCATATGCCATCCTGGCCGCCATCCCCATACACAGATCATACAGACATACAGATCCCGGCCCGTACGCCGAGGGACGCGGTGAACAATGCAGAGAAAATATGCACGATAACAGAACCTGGCCCGGGTCGCAGTGAAAGAATGCATTGAGACAGACACGAATCGATAAATGAGAAACCACCTACCTACAGACTCAACATACAGACTCGATCAATCAGAAGGGTGCCAAACGGCGAGCCAAAATCAGAATATCCAGATAGTATGCATAGCACGCGCTCATATCCTAGTTAGGAAGGCACGACAGATTTTCAGAATGGGGTGCTCGGATGTTCAGAAATCATATTGTATAAATTACACAAAACTATCCATAATATTCACAAAATAATAGTTCAGAAGTTTTTGGAGAAGATCGGACCAAAACAGAAGTATTTTAAAAATCGTACCGGAAGTATCGGGCCTTGTGGGCCCACCTCGGACCAACCCGAGGCTACATATGTAAATTACTGATGATTAACCTTATGAGGTCACCCATACTCATTCGGAAGTGTTCCGACTCCGTTTGGGGAAGTTTTGTGCAAAATCTCACTTTAAGGACAATTTGTAAGAAAATAGGTTCAATTGAACTGAAAGAATTAGAGCGGTTTTCCGTCTCGAATTCCGGGGAACGGAGTCGGACCTAAGGCTCGCGGCCGAGCCTACCACATCCAGAACATGCCTAGGAACGTATAGAAGTGCTTCACATACCTTGATGGCGCCTTATGCTTGCTTGGCGTCAATCCAAATTTCGTCCAAAATCTGGAAATGGTCAAGTTTACCATTTGGTTAGTTTCATTCTTTCAATACTCTATCTTTACACATAATTGCCTACCGAAATTTCGGCAGCATTTCCTCTGTATATACGACATCCCCGAGACTTAGCTCGGCTCAATTCCTCAACACAACAGCCCAGAGAAAACATCCAAACAACAACAAACATCAATAAACACTAATTCATACACTATGGCATTATTAGCCATCTTTCGACACAACGAGTTATTTTTCGTTTTAAACTTGCATTTCCAACCAAAACTTATTATTTTCATATCCATTATCCATCAAAATCATTACGACACACATCGGAGGCATCCATACCATATTCACATAACATTCATAAGTTACTCAAACATTCAACTTCCTATCAAATCACTACCTTTCCAATCTTTCCTAACTTCCAACATACAAGTTCATAAACACATTTTCATATTCCAAGTTCGTTATCATCAATCACAATTTCAAGACATTAGGCTAACGCAACATACTTTCCGACAACGACTTAACAAACAATTCTTCGTTTTGGCTTAACCATTATCCTTCAATCTACTTCACAAAGTCATAACACAATTAACATACAACCAAAATCAAATTCACATCCCATATTACACATAGTACCATACGGCCAACATACTATATTTTCCAACTCTCACTAATTCATCCCACTTTCCTTTCTAATACAATTTCCACCATACTACAACTAACTTACACAAGAATTCAAACCATTACAATCATGCAATACATATATATGCATTCGGCCACCACCCAAAAATTCCAACACACCAAATTTCCATATTTTTCATCCATTCACACATACTACAACATACATACATCATTTTTAACACAACAAAAGCATGAAATCCTTACCTTTCTTCAAGTTCTTCACTTGGGGTTGAAGTTGTTTTCTTGCCAAAATCTTTATATCAACTTGTAGATAATCTTGTGCTTAGCAATAATCTCTCAAGAGAGGAACTTTTTAAACCCAAGAATTGGCTCCAAAAAATTTTTCTTTCTTTTCCTTTTCTTTCTCTCTTGAACCCGAAACCCTTTCTCTCTTTTCCTTTTGTTCTTTCTTGTTTTCTCTTGAAAGTTCTATAGATTAGGACTACTATATAATGTCACATGGCATTTAATTGATCCATGGGCTTGGATCAATAGTGTGGCCGGTTGGGCCCTTATAGTTGGGCCTTTGTTTTGTTTCATTTTATTGAGCCCACTTTGGCTAGATTTTGCAATTCCTAAGGCAAGTTTCCAAATTTGCCCTTGGCCACCTTTTGCAATTCCACACCATTGAATTCATAACTCACCCATTCATACCAAGTAGTGTCCAATAGTGGCCTTATTCATCACAAGTCATTTTACCTTGAATTCTTCCGAATGAACAAAAATGTCGGATGTAACATTCTCCCCCCCTTTAGAACATTCGTCCTCGAATGTTAAATTGACCTTATGGGGCGCCATACTACTCCGGGAGGGTTCTCTTTATAGTCGTCCTTTGCTGACTTTCCGACATGGCTTCTTTACCAACATTATGAGGTAATTTTTCACATCACAGATTCAGATGCCTTCATAATATATCTTCTCGTACCCCACGCAATCGTCGAACCATAAGCTATATTCTTGTAACTGACGAACGCTTTCCAGACGTCATAGTCCGTATCATTTCTTGTTACACTCCGGAGATTTCTACCACATCGATATAATCCCACTTCATACCAGACACTTCTTACCCACAGATTCAGGACCGGAACCGGACGCGTAGAAGCATATCGGACAGATTCGCAGTCAAAGTCAGGGGCACGGAAGTATGTCAGACAGACCTGAGATCGGAGTCAGACGTATAAAAAGGTATCGGACGGGTTTCGAAATCGGAATCAGGCTTACAGAAATGTATCATACAGAGTCGCACTTAGAATCAGACATGCAGAGATGTATCAGGCAGACGCATGATCAAAAATTAGACGTACAGAGGCACACCAGACGGATTTATATCCGGAGTCAGAAATACAGAGGTGTGTCAGACAGATTCGTAATCGGAGTTAATCGTACAGAGATATGTCAGACAGGAACGTATTCAGAGTCAATCATACAAATCGTCTTGGGTGTCGCTTATCGACTTTTTCAAAGATTCTGCTTACTCGCCCTTCTTATCTCTCTCCTTCCCTACTATCCATACTCTTTTTCCCTTTACAACTATCGTCATACTAGACTAACTTATGATGTAATTGGGCGTTTTCTATCCCCTGACAACATTCGGGTCGTCGCTGACTGTTATCCAGATTCGCTAAATTTTCCGAGTGGTATCGCACCTTTCCTTTTTGCCCATTTAACCCGCGTCGGACTGTGTGGTTTTTGTAAAGGCTCTGATTACTCCACACATTGTCCTTCACCTTTAGATTACCCCAAATTTTCATTTATATCAGTCATACCTACACTTGTGCAAAACTCTGCATTCCTTCCCAGGGGGTCACCCATCCCAGAATTGCTCTGGCCTGAGCACGCTTAACTCCGAAACTTTCATGCATTTCGACGCGTTAGGACGGATATAGTTTCGTCGATCGCCCCGTACGACCTTTGTCACGTAATTTTAGAGCAAATCGGGGTCTTCGCAAATTTTCGGAAAAATTTTGGTAGCGGGTCCCACCCCCGGCTAAGTCATACCATTACCATATTGCTTTTCTGAATCTCGGTATCCACCAAATTAACATTTATCTTACTATTTCTAGTACCCAGAAGTATGAGATCACGTGATTCAACAAAATACAAAATTATCCATACATACACTTCTCAAAAAGGATTGGCTGGCGTACCTGGGCGTGCACTCGAAGACGCTCCTGGATCCTGCCGGCCGGTTAAAGCAAACACGCGGTTCGAAGGACCGCTGTAACCAGAAGCTGCACCTCGTCCTCTGCCACGACCCGCTGGCGCTGGTGCTGGTGCTGGTGCTCCTCGCCCCGCAGGGCGCATGGCTGCTGAAGGAGAAGATGAGCCTGCAACGGACCCAGCAGGCCGGGCTGAACCCGAACTGCCCTTAAGTGGGCACTCTCTGACTCGATGGTCTGGGCTCCCACAAAAATAACAAGCGCCCGTAGCGCGATAACACTCCCCCGGGTGGGGTCTCCCACAGTAAGAACACGGGGGTATGGGTGGCCTCGACTGTCCGGGACCTCTGGAGCTCTGTCCTGCGAACTGTGGGGGCGTACTGTAGGCTGGCTGGGACGAATACCTATTTCTCTGCCGCTGGGAAGGCTCGCTCTGAAATCCCTCTGAATACCCAGCCGATCTGGCTCTCTTAGGATGGCCCCTGTCGTAACCCCTATCAGGCCGACGTTCCCTACGTCGGTCCTCCATGCCCTGGGCGTGTGCCTGTACCCGGGCTACATGCATCCCTGGCTGAGCAGCCACAGCCAAACAACCATCAATCAGATAAGAGTCCAGTCCCATCACATACCTGTGCACCCTGTCGGCCATCTCAGCTACTATGGTGGGTGCATACCTAGCCAGTGAATCGAACTCTAGGCTGTACTCGCGAACACTTCTACCATTCTGTCTCAAATTCAAGAACCGATCAACCCTAGCTCTTCGTAGCTCTGGTGGTAGAAAATGGTCCAGAAAGGCCTTAGTAAATTCGGCCCATACTGCTGCGGGCGCGTCGGCACCCCTGGAGAGCTGCCAAGACTCATACCAATTTGCTGCCACCTCATACAATCGATACGAAGCCAACTCCACAGACTCAGTCGGCGAAGCCTTAATCAATCGCAGTGTGCTCTCCATCTTTCTAATGAACTCCTGGGGGTCCTCCTCAGATTTTGTCCCGGAGAATTCTGGAGGACTACATGTCAAAAACTCACGAGCCCTGGAGCTCTCATACCTGTCCGCACGACCACCCCCAAATCCATGCCTGCGAACCTGTTCCGCCATTAGTGTGGTTAATAACTGAACCGCATCTCGCATGGCCCTACTTTCCGCCCCTGCCGGTGGAGCTGGAGGCTCGGGCGCTGGAACCTCAGGAGCTTGCGGTGGAGCCGTCTCCCGATTAGCAGCCCCTGCTGTTCTGATATCCTCTCGCGAAGGGGGTGTAACAGACCCAGACGACGGGGGCACATCCTCAAGTGCAGGCTGAACACTGGCCCTGGTAACCCTCGGGGCCTGGCTAGTCTCTCCTGCTTCAATCCTCGCCTTGCCCTTCTGGGCGGCTGTTGCCTTCCTCGGAGGCATTGCTGAAACATAGCAGATCGTTAGGAGAGGATCATCCTACTAATACGGTTCTATCGCACGATCTAAGAATCCAAAGAAGGGTAACATCCTAAATGCCCTGTAGTTTCCTGTTTATAGATGTGGTGCACAACACATCGATAAACAAGACTCTACTAGACACGGCCTGTAGACGTACCGAGGACTAACCGCTCTGATACCACTTTTGTCACGACCCAAACCCCGTGGGCCGCGACTGGTACCCTAACTGGGTACCCATACGTACCTACCCGACCGAAATCGAATCATACAGATTTTTTTTTTTTTAAAAAACAGAAGTACAGAAATAGGCCGGTACAAATACGGCACGCACGCAAGCATACATATATATATATACATATACCTGAACACACAGACATTTACAAGCAAGCCGATAAGGCTAACATACAGACGAAACCCGTAACCCACACATCTATCTACAAGCCTCTACAGACATACAGAGTCATATGACGGGACAGGGCCCCGCCGTACCCAGAATATACATACATACGGAGTACACGAAGACGGAAGGTATATACCAAAGATATATGCCCCGAGTCAAAGGAGCTCTTCAAGTAGCAGAGTCGGAAACCTACGCGGGCGGCGTATCACCTGGTGCGTCTGTACCTGCGGGCATGTAGCGCAGCCCCCGAAGAACGGGGGTCAGTACGAAAAATGTACCGAGTATGTAAAGCAGAAACATAACAGATATAACATAGTCCGAACCGGAGTCACAGAAATATAACGGACAGAACCATAAATCAGACTGACGGACAGAATTATGCATGCAGAGTAGCACGGAGTCATACAAAATCATACAGAGGCGTGTGCTTTATAAATACAGATGGCACACGCATATATTCATACAGATCCCGGCCCTGTCTGGGGGCGCGGTAACAGAACCCGGCCCTCTTAGTACGGGACGCGGTGGACAGACAGAATCAAATCAGATCATATGCCATCCTGGCCGCCATCCCCATACACAGATCATACAGACATACAGATCCCGGCCCGTACGCCGAGGGACGCGGTGAACAATGCAGAGAAAATATGCACGATAACAGAACCTGGCCCGGGTCGCAGTGAAAGAATGCATTGAGACAGACACGAATCGATAAATGAGAAACCACCTACCTACAGACTCAACATACAGACTCGATCAATCAGAAGGGTGCCAAACGGCGAGCCAAAATCAGAATATCCAGATAGTATGCATAGCACGCGCTCATATCCTAGTTAGGAAGGCACGACAGATTTTCAGAATGGGGTGCTCGGATGTTCAGAAATCATATTGTATAAATTACACAAAACTATCCATAATATTCACAAAATAATAGTTCAGAAGTTTTTGGAGAAGATCGGACCAAAACAGAAGTATTTTAAAAATCGTACCGGAAGTATCGGGCCTTGTGGGCCCACCTCGGACCAACCCGAGGCTACATATGTAAATTACTGATGATTAACCTTATGAGGTCACCCATACTCATTCGGAAGTGTTCCGACTCCGTTTGGGGAAGTTTTGTGCAAAATCTCACTTTAAGGACAATTTGTAAGAAAATAGGTTCAATTGAACTGAAAGAATTAGAGCGGTTTTCCGTCTCGAATTCCGGGGAACGGAGTCGGACCTAAGGCTCGCGGCCGAGCCT